>NC_066315.1:135355706-135672373 GCF_022539315.1 Serinus canaria | reverse complement strand
TACAGCCCTAAACCTGATGAACATTCCTTTACATGTTAATGTTTCTAAAAAAAAATAATAACATTTCTATATGGATTCAATAATATTGCAAGCAAAAGGAATAGCTGATTAATACGTCTGATAAAAAAAATTGTGGGGTAAAAGGAAAAGAATATACTCTCATATTTTTTAATTGCTTACCTCTGTATTTTCTAAAAACTTTGTTACTTTATCTCTTTTTTGTTTATTTTATTTTGTTGTTGTTTGTGTTTGTTTTTTTTTTCCAGTAAATGAGGGAGGTATTAAACAGGCGTCCAATTTGTGTCCAGATCCTGGAGAACCAGAAAATGGAAAACGGATAGGCTCAGATTTTAGGTAAAATATAAATTCTACCATTGTATCATTTCTCTAACACTGAACTTGGAAAATGAATATGTTGAAAATGTATTTGTGTTGCTAAGGACTTTTTCAAAAGTGACCTTCTTAGTAAAAAGTGCACTATAATTCTATATAAAATAATGTAATGCAATATAGCATGTACCTAGTACATTAATAGATAGAATAGAAAAAGATAGAATACCTAGGAGAGATCACATATCTCTGAAAATCTGACAAAAATAGGATTGAAGGTAAGTTTATGTTATTTTCTCATGTAAATACAGTGTGAGATTTATAAATATTGAGCATGCATGTTGTAATAGAGGGTATAGCAAAGGACAAAGTAAAACTGAATATAGCACAAGAAAAAAATAAAAACTCAGAGAAGAAACTTCACATCTTACAGAAATATTCATTCAGTCTAACAGAGAAATAACGCTCCCTTCAGTGTATTTTTCTGGAACCCAGAAATTCTATACATGTAGATGTATTTCCCTAGCAGTCCTCACATTGGCCTAGAACTCTTAATCCAGACAACTTTTTTGTTATTTTTTCTTCTATTCACAACTATCTTTCAAATTCCTTATCTTGTAAGATAAAAAAGGCTTTCAAAATATTTTATGTTGTTTTATCAGTTAACTTGACTCCTAATGCCAGTATCACCAGTGGCTGATGAGCAGAGACACATAATGAATTTTTAAGAATGTTTTGGATAAATTTTAATCTCCTTTCTTAGTTTCTGATTTTTTTCCTTTTCAATTGTTGAACATTTATTTAAAAGGGGTAACATGCATATTATTTTATATTTTACATACAAAGACACTTCAGACTGTTTAAAAAAATTAAATCTATGTTCTTGTTTCACATCATATGCTAATTTCACATTATGTTTACAAAACATGAAACACCTTGATGAAAGAAAAAAGAAAGAAGAAGGGTGATGATTTTAATAATAATTAGTTTTGATACATTCAGGTTTGTTTTCTATATATTTTGTATTGTTCATATCACACAGCACACTTGTAAGCATTTGAAGAGAACTCAGAATAATCTGGATGTACAAAGATTTTTAAAAATCATGATATTTCATTTTTTATATAACTTCTTGGGCCTTTTTGTGTGTGTGTTTTGTCTTTTCTCCTTGCAATCAAGCAGAAGACAGGATTGAAAATTACATCCTAAGTAAATGTGCTAGCTAGCAAACAGTTATTACAATTTCTCAATTTTTCATAAGTCTCCCTATTTCTCTAGTTTTGAGAAAAGCAAAAATTCAATGTGCATCCAAGAAAGCTTTATAATCAATTTTAGAAAAATGCAATTTCTAATGTTGGCTTTCAAAGTAAAATAGTTTATATTTTCAGAGAAATTTAAAAAAGAAGAGGTGTATTTAACTGCCATACTTTTTAGAATCATTACTTTGGATGGTATTATGTATTTTAACTTCAAAAATATGGCTTGAGAGCAACAGCATTTGACAGACAACCTGCCAGTTCTTTTCTAGTGTTATCTCTGCAAGTGATCATGAAAAGACCTACTTACAAAGATTATTCTAGTTAAACTTATGTGAGGGCAGTACCTCAAAAAAGATATGATGATCATCATGCCCTCATCTTTCTCTTTAGACCAAAATGTTAGGATTTTAGTTAGCATCATTTTTAACTGTATACTGGGATGATTTATCAGGCTTTCCTATTTCAAATGCATTGATGAAAATGAAAGGAGAAGGGATTCAAATTACTGAAACATACAAAAGATATACAAGTACCAGTGTCAATATCTTTTCCAGTGTTTCTTTTCTCTAATTTCTCATTAATCTTGGTGACATTTTTTTCTCTTAGAAAAAAAATCCCCCAATAATCTTTATGGATTTATACTTGTAAAAAACAGCACTGGTGCATATTAGTAAAACAGGTGCATTTAGCTCAAATAGAAAACTTCATACATTGATAAAGGTTTTACAGCGAACAAAAGCAGAGTAAAAATTTTCAGCAGACTTGACAAAATTCCTGTTTAAATTAACCTGATTTCAATTATTCCTATTATGATAATGGTTGTTCAATTGCTACATAGGCTTCCAAAGTAAGAATGTTACAAATAATTATTGTTTTACACTTAGTTAAAAATTATTTAGTACCGTGGAAAATCTTTTCCATTCTGGCCTATAACTGGATGATTAAAAAATAGCACACTTTCACCTTTTCCTTCTTGAAGTCACTCTCTCTGTATTGAAGGAAATAGCTGTACTTTAAAGCTGCCTCTTTTTTCCTTTCTGAAAAGAAAGTACAATTCCAATTACGATGCACATTGAAAACACAGTAATTTGAAGAAGGGTTTAGCTCTATCTCTACTAAGATCAATCAAAATTTGATTTCTGTTCAATTTAATATATTTTAGAGAAGAGCATGCTCTTGTCACATCTCCTTAGCTCTCTTCAGATGTGAAAGTGTAGGTTTGGAAACACGATATTGAAGTTTTACTTCTGTTCTGATTACAATCCCTACCTGCTCTCAGCACATTAATTTCCTCTTACATGGTTCTTACACAGATTTACAAAATCTGTAATTCAAGCTCTTAGACAAACTGGAGCATTCCATGATATTATTTGGGGCCTGTAATTCCGTGTTTACCCTTTTTGATATTTTTTCTAACATTAAAATTCCCCCTAGCTGTATTTTGGAGTATTAAAGACATTGTTTCTGATGCTAGATGCATATTTGAGCATAAAAGGTTTTGCATGTTGAAATAAATTCAAGAAGACTTAGTTATAGTTGCCAGCTTTTACTGTACTGAAAAAAACCATTCTACTTCAGAAAAAATTCTTCCCATCCCTAGGAGTTTCATAAAATTTCAGACACACTAGTGATTATTCAGCTGAAATTTGCAATTTGACTTTACTTGTTAGCCACTAAAATAAATCTTTTTAAATCTAATAATAAATCTTTCTCATGTGCCCAGTTTCATAATAAATGCCACTATGTAAAAAATGTAAGATGTTATAGATCAAGAGAAAAAGTTTTCATATCTTCTTGTTTCTATCTTTCTTTAGTTCTAGTGGAATAAACATATCCATATTCATGTAATGAATTATCCTTGAACAGGTGGTTTTTTATGAGGCATACATGTTCTTTCATCACCATCTCAAAGTTCTATCTTCATGCCATGAATTAACGAGCCCCTCTCTATCCCTCTACCTCTGTAATGTGGTCCCACTAGGACTTAAAGATTCAAAAAATTCTGATCAAACCTGTGTCACAACAAAGCAGTAAATACTGTTGGACAAAAATGCTGATGTAATCTTAAAAATATATATTCTACTGACAGAAGGAAGAATATGAAGTTTATGTTAAGGACAGTTTATTTTACCAACAGGTTGACTTACAGCATAACTAATGATAATATCTTCTTTCATTTTATATAATAAACTAGTTTGTAGTTATTTTCTTTGGAAGAATGAAGGTGAGAATTAATTGACTAGATTGACTAGAAGTTTCATGCTTGATTTTCCTTAAATCTTCTCTGAATCACATATCCTTCTCTGCAGATATGCAAGGTGAGCTTCTAGACTTGGAAACTTGAAGCCAAACATCCTGAAAAATAAATCAAACTTGATTTGCAGCAGGAGAGATGAGGCTAGTTTATGGGGGATCTGTGCACCTATCACTTTTTAACATTTAAGTGGATCCTTTGTCAAGGACAAGTGTCTGACAGTACAAGCTTTGTGACAAAAGATTACACTTTTTTTTTAAGATGACTTACCAATGACCTCCATAGTGTCAGGAAATACTCTGAACCTGAAATTTAGTCATCAGTTTAGTTTTTTTCAGCACACAGTAAGGATTTTTCATGGTCAGAAATTTGGAAGATTTAGATATTCTAACATTGCATCATGGAATCCTAGCATTTTGCAATAATATTTCCAATGTACAAACTGATCTGTGAAAATGTTCCTATGGATTTTCTTGAGAGAGATGCTGTGACTTAGCTCAGCTCTCATACTGTGACTCAAAGACAACAGCAGAACCTACCTGTAGCTTGCACAAAAAAAATAAATAATTATGGATCAGTAGTGTGTAGAAAGCTGCCAGGTTAAAAAAAAAATCACCATTCACAATCTTGAAAACTTGCACGTCTTTACTTTCTTTTGCTGCAGGCAGAAGAAATAGTATATGTGCTGATTGTTTCTTTATGCTAGGAATAAAATATATGATATTGCTAAATTTGAAATTTGATAGATATGGACTTTAAGAAATGATTAGTTATTTCTGGCTGTACATTTTCTTCTAGGGCTAAAAATAGTGTCCTCTCTCAAATCTGTTCTGTTGCAGGCATGAACTGAACAGGTTAATACATCATAAAGATGGCTTTGATTTCTTACATAATTGATTATTTTTCAACAATAATTTTAAAAATGCATCAGATAATGGAGGAGAAGAACCTAAAATGAGGTAGTTTGCTACACAAATGCCAACTATTAGAAAAATAATATTCAGTATAAATTTCATATGAAGTTCAAATTTTTAAACTTTCTCATCCTTTAGAGGTTCTATAGCTCATTTTGGACTCTTTACTGCTTTTACTTTCTGTTTTTTGAAGAGGAATCACAACTTTGAGGCAAATGATGGAAATTTTAAAAACAGATACGAACTCAAAATTTTGTCAAATTTGTATACTAGCTTCTTTATTTGATATTTGTTTATACATTTTTCCTAATTAAAATATATCCAATGTTTGGGGGTTTTAGGAAAATGCAAACCTAATGGCAATCATCTTTTGTCCTATCAGAAACAGGAATTTGCAGATAAAGTTACTTAGAGATAGTCAGGTCAAGCATTCATTTTTGTGAGTTATGAACTGCTTTAGCACATTTTGATATATATGCAAAAGTCTGCATTAATTCAGGACAAATTAAGCAGCTTGTGTGTTTCACAGAAATATTGATTGGAAGGGTCCTGCAGAAGGCCAGTCCATCCTCCTGCCCAATACAGGACTAGTCAGATCAGCTCTGGCTTTGTTTAGACAATCCTAAAAACTACCAGGATTAAAGGTTTCACAAGAGTTTGTGTATGCCGTTCCAGCTCTGCCTGCTTTTATTGAAGGAAATTTCTTGCAAAGTAAAATCTGAATCTTCAAAATCATCCCTTGTATATTATCTGGCACATTTAGAAAAGTTTGGCTTCATTATCTTTGTAATGGCTCCTGAAATTGTTATGGTCTGCTATTAGATAATACCTTAGCTTTCTCTTTGTCAGAATAATTAAGCCTACCTGCCTTAACTTTTTGTTGTAGGTCATATGTTTTAGGCCTTTGATTAATCTCCAAATTCTTGAGTTTTTACTAATATCTCTCTTGAAGTGGCAGACAAAACATTTGGCTTAATATTGCAGATACAGCTTTGCCAGCTGAGTAACAATTTCACTTGATCTGCTGCCACCACTTCTAATATTGATAAGTATGCAATTTGTTTTATTCCGGATGAGAACATGTTCAATAGTGCAGAACACTACCTCTACTTGCTGAGTTTCATGAGGTTTCTGTTTGCCCAGTGCTGGACTTTGCCAGGCTTCTGGATTGAAGGTCTGGTCTTCAGTGTGTCAGCTACTTTTCCTACTTTAGTTTGATCCATAAATATATGGATCCATAAATTCTGTCTCCCCATAAAGGCCAAGGATGAAAATAACAGGCAGCATCAGACCTTATGATGATTTCCTAATGCTCAGATGATTACTGTCCACCAGCTGAATATGAATCAATTGATTCCTACTCTTTAAGAACAGCTGCCAGGCCAATTTTTATTACATATCAATTCAGTGCATATTTTGTCAGCTCTCAAAACACACTGCTATAAAAGGTGCTCCCAGAAACGTTGTTGATGTTGAGCACTTCTACATCTACCACTGGCCTATGTAGCCAGTCATTTTGTCATAGAAGACAAGCAAGTTGATCAAATATAACTCAACTTTGGTAAATTTGTGTATGTTCTCTTGATTTCAAGTTCATGCTTTACTTGAGCCCATGTTCTTTCCAGAGATCAATATAAGATTCTGAGCATCTCCTTGTCCTTTTTAGAAGTTCATGTAATATCAGCCTTTCTATGATCAGTCAGAACATCTCACTATAGTTTTTCATAGATGATACCCCCCTTGCACAGACTCAGGGAGATTTTTCAGCAGCCTTTGGTGAAAGCTATTTGGCCACCTGCCCTTGAATACAGCTGCCTCTTTTTTCCTGTTGTTTCCCAGTATTGGCTTCACAAATTCACAAATTATGTTGGTACATACAGATACCTATGAGCACATCTGCTCTAGAGATTGATGCAGAAAAGGCATTTAGTGCTTCTATCTTTTCCATATTGGATTTCAGCACCACAAGGTTGCTTCATCCATTCACAAATGAACCCACATTGAATATGAACTTGCTTTTGTGACTAATGTACCCAAAGAAGCATTTTTGCTTACCAGTGTGCCTTACTAGTCTCAGCTTAGCTAGGGTCTCATTCAAAAATCAAATTTAGTCACCCAGGGACTACTTAACTGATAGATCTAGTTCAGAAAGTTCATTAATCACAAATTACAAGAAGATGCACCAAAATGGTTCCTTTATTCTAAAGATTTTCTCTGAGCATTAACTTTCCATCACTTTCAGTGTTAGTATACCAAATTCAATGGTTATTGACTGCATCCACTAGCAATTTTTTTTTTTAATGAACATATTCTGATTCTGAAATTTTATGAGATTTTCATTCTATCCTTCAGATTTTTCTTTTTTAGTGATGTATATCTATATTGTACACCACAATGAACAGCTGCATAATTATATCATGCTTCAGTTTTCTTGAGATTTACAAAGCAGAGTCTACTTTTAGGGGGCTTCATCTGGTAGGCAGTTTGGATCAAATGTAATTCAGGACATAAAACTGTCCTTATTTTTTCCCACTATTTTTGGTCATTTGTTCCCACAATCTGTTTTCGGACTACTCTGCCAGTTTTCTCTAAAATAATACCTGCCCACAGTTCAGAGGTTCCCCTAAACCAACTTCTACAATCTGATTTTCTCACTCCACAATTTTTAGTTCTCTAACATACCAGAAGGCTGAGATCAGATCTCTCACATGTCCTCCTACAGTACCTCTGGATATGTAATAGATGTCATCAATTTTATCCTATCAAGGTTCTTTGTCCTATAACACAATCCTTCCATCATCTGAGTTACTGTCAAAGAAACAGAAAATAGAAAATAAAAGCTTAAAACCCTACTGAAATTGTTGCTATGTCACTACACCACACAAACCCTCATCAAACCCTTGGCCTATCTTTTATTTTGTCTTAGAGCTAATAATTTTTCCCTGGTAATTTTCATGTCCTTTTTGACTCTTAATCATATGCACTTCATGGGCCTCATGCACCCGCCAATGGAGGGAAGTGACACTTCGCCCTTTTGTTCTCAAGTAATCAAACTGTTTTTAGAGAAAGATTAATTTCTAACTGAATAACTCTAGCTCACAGATTAAAGGTATTGGAAAAATAATATTGTAATCAGAAACAAGAAGAATCTCTACTTCAATCACTCTGTGGACCATTTCCTCAAGTGATGGACTCCATGAACCTTGTAGGTACCTTCCAACTCAGAATATTCTATGATTCTGTGATTTTCTGCTACTAGAAAATTTGGAAAGAGTTGAAAAAATTTCCATTTTTAAGAGTCTATAGATAGATAATGACAGCAAAATATTAAAAAATGGTAATCTTGACTATGCTTTTAAGTTCCTGAGAGACATATTTTTCAGCATTTTCTTGACAAGCTCTCTATTATTGTCTTTTTTTAGTTGATCTTCCATAGGAACTAATCTCCTGTTCTTCCATTTTCTTTCCTAAACTAGTACTTTATCATCTGCTTATCTAATTGCCCTTAGTAGGTCTCACTCACAGAGCATATATGTCACAAGTTTTGTAAACTATCCAGTCCCACTCTGAGTCCAGTCATATACTATTAAATATCAGTTAATTATCAAAACTGATTTGGACAAGTAAAGCAGACTTCATAATGTGAATGTTACCCCTTACTTTTGTAGGGGGTAGAAATAATTATCATGCTCGCATAATCTTCATAATTATTCAGACCTCTGGGATTTTTGTTACAGTTTTTTTTTTTTTTTTTTTTTTTTACCAAGAGTTTAATTTTATTTGTAAATGGTGTATTTCCTGCTTGGCATTTCCTCTTTAAATCAGTCCATGGCTAGTTAAAGGAAATATATTACCATGATATTTTTCTTCAAGTGTTCCTTTTTTTTTCCTAATAATAAAAACACTCAGATTTTCTCAACATGACTTTCTGAAGCAGATAATTATGAAAATCTAATCTTGAGAAAGATATTCTTGTCTTCTCAATTGCTACCTTTTGAACTTTCCTAACCATATAGTCCCTGTAGCAGCTGTGCATAATTTTTTAAATTAGTTATAGACAGTCTTTTTGTTCCATAGTTTTGAAATATCCTCCAACTCAATGATTTGCCTTAGGGGTCTTTTTCCATTTGCCTATAAAAGCCTTTTATCGTTTCATTGCAAGGGCCTTTACATTATGTTTACTTACTTGTTTTCATTTTTTTCACTTTTATATCTCCTTTTTGGGTGGATTCTGCAGCTATTCTTTATCTCATTCTTTCACAAACATTCTTACTCAAACAGGAACTGTTTTGGAACAGTGTATAGAGCTGTTACCCACTGTCAAATCCTCCTTTTCTGAGATATCTGTTCAGGTGACTGTATCATCTTTCATGTCCTTGTTTTTTTAGTATCTATGCCTCTGTAAGGCCCAGGTACTTCCAAGACTTCATGAACTATTTTGTGCTAACATCGTTCCTTTTCTGATATCTAACATTTCTAATTCTCTTAAGTTAATTCTTGTTCTGATAAGTATCAATCCTCTTTAGTAGCTTTTTTCATCATAGATGCATTTGAATAGATTACCTGACAAAATTATTCTCTGGATTGTGTGTTTGGCCCTTTTATTTTTCTCTCTGCCTTTGTGAATTGAAGAATTGCAACACTAAAATGGCCAACCATCCATCCATCCATCCCTCCATCCATCCATGGTCAGATAACTACATGGCTTACAGTGTTATACAGGAAGACTGCTATAACAAACTCTTGGGGAGTTACTGCACATTTAATCTTAAAATACCCAGAGAACAGCATTCATAGTGTAGCCAAGATCTTGCAAATCATATGTATGTATAAAACATTTTACACTTTGCAGCTGTGACAGACAAGCCTTTAAAAACAGTAGGCTGAAACTATGAAGTGTGAGGTACTGATATCAGAAAAAAGCCTGATGTATTGGCTATTTTCAGCTATAATCCAGATTTGAAACCATAATGATATTAAAAGGAAAAGACTTATCTCAAGAATATACATTTATATATTGATTTATTCAATTTTTCCAGACTGAACAGCCCTTTTCCCTTTTCCCACCCAGCCCCAATCCTCCTCTCAAAAAAACTTAGCAAACAACAATAAAAAAACACCAAACAAAACCAACCAATCAAAAAAAACCCAAAAATCAAAAAAACCTCAACCCAACAAACAAACAACAAAGCAAAACAAAACAAAACCAACAACCAAAAACATTTTTCTGGACTTCTTGTTTTGTCCTGAGCTGTTTCCAGCACCAGATGTCAGCTTCATATGAGAAAGTACAAAACCTTTTCAAGCCAGCAAAATAACTTCATAAATTATCACAGCTAAACACCTACAAATATGTTTTTAGAACTCTTTTATTTTCTTCCATTAATTTGAGAAACATATGCTGGTTAAATGAGCAAATCCTCACATTCTAGTAACTTTCATTTCTTGTAACTTATCTAGTAGATGTTACAGTCAAAATCTTGTTACTGGCAAGAGTACAGATACCACTTCTATGAAGTTAAGGCAAGGTTAATTAAAATCTTAACCTACTAAACAAAATATAAAACAGTGCTATAACTAGTATTTTTATAAGAATGCAAATTAATATAGTATACTCCTATTAATAATATACTACTTTTTAAATACAAGAAACATTATTAATATCCAGCCCTTTTTCTCTGGTATTGTGCTCTCCCTTCCCATGCCCTCCAGTTCAAAAGCTCTAGATTTCCTCAAGAACAATCAGGGATGGGAGATATTCAGAACGTATTATCCTGAGGTCTTCGCTGGGAGAAATAAAATGTTTATAATAGGAATTTCTTTTTCACTCCTGATGTTGACCTTTGGACTTTTCTTCTAGGTGATTCCCTTATATCGCTTTCCCATTCTTTCCTAGCTCCAATTAACATAAATAGCTACTTTTAGTTACATAATGTCTACATTTGTCAAATTTTTACTATATGGAAGAAGCTACTTCCTGTCTGAAGCTAGGACAGAAAATAGCCACTTGACCTCCAAATGACTGTTAAAAGAGGTAAACCAGCTCCAGCCAAAGTAGGCCCAGAGAGGGCTGAACAGTGTGCACTATCAGGCTAGTACATAGCCTTCAGCCTTTTACCATTGAGAGCAGAAATTTCTGGATTATATATTTGTATTGTTTGTCAAGACCGTCTTATCTAAAGGAATGGGAACAATGGACTGCTATCCATTTGTTAAAAAATGCTTCTTTTTATGTCACTGCTTGATTTTAGCTTGGGAGCAACAGTACAGTTCTCTTGTGATGAAGATTATGTGCTACAAGGCTCCAAAAGTATCACCTGTCAGAGGATAGCTGAAGTTTTTGCTGCATGGAGTGATCATAGACCTGTGTGTAAAGGTAAACAGAAATTCTTACCCTCACAGTGATTATTCCATTTGGCATCTATTGATTGATTGATAGCCAGTCCTATTAAATTTTTTGTAAGTACCTGAAATTTTAATCCTAGTGTCCCCACTTTCTTAATTAAAAAAGCTTCTCCTATGCTGTTTTGTTTAATTTGAACTTGGTATTTCAGCATGCTTGCTTTAGTAGGCAACTTACATTATAAATTTTGCTTTACAAGGAGCTGACACAAACCTATCACATGCTACTTATTAGCACTTATCAAGATGGATATCAAAATTGCTGTGATTTAATATAAAACCATGTAATTCATGACGCTTCCTCATTACACATATTATAAGCAGATAAAATTTCTTGAATTTGTAATAAGTAAGTAGTGGAGAAGTAAGTCTACACCTGGTTTTGACCCTGAGCAAATGGATAAAGGTCAAAAAATTCAGTGAAAGAAGTAAAGCACAAAAGAATTTTGCCGAAAATATTTGATGACCTGATACAGCAGCAAGTAGTATGATGAATACCTGAATCAAGGAATGAAAGTATTACAGATCAGACATTATATATAATGAAAACATGAATGTGCACAAATACACAGGAATTGTCCTAATCATAGCAGGGTTTTTTTTCTGTAATTCCAACTTAAAGTACTGGAAGCAAGTGTCTGTTAGGAATATTTAATAAATAATAGACATTGTGGGTCAAAGACTTAGATGTCATTCCACTGTAGAATAACATGGTTCCTTTGAGACCTTCACTACGAAGCTACCAAGAAAAGGCAGCAAACAGAGCTCATAAATCTACTGCAGCACACAGGCAAAGGAGCTCTGCTTTACATCCCGACTCTGCTCCAAAGGATGGACTCACATGCTCAGATGGAGCAGCAAATTGTCTAGAACACTCACTGTTTTCCTCTCCTCACTTTCAAAAGAAAGTCAGGAGAGGAAACATACAAGCTGCAAGGACTCATACAATTTCTTATCAAATATATAGACAAAAATGCTTTGGCATTAGTGTCTCTCGTGACCCTGATGCCTTCAGCTACTGATCCTAAATGAGGAGCCTTCCTCTCATCTCTCTACACTCTACTTCTTTCCAAGCATCTGGTGTGACTTTGAACACACTCATCACCAGAATACTGCTTTTCTGAGGGTGGTGCAAAAGTGACATTCTTTCTAGAGAGTAATGTGAGCAAAGGAGCGAGCCTTCATTCAACAGCAGCTGAATCTTCCTGTGTTTAGTATTGATCAAATAAATACGCTTTGTGAAAGTGCAATGCAACTCTAGGATTATTTCACATATCTAAGTGTCAATTTGTTTTATTCAATTATGCAAGATAGTCTGTCAGAATACAGTGGAAGAAATAGTTCTTCAGCTTTTGCAGTTTATGCGGTGTCATAATAATAACTGAGAAATAGGATAGGCTCATGTTTAGTTGAGGTTGCTTGTCAGTTTTACATCTTCATACAGGAAAAGTTAACCAGTGGAGCATTCAGGAAAGATCTGAATATCAAGGAAAGAACAATAAAAATGTTATTGACTTCAACACACTAGGAATTTAGTGCCTTGAAAGTGTCACTTGAAAGCACAAAGGACACAGTTTATATCCTTTGTATTATTCATGACAGAGATGCAAGCTATGTAAATAAGAATGTTTTTTTAACTGACATGCTATTGTAAATAACCATACAGACTGTGAATGGAAAATAAATACCCTTTGTAATCTTTAGAAATAGATAATGCTGCTTTGTGTTAGCCTAACTTTTACAGGATTCATTTAAACTTTTCAGTGCTTTGGCCATTGATTCAATTGGTTGTACAGGGTTATAGGAGAAAAAAATGCTGACATGCCATACACCAACACTTATGCACAAAAAACCCCACATATGCACAGTGATAAAGGTTTTTTCTATTTAAATTTGTCTTTCAAAACATTAGTGAAGGTTGAATAAGTTAGTCCTTGAAGAATTTTAAAAATAAATAGGACAGATTCTGCTACTGTATTTACTGTTTTTACTCAAAATACTTTCAACATTTTTAAGATTATAATTTCAGACCCAAGAGTAGGTATATTTTATTTTATCAGAATAATTAAACGTGAATGTTCTAGTCTCTTGTAAGAGGTGGTTCTATTTTTGTTCAATGATATTTTAATTCTTCATATCTGGATTAAAGTTAGAGATCAGTTTATGAATTTGCTACATGTATTTTCTATGTGAATTAAATGGCGAGCTTTCTTTTTGCAGTCAAAACCTGTGGATCCAATCTTCAGGGGCCTGGAGGCACTTTCACATCACCCAATTTTCCATTTCAATATGACAGCAATGCCCAATGTGTGTGGGTCATCACAGCTATCAATACTAATAAGGTAAGTTTAATATTCTGGCTTTTCTTTAAAAATAAACCTAAAACAAACAAATCCCTCCCTCCACCTCCACCCTCCCAGCCCTAAACCAGCCAAACAAAAGCACACATAGACCATAGCACTTTTCACTAATACAATTTCTCTCTACAGTCCAGGTTTTGTACTAGGTGCATTTCAGATATTTTTAAGAAATATCTGACACCAGATGAGTATGGATAGTTGTTAAAACCTCTTGTTTCCCCTAAGATGGTTTTAGTTTTTGTATGCCAAGTAGATGCTCTCATGCTTTTTATGTCATTCTCTAACTTAATTCCCAGAAGCAACTATCAAATGGTATGAGGCAATTTCATGGGCCCATTAGTATTGCGTTATAAGCAGAAGAGCTACTTTGTGTATGTTTACATCATTTTTGGCCTTCAACTGTGTGAGAACTCACTGAAGTTCTTTAATTCACTTTTCCCTTGTGAGGAACTGTTCTGAAGATGTTTATTCTGCTGTCTGAACCACTGTATTAAAATCCCCTGTACTTTATACCTACGCTTTAAAGCAAAAGTACTGAGAGTTCTGATAATGTCAAATGAGTCAAAGTAGAGCAATTAAGCTAAGTTATGACACCAGTTGTCTTTAATTTCAAGAACTAAACACCTGGAAGCAATGGCTGCATTCTATTTCCAGGTGTAACATTTTGTGTGAACTGAGTGTAATGGACTTGTTTAGATGTAATAAAACATAAATTAGCTGTGCAGCTCAGGAATGTTTTATAAAAGGCTATCATCATCTGTGTTTGCTGGTACAAGGATATATTTTACCTCTAAATTTTGTTTTATATTTCCATCTGCATCACACTCTATTAACTGCTCAGCCAGGCCTATAAGGCCCACTCCATTGCACCTGAATTCATCAGAGGACTCAGTGAAAACCTGACAATTTTCAAAATTTCAAAAACGATTTAGCTACACTGGTGTATTTTTCACTCTAATTTTACAAAATCCTGTGTGGAAGCCATCTTTATGTTCCACTTAGGTTAAAGAAAAAAATGATATTTATACAACTGATTAGAATTTGATAATGAAAATTGTAAATGTGTTTGGGGAGGAGGTCATTTGTTTGTTTGATCCTTGTTCCAAGGACTGCTAATCAAATGTATCCAATTTATAGGTCATTAAAAAACTGTGAAGACTTCTTGAAAAATGATTAGGTCTCTGTTCCACAGATGGGCAAAAAGTTCAAAAGTAATATTTAAGATTTTTCATCCCTAAGAATTTTCATATTTTTTCTTTCTTGAATTAAAAACTATTTAGCAGGATGAAATCTGTATACACATCTAGGATTTCTGAAAGTTTTGTCAAATGTGCCAGCTGAGAGAATTTAGTATCATACTATTTGAGGAAATGAAACACAGCTACCACACTTTTACAAGTTCTCTAAATGGCCTGAAAATTTCCAGTGAGTGGTTGAATGAACTTAAGACCCATAAGGCCATACTTTGCATGAAATGGTTTGCTTTCTTAAATGCACCAAGGGCAAGTCTTCAGAAAAAAACAAAAAAGCCAAATAAGATTTTAGACATTCTACCATTGGTAGAAGCAAACCCTTGAACTCACAAACTGGTACATATTTACTTGCAAGTCACAGGTCACTGCAGGTCTAAGATATTAATGACTTGGAGATTGTTGAGCATTGCACTCTGCTGGTGTTATTCATGTCTTAATGCTCCTTTCCTTCTCCCTTACTGCCAATTCACAAAATGGTGACGCAGTGTTAGCTCAAAACCTCAGAACTTCATTTTTACCAAAATTATTTTTATGGGAATATTTTAAAACATTGTTACTCAGTCTTATTTTCCTTTCAAATTTCCACTTTCTGCATTTATAGAACTGTAGAAAATTAATTGAACAAATGCTTTGTCTCTGGTTGTCAGTGTGGTTAACAGAGTTACAAAACGATTGAGGTTGGAACAAACCTCTGGAAATCCTGTAGTTGAATTCCACTACTCAAGAAGAGCTGCCTAGAGGCAGCTGCCCAGACTTGAATATCTCTGAAGATGGTGACCCCATAACCTTTCTGGGCAACCAAAGCTAGTGCTCACTCACCCCCACAGGGAAAAACTGCTTCCTGATGCTCAGAAAGAACCTCCTGGGTTTTAGTCTGTGCCCGTTACCTCCAGTCCTGTCACTGGTCACCACTGGAAAGACTTTCGTTTCATCTTCTTTACATCCTCCCATCAGGAGTTTATAGATATTGAGATTCAGTGATCCTCGTCTCCTTTAGGACGAGCAAGATGAGCTATCTCAACCTTATGTGAAAGAAGTTCCAATCCATTAATCTTTTTTAGTGCCCCGTCACTGCACTCTGTCCAGTATCTTCCTATTTTGCTTGTACTGGGCAGGTGCAGTTGTTTTTGCTTCTCTCAAAACACTTGAAAAAAACAAGTTATTCCACATATAAAAAATTCCAATTTTAATGAAAACAAAATTGACCCTCTCTCTAGTCAGAGATCATGCCTGCTATTGTTCAAATAAAATATGCTGAAGTGTTATTCTACTGGGTTTTTTTTCTTAAACTGTAAGTACTGCAGAATAGCATTTGACCATATGAAAACTGTCCTAGTACCTGAATGATAACACCATATAGGAATATACACAGTTTTAATGTTTGGGGATGAATCAGAACTCTTAGGTTTAACCTCTGCTGGCTCCATAAAATACTTCAGAATATGCATGCTTCAGTTTAATTTGATTAGTACATGCGTTTTGATTTTGTTTACGAAGCAGAGTTTCAGTAGCAGTGATGGCTGTAGCATGACTTCTCTAGGAAGAGATCAGAAATAGTTCCCATATCAGACTGGGACAGTTCCATCTGGCTCCAAGACAGACTCACTACAGGATACAGTTGAGCAAATCAGGCAAGCTGGTGGCATCTCTGTGATAACTTATTTGAAAAAGGGCAAAAAAAACTGTACAACAGCAGCTGAAGGAGATAATGAGAGTACCCAAGTCAAATAACCCCACAAACACTACAGGCAGAGCAGAAGGAGTGGAAGAAGGTGCTCTGCATGCTGGATCAGGGTTGCCCCTGGAGCCTCTCTAGAGTGCCATTGATGCAGGTTGTTCCCCAGAGCTCAGAGAGGTCCCTGGTGGAGCAGAGATCCAGGATCCAAGGATGCAGGTTATCCCCCAGAGCTCATAGACGTCCCTGGTGTGGTGCAGGACATGTGCCTGAAGAGGTGGGTGTGTGTGAAAGAAGCTGTGACCCAGGAGACACCCCAGGGTGGAGCAGGTTTCTGGCAGGACCTTTGGCCCTGTGGGAGGAGAATACTGAAACAGATTTTGAAGAACTGCAGCCTTGTGGGAGAGACCCATGTTGGAGAAGGGTGCGAAGAACTATTTCCTGTGGGAGGCCTCCAACTCTGGAGCAGGGAAAGAGCATGAGGAGGAAGGATCAGCATAGATGAAGTGTTACAAACTGACTGCAGCCCCCATTTCGTGTTTCCCTTTGCCAGTTTGCAGAGAGGAGAGGGCAGAAGAGTCAGGAACAAAAAAGTGAATTTCAGCCCATGAAGAAAGGGACTGGGATGATGGTGGGTTTAGTTTTGTTCTTATTTGTCACTTTTCTACTCTATTTTTAACTCTAGGTAAATAAAACTAATTTTCTCTAGACTGAGTTTGTTTTGCCCATGACACAAATTAGTGAGCAATCTCCCTGTACTTATCTTGACACACAAGCTTTTTCATCCAGTTTTCTCATTCTGTGCTGCTGAGGGGTAGTGATGGAGTGACTTGGTGAGCATCTGACAGCCAGCCAAAGTTAAATTATCACACCTTGCATATGCATCTGTCCTCTCAAATATTTAAATACTCTGAATATATAGTGTAAAAACAATAATTAAGAACAGGTCACTTATTTAAAATTAAAATGAACATTTAGATAGGGCCATAAAAAGGAATACCTGTTTGTTGGTGGAACATTAGTATTATACCAGTAATAAGAATGCAAAGAAGTAATGTTAGGTTAAGCAAGTAATTTTATTTCAAAGAATAAGCTGGACAGTGTTTCTGAACTTCTGTAATATACTACTGAAATTACTGTATTCTTGATGCCTTGTACCTTGCTTTATTGCCCTCTTGGGAAGGAAGGTTGAAATTCTGTGTGAAGATCAGTACCTGCACATGTAAGGCTTTTCCAACAGTATATGATAGAGGAAATTATGGACAGTTTTCCCAATTCTGGGCTGTCTTAACATGTTTTCCATATAGTGTTTTATGTACATCAATGTAGTGATTGTTGCCACTTTTATCCATTGCTACTCTGTAATCAACAAAAGCTTTGTTGATCAAAAATACCAAAGCTATAATTACAGGCATCTAGTTTTATATGACCTGAAAGAACATTAATGAAAATCGTAACTTTATGTGGAACTCTGAAGAAGCAACAAAATTTAAACTTCTTTACTTGTCTTCAACTGTGCTGCACATATTGTTAATCCTTGGGTCCCTGAAAAAAATCTTGTGAATATCTGAACAGAAATGAGAGCAAGAGTTCCTCAGTTTGGACTCCATTTCATTGCATCTCTCACATCTAGAAAGAGAAATGATACCTGAATATCTTTTGGGATACTGCATAAACTCATCAGTTAGGTTCTGGACCACCCTACATATTGCCAGTAATTTATTCTGACATTAGGTAATGGGATAATTTTATGTTTACATTTGTAGTAGTAAGCTTTGTATTTTCAAGGTTTAATTCCCATCTCCTCCCCAATGCATTTTTTTGTATTTCTTTTCTCTGAAAAATTAAAACCTATTTTCTTTTCATTGTTTTATACAAAGAAAAGGAAAAAAGGAAGGAAGGACTACACAATGATGAATTTTAAATTTAATGCCAAGCTAAAATACCAGTGAAATCTGAATTAGGGCTACAGTTAACCAGAGTTCAAATCTTATGGATTATACTTGCTGATTTTTTTCTAATCCAGAGTGGCAGAAACACTGTGGAAAATGTCAGTGCTATAATGGCAGACTTTCTGACAGATCTCAACCACATTCACACCACATATCATTCATCACCAAGCATCAAGAAAGAGAAAAATAAGCAAAAGGGTTGCTTTAAAAAAAAATCCAGCTTTTTTTTTAGAATTGTAAGAAGAAATTAAATATGGTTAGCTAACTTCTAAATTTAGATGGATCAGAAAACTAGGTCCTGGTTCTGTTAGTTTTATATGACAGGAATTTTTTTTAAAAAAACATTTACCCGGATGTTATCTTTTGTCATCACCATATTCTATCTTGAATGTATTTCAATCAAAAAATCTCTTTACTGTTTGCATAAATACATTCTTTAAAATGTATTATTTAGAATATAGGTTTGTGAAAGTTTGCCAGTGTTCACATTGTTATCCTTTTATCTATTTTTAAATTGATATTTGAAATATCAAATATATTTTTGAATTGAATTTTGAAATAATTTTGAAATTAAGAATGATATGCTTGAGAGCTGAGAGCTGGCTATTAATTTTGGCTTTAGGGTTTTTTTAATTATTATGTTTGCTAACATTCTTTAGTTTTTGGAGGTTTGTTTTTCATTTAGTTAGTTGGGTTTTTATGTGGATGTCAGTTGTCTGTTAGGAAATCTATAATCTGTTTTGTTGAAATGGCAAAGCTTACTGAAAATGTATAACATCTGTTTCCAATTGCTGTCGTCCTTTACTTTCTAAGAAACTGTTTGAATAATTCAAAGTATCTGGGAAATTCCTCACATGACATTCTCTGCAAGTCTGGAGAATTAAACTGAGGGAATATATTGCAACTATGACTGAAATAATATTAAATATGGTTGTCATTTAATCACTTTGTATTAAAATAGTCTTTTTTAAAAATATGTTTTACATTCAATTCTTCCCTTCCTCCTTCCTCATGTCCTTAAGTTGCTGTTTTCTTCCTGCAAAAAGAATGAATCTTTCAATTTCTTAGCTTTTTTGCATTTAGACCAACCCAAAAATAAGCAAATATATATATATATATTCAGCAAAGTGCTGACTAATTTTAATTTTCCACAGCTGGGTTATTTTGTTAACCATGTCAAAACTGTCAGTGGAACATTTCCTAAGCTTGCTGTTAAGCCTAAACCCACTTGCCATCCATATTTAATCAGGTTAACAGCATAAATCTCAAGCAGGCAGGGTACTTCAGCATGAATTCAAAGACCCATTTCATGAAGTTTCTTTGGTCAGGAACAAAGCACGCTGCATGTATTTTTTGCAATCAAATGCCTCAAACTTGGCTTTTCCTAAGCCTAGTGTGAAGCTGTACTGTGGGTGTTAAAGTCAGTGAAATTATTTAAAAAGTATGAGCATACTTAAACTCACTCCAGACTTATATTTTACCCCTAATTGTGTTCTTCACCCATTCAGATTAAAAAGGCTGGTCTTGTATTTATCTGTATTATGCATTTTTATGCATTTGTATCTTATATGAAACTAGAAAGTGTAAATATCTTTTGGTTCTGTTCAGAACACAATAAATTTCTTTGTAGTGTTGGTTACACTATTCTTCCATGTTGTTTGTGTACATTTTGTTCCAGTTAAAGTATCTGAGTCACATATACACTACAGCTAAAAAATCTTGGAAATATATGTGGACAGAGGGGAGATTTTCTCAGCAGAATAAGAGCACAGTAGGGAATCCAGCTATTTCTATGGCAGGAAGCTAACAGGTTTGGCTGTGAGGGAACAGACTAAGTTGTTAAATGAGAAAATTTGGAGTCAGGAAGTCTGTGCAGTTGTAGAGGGATAAATGACTTATCGTTCCATCCTGAATCTTTGCTATGGGTCTTCATTAGGAAAGGAGGGCAGGTTCATTATCTTAATTATTGTAAATATTTTTCCTGCTATGTCTGTGGCTATGGGAGCAATGTTTACAATTCTGAAAATATGAGTAACCATAGGGAATGGGTGAGATTGTGCTTATTACAATAGCTACAACAAAAGCAATTATTTCTCTTTCAGCCATTAGCAATATTAGTTTCTAGCTGTTGCTGTATTTACTATACCTGGAGCTATTGACTCCACCCTTCAATAAAACTTTATGTAAAATTAAATGTCAAATATGAATTTTAGTTCTGTTTGACTTTCTGTAAGTTCCTAAATGTGCTCTCAGTTAGGTCTCTCACCAATTTTAAATGCAAACCTTTTTCTTACTTATCATGAATATCTATACCCAAGCTAGAACTTTTAAAAAAATATATGTGTACTACTAAGAGACTGTGACAGTAAATTTTCATTGCTTGCACTGTGAGCATTTGAGATGCTTCAGACTTTTTTGTTTGATGAATTTTTGGCACAGAACTTGTCGCTCTTCTCCATGGTTGAGTTCACTTGGTTGCTCTTGTGAGTGTTCTTTACAGGAAATTGTTCTGTTCAATATATACCTTTTTTGTGATATTAGACTGGGAAATAGAACTGATAGTAGTTTGTTTGATTGTTTCTCTGTTTTCTATGAAGGGACTCCTTCAAAGGCTCATGGTACCATTGTAGGGTGTGCTAGTCTTGGCTGTCAGATGCCCACCAGGCTGATCTGTAATGCTCTCTCCTCAACAGGACAGGGGCAGAAAATATGAAGAAAAAGCTCACAGATGAAGATAAGGACAGGGAGGTCACTCACTAGATATCTCAAATGCAAAGCAGACTCAGCTTGGAGAAATTAATAAAATTAACTGCCTATTAAATCAGAATAAAATAGTTAAAATAAGAAGAAATCTTAATCAGCACCTTCCCCTCACCCTGCTGTACCTCTGCTCCCAAAATCTTACCTTGTAAACCCAATACACATTTAGAGTACAACCTGAAGGTTTGCACTGAGACTTAAGTCACAGTATGATTCCCAGTGTCCATCCCTTTCAGGAAGCGTGGCTGCCCATCAGGTTAGGCTGACATCAGTTAGTGACCTCTCTGCTTTCATTTGGGACAGATGGTTTACCCTCTGTGGGATTAAAAAGTGCAGATTTCTATTCTGGGTGCAAGGATATCCTTCTGAGTAACTACTGAAAGGAAGAGCCAAAGCAGGAACAAGTTATTTTAAGCCCTCAGGCCCTTCCTATGATTGCAATTATTTTGCTATTTGAAAATAATAATTTTTTTTTTCTTTTTGTAAACTCTGACACTGAGCTTAGTTTTTTGAGGGAAAGATGCTGTGATTTTTTCATGGTTGTTTTTATAAATCAGTTGATTTTTCCTGCTTATACTTATTACTATCTCCTTATAATGGTCCAGGCTTGTCATACATCCTTTCAGACTATCTAAAACATCTTTATCTCTCTTTATCTCCCTTTATCTCTATAGCTGTGAAAGTAAAAAAAAAAAAAAAAAAAAAAAAGAAACAAATTCTGCAAATCATCTTTCCAGTTGATTTGATGGGGCCTCCACTATGTATTGGTATGTGGGGTAGTTCCTGCCCAGAGACTTGATTTCCTTTGTTGGACTTCATGAAGTTTTTAATGGTCCATTTTTCCAACCTGTTGATGCCCCTCTTCCTGGCAGCATGACCCTCTGGCCTATTTACTGCTCATCCTTTCTCACTGTTGTGGCAAACATGCTGAGAGTACAGTCTGCCCCATCATCTAGATAAAGATGTTAAAGAAGACTTGTCCCAGTATTGACCCCTGAGATAGAGCATGAGTTATTAGCCCTAACAAGGCTTTATGTCACTGATAACCATCCTCTCAGCCCAGACTTTCATCCTGGTTTCAATCCACCTTGCTGTCTGCTGAACCCACACATCAAAGGATTGTCTGTTAATATCTTTACAATGCCAAAGGCCTACCTGGAGCCCAGTTGGAAAATATCCATTGCTTTTCTTTTGGCCACCAGGAGAGTCATTTAATTATAGAATCTATCAAAGTTTGTCAAGCATGACTTCCCCTTGGTAAAGCCATGCTGACTACTCCTGATGATTTTCTTGTCCTTAATTTTCCTGGATTAGCTGCTCCATGGTAGCAGTAATATTAAATAAAATTATAGCATAAATAATTTAAAGAAAATGATAGCTAAGTCTTATAATAAATGGTTGGTTCAATATATTTTCCTTCTGGAACTATTCTTTTATGACCAAATGTGTGGAATATTTTGATGGAGGGACCTTTAATTCTATGGAAAATTATGGTGATAAAGCTGATCAATCAGACAGTGACTATTTCCTTTGCTTGTAGCATCAGATATAAATGCCCATTATTTACTTACTGGGAAGTATTCAGTCATCCTCAGCACAAAAGCAATTAACCATCCTGAGGGCATATGAGGACACTCAGATACAAACAGGATGTGTTTTCTTCTCCTTGCCTAATTTCACTTCTACAAGTGACAAAGGCAACCAGACATCATTAAGAGTCTTTAGGTAGCTTTTTCTTGCTAGAGTAATAACGAAAAATGGAGAAAATAGGTATCTTGTGAATATTTTTCAGTGAGGTGGATTTCTTATGTTTTGTTCTTATAATATGTAACTGCAAAAGAACCAATTAAACTATTGTTATGTTACACAACAGTCTTCGATATATTTCATTACTGGAAGGATGTTTTATTAATGTTAATTCCTTAATATTATCGAATATATAACTCATATAAGCTGTGTCTTAGCTTAATACTTAACTACACTTGTAAGGAGAAAAGATTCATTACATCTGCAGAAACATCATCATTATTTTACTGGTAGAATGTCCCATTTTATGGAGGGAAAATGTTACTATACATCTAAAAATATTTGTAGAGTTACGTTTGCATTGGAAGACTCAGGATAAGCGTGGCACAAGTACATGCAATGTTGTGTCTTTACTCTTCCCCTTCAGAAGCTGTTCTGAGGAGCATATACTTGCCTCTGTTACACACCATTCTGCTTTGGATGGTTTGAAATTTTTAAAAGTTGAGTACTTCACCTGCAATACTCCCTTCCTTGAAAATTCTTCAGGGAGATAATTTCATCAGGAACTAGATACACATATTGAACAACTGTCTGGAAAATCTGTTGTCTGGAACACATTCTTCAGAGCATGCTCTCTCTGAAAAACTGTAGGAAGTTTTCAAAGTAGTCATTAACTATTCAATAAAACCTTTTCCCATTTTACTTCTAAACTGGTGTTTTGCCCAAGGAGTGGGTTCTAAAGGATATATTCCAAGGCACAGAAAGAAGGTACACCTACAGAAATTTGTTAAAAATTGGATCTCTGCTCCAAATGATTCCTTTTAAAAATTTCTTACAAAATAATTGGAGACCAAAGCACATAATTACAATTTTCAGAAAATTATTTTTTCAAATAGGACTTGAATTTTTCCCTGTAGAGACTGCATAATACTTATTAGTTCTACTGCCTCTTATTACTATTTCTGTCTAGGTTTATAACTTCAATTTAAATCAGGCATTCAAACTTGTTCATTGTTTTTGGGTTTATAAATAGCAAGAGCAGCCCAGGATGTAGAGTGACTTTTGCCTTCTGTTTAGCTACTTTTTAATTTTTTAATTTTTATTTTTTTTAGGTAATAGTTCACAGGTCAGCCTATATTATGTTGAATAAAAAAAAAAACCCACAAAAAATAGGTAAAGGTTTTTTATAAAGTGTGCATAGGGAGGAAGAGGAAATGCAAAATTCCTTTTTCCTCATAGTTGTATATAGGGATGTATTTAATAATATCCTATCCTCCGGAACAAATTTCAAGATATTATTAACATATATCAGAACACTTGTAGCAGTCTGATACCTGCTGAATTTATCACAAATGCTATTATAGGGGCATAAAACTTTTAGAGTCTACTGAGTATCCCTTTTTAAAAAAATATATATTAATGAATATATTGCCTTATTTTAAGATATTCTTCTCTGTTCTGAAGCCATGCAGATACATATCTGATATCATTAGTTGACTCATTGTGTGTGAAATGATAGCTCAAGACTGGTGGCAAACTGTCTGAGATGGAATCTTTGACATTTTTTTCTTCTGCCTTCCAGAACCAACTTTTGGTAATGTAATCCTGTTATCAAGAATCTTGTAGCTCAGACATATCATTAATTAATGTTTTTGTTCATAATTTTGTTCCCTGATGTTATACCTTTCTATATGAAAATATTTTGTGGTCCCTCACTTTTTATATTCAGCTTTGAATGAGACTGTGGGGCAGTGGATAAATGAAATAGATGCATAAATATATTATAGTTTGATCAATGTTTGTATATATCAATAAAACCCATGGATCTTATTTCATGTATATTAATGCTTTAATCTTGCTCTGGGAAACTGGAAAAATAGACTTTACTGGAAAGTTGTCCCTATGCTTCTGATTGCTATGAATCTACTAACCAGATCAATAGCACACTTTAGTAATGCTAGTCTGATTTAAAAATATGTAGAATAAAGCAATAAATCATCACAGTTTTCCCTGAAGTGTTTATTCTTATAAACAATAGACTAAAAAGTAAAATAACTCAATGGTTTTACTCTAATAATAGATTGATTCAAAGATCCTTCCCAACTTTGGTTTTCCATTTATAGATTTTTCAGAAAAATTAACAAAAACTCTGTTAGATAACTGGTAAAAGCAGACTTTTTAGAAAGTTTATTAAAAAGTTTTAAGTTATTTACTCATCTTACCTGAATTTCAGTTTTTATTTTGAAAGTTTCCATCACAATCAACTTTAAAAGCTGATATAATAAAAAGACCTCTTCAGTATTCTAAAGGGAATAGTCAATATTATGAGCACTGCAAGTCCCACTGACTTTGAGTGTGATCTAACTAAAGCTGATGTCATAAAACAAGGACTCTGAAAATATAGCCTTAAAACTATCTATTTTCTTGCTTCATGGCATATTATAGAAGGATTTGAAGTACATTTTGTATTGTACATTGTGTGTGTACTTTGCATGTCAAAGGATGAATTTCCAAGAAGTATCCAGGGTTTATTTTTACGGTAAGAACATGTAAAGGCATGATGTGCGTGTGTAGTAAATTAGTTTCCTTCTGGATATTGATGTATCTCTGATGTTTCTATATGTTACTTTTGCTCAATTTGTGCAAATTCCCGTAAAACTAAATATCTTCACTATCAGCTGAAAAGCACATTTGTAAATAAATGGCAAGTTTACTTCACCAATACCAAAGTTTTTGCTGTACGTCATGTGAGGTTATTTTAAACCTAAGTTTGAAATCAGATGTGTATTGACTGTTGCATACATTTACCTTTTAATGACCTGGAGTTATGAAATACTTCATTGATACTATAGAATGTTTCGAGTAGGGCTTAGCAACTGGTTTTAACCCTCTTCCAGCATGGGTGCGCATGGTGAACAAAACGATTTTCTGCCTCAAGGAATAATACTTTACTTTATACTGTGCATAAAATATATTTCTATTTGGTGATTGCTGTTTCTGATTTTAATTTGCTAGTGTCAATTTTGCACAAAGATGAAGCATTTTCTAATTTTCAGTTGAAACAAAAAACTTTTAAGAAGAAATCTGGGTAATAGACTTACAAGAATAAGATAATCAAATGTTAATATTTCAAATTACTTATAGTCAGTTCCTACAAAATATTTTTTTAGTATATTCTAATATTTTGGAAGTCATTATAATGACATCATTGCTTGTTATAGTCTTAAAAATGTGACTGCTGCACAGAATATGATGCAAGACAAATGTAGACTGAGCTATGCTTATGGCTTTATGGAACTACAGTTTTCAATGTCCTACCTATTCCATTGTCACAGTTTTAGGTAGGTTACAAAGAGAGTGAGACAAAAATTTTGTAATTAAACATCCTTCTCTGAAAAATATTAATTGAGAAAAAAAATTATAAACTTTTTAAATGTATACCTCTTTTGATTAAAAATAAAAAAGCTCTCTTTATCACAGAAAATAATTTCAGATTGTAGAGAAGTGAGAGATTATATAAGAGCAGCCAGATTAGAAACGAGTCATCAATAATTTGAATATTCACTACAGACAAGTGGAAAGATTGAAGCTGAAGCCTAATGCAAAGGTTGAAGCTGAAGTCTATGCTTTGAACAAAAAAATCAGTTTTGATTATTTTTTCATGTTCCACAACATTCCTTAGTGAGACAGATATTTTTCATAGTTTTCTTTCTTTTTTATTTGTGGGCATTGTTAAAAAAGAATGACAAAGATCTTACTTTTCTGCAGTGAAATAAGGAAAACATTGTTAGTCATTCCTAATTAAAAAACCAATATCTTGAAACTTATATTTTCCTTAACCTATATCTTCTCCTCTGATGAAATACACATTACAAGGGA
Organism: Serinus canaria; assembly: GCF_022539315.1. Lineage (NCBI taxonomy): Eukaryota > Metazoa > Chordata > Aves > Passeriformes > Fringillidae > Serinus > Serinus canaria. The sequence continues at coordinate 135,645,589 of NC_066315.1, read as the reverse complement.
TAATGTAAATTGTGCTAAAGAAAATCTGTTTTAACTTTCTGACACAATTCATGAAGACAAGTACTTCCATTACAAAGGAACAGATGCCTTGTAACAATTTGGTGGTGCTCAACTAATATAAAATACCTAGAAGGATACTACTTTTAAAAAAATATTACCATTGCATTTACCAAAAAAAAAAAAAAATCTGATAATGAAATTAGATTTCTTCATGTGTTTAATGGAAAACAGGATTAAGATTTCTGATCATGAATTAGTTATACAATTTTTATACTATCTTCCTTTTCTTCTTATTCTGCATATAGTATTTATGGTTTTGCTGCAATATTATTTCAAAATTTATTTTATTGTTTGTAAGAGAAATATACTTTCAAGTTGAATTCAATACTAACTAGTATTTGCCCAATTTGTTTTATTGTGGAGTCTTCTGTTCTGATGTAACTGCACAAGTAGTTGCACAGAATTTAAAAGTGGACCAAAAATAACGGCTTTTTTGTTTGGTTGGTTTGGGGGTTTTTGTTTTTGCTTTTGGTTGTCTGTTGTTTTAAGTATTGAGTGAAATATGTGTCAGCCTTAAATGTAGTTATGGATTTAATTTTAAATTCTGATGTCTAGTGTTACAAATTTTGTAGCTAGAGCAGCACAAAATATCCAGAATATTTTTTGAAACTAAGAAGATTAAGAAGATTTATGTGTGGTTTTCTCCTCTTTAGTCAATTAGAGCAAATCAGCTGCTTGCCTATGCAATTTTCCACGTCCTTTCCATCTGCACTTTCTTAACTCTCTGTACTTCACTGCAGTCCCTGGGGTATGGCACACATACATGTACACACATATACATGCACACACAGGCATTTATATATGTGAACAGCCAAACTGGCTGTTCTTCAGTGCACTTATATCACCACTTACACCTGTGAAGGAGAGTGTTTCTCCTTCCTTTGGAACAAATTGCAGTCCTTGGAGCATACGTCAGTTTTCCAGCTTGCCTGTACTGGCTTTTGCTCATAGAAACACGTCCTCCTTCAATTACCAGAACCCCAGTGTAACAAAGGAACAGGAGCTTTCAAGGACATGATAATAATCCATCAGAATGGCATCCACATCTTTAAACACAAATGCTCTCAGTTCTCAATTATAACTGTAATAAAAGATGATTTATTACAGTATTAAAATTCCTACATATAAGTATTCTGTCATTTTTATCCATATGAAATTTTGAGGAACTAAAGACAGAGTTGCCATGATTAATACATGGGTGGAAACAATGTGCTCCTTTTCTTTTCTTTTCTTTCTTTTCTTTTCTTTTCTTTTCTTTTCTTTTCTTTTCTTTTCTTTTCTTTTCTTTTCTTTTCTTTTCTTTTCTTTTCTTTTCTTTTCTTTTCTTTTCTTTTCTTTTCTTTTCTTTTTTCTTTTCTTTTTTCTTTTCATTTCTTTTCTCTTCTCTTTTTTCCCATCATTTTCTTAAAATTGAAATTTTTATCCTTCAGCAGAAATATGCATAGAGCAATTAAATTTACAGGATATTAAAAATGACCATGATTCTGATAGTTGTATTTTGCTCAACTTAATGAGTTAAGAGAATTTCTTTTAACCTTCATGCCTCTTTATCCTACTTGAGCCAGATTGTACATGTCAGGAGTAAATTATATTCTTCACCTTCACTGCATTTACTCAATGATGTACAATTATTTAGTTGGTATTTGAAGACAGTAGTACTGCACATAAGGCAATTAGTTATTTTGTCCTTTGAGTATATACTTAATCAAAATGTAATGTGATTACCACAACTGTAATAAACATGTAACAACTACATAAATAAGTGAAATCATGGTGCTTTGAGGTCAGCAGAGTGATGATACCTAAAGGGTTATTATAATTCACATTTCGTGAATCAAAACCTAGGTGTTAATTACACTAATTTATTGTGAAATATGCTAAACTTGCATGCAGTTATTAATTGGAAGGTTGCTTTTATTTACACTGCTGAAAAGCCTGATTTGCAGACTCATCTCTCAAGTACTTTTATTTATTTCAAAAATATACTCACTTATTTTATTTTGTAGGTTATTCAGATAAATTTTGAAGAATTTGATCTGGAGATTGGCTATGACACACTGACAATTGGTGATGGAGGAGAAGTGGGTGATCCTAAAACTGTACTTCAAGTGTAAGTCTTTTGTATTTACAGTTTGTGTGCCTTGAAAAATCTCATTAATGTGTTTTGATGAGAATAAATAATTATTCAAATCAGATACATCTGAACAAAAACTAAGTGAGCTTCTAAAATTATTAAAGATGGCAGTTTAAATATATTGCTATGTGTTTACTGTTCTGAAGTCAGAAGGAGATGACCAAGACATCACAGAAGAAAAAGATGAACTCAGAAGTTTGAAAGGCATGGTGTGGACAATTACATCTAGATATGTCAATTTTTGGAAGTATTTTGTTCCCTTTTGTGTGTTCTCAAATTAAAGGTGTATAAGAGCATTATTGAAAATAGATATATGGACAACTTGTGCACAAATTTTACAGTCCTCTAGCAAGGTTAGCATGACAAAAAATGTACTATAGTGTCTTGACCTTAATTTGCTTAGTGACTATTATATATAACTCAGAAGAGCAAGTTAACATAGTGAATAAAATTGCTACAGAGAAAGGCTGCATAGGGTGTTACCTAAACCACATTTTGCAAACCAGCACTGAGTAGTGAATAGATTTTTATCATTCATGGATTTTTTTTCTAGAATGTGTGAGCCCAGATATATAGATATATAATATTCTTAACAATCATTGATTAGCTTAAAAACCATATTTCTCAAATACTTAGCTTGTAGCTATAATAACAATTGTCTCAAGGCAAATCCAGAATTGTATTAGTTTGTAACATTTTCAAGACAGTGTTATAAGTCAGTGATTCTGTTTGTTCCACAGTGACTTTAAAATATGCAGAACAGTGTAATATGTCCTTATAATGAATTGTTTTATATTACTCTAGTTCTAGTCTGAATAAATCAGTCAGGTAGGAGAAATTAATGTCTTTTAAAGTACATTGCATTTACTTTTTCAAATCTAAGTCAATTTTATTTTAAGAAAAAAAAGATCTAATATTTAAAAACCATAATTTGCCTATAAGGGATTATCTGCTATTTAGAAAATATTTTTTAAAGGCCAAATAATATTTAGCTGTTAATTTTAAATAAACTGTCCTTTCAGCAAATACCTGATGTTATAATTAGTTCAAATGACTTAATAATTGAAACACAGATAAGAATGTGATATAAGGTTAGTACAAAATATATTTAATCATAAAATGAAAGAATAACAAAATTAGGATTCTTTAGCATGACATTCCTTGCAGTATATTTATTGGAAATATATTACAAAATTTTATATATTTTATTTTTCCATTATTCACCATAAGAATGATATGAAGAATTAGTTTCATTTGAGTATACTAAACCCAAGCTTTGCCTCTTTTTCTGTCCTAATTTTACCTCATTCATATTAGCAATTGCAAAACTTTGAACAGAACATACAATTTTACTAAGATTTACAGATTTTTCTAATGAATTCCCCTTTAGATCTATCCTCCAGAAGATAGATTATATGGCCTTCTATTTTTAATGGGTTTTGTAATCATTCTATCCTTTCTGCTTTGTTCTATTTTGTTTATTATCTTTATTAATGCTCTGGACAAGGGGTTTGAGTGCACCCTCAGTCAGTTTGCAGATGACACCAAGCTGTACAGGAGTGTCTATCTGCTGGAGGGTAAACACAGAGCTGAAGCTGACAGGTCTGGAGTTCCCTGGGTCTTCCTTTGTCTCAGGAGTGATGTTTTCCTCCTTCCTGTAACCACGTGGCTGCCATGACTTTTCCAATGATGGAGAGTGACCTGGCTATAACATCAGCTATTTTCCTTGTGATCCAGGGATGAATCTCATCAGGCCCCATAGACTTTTCAGTTTCATCAAGTGGTCTTGAACCTGCTTTGTGCTTTGAGTGTGAGTGACCTCTCTGCCCCAAATCCCAGGCAGAGGATGAAGGACTTGAGAGAAATGAGAAACCTGACAGCCAATAAAGACTGGGGCAAAGAACTCTCTGAAGTACATCAGCCTTCTCTGTACCTGTTGTCACCAGTTCTCCCCTTTCACTTATTAGGAAAACATCCTCTTCAGCTTTTTTTTTTTTTTCTGACTAATGTCAGAAGGATTGGACATTGTTCCAATGTCAAGTACTGGATGAGACTGCCCAAGGAGGTATTGGAGTCAGCATCCCTGGAGGTGTTCAGATGTGTAGATGTGATGTTTAAGGACGTGGTTTAGTGGTGGACTCGGCAGTGTTGGTTTATCTGTTGTACTTGTTGATCTGACAGGTCTTTTCCAACCAAAGTATCTGATTACAGGTTTATTATTTGTGAAAAGACCAGCATTTGGCCAGGTGTTTATGGTTTAATTTCTTTAGGATAATGCAGTCTCTTAATGGATTGCAGATGAGTGAGTTAATTGCTACCACTAATAAATTAAATTTGAGACATGTGGAAGTGTAATCTCTACTTTTTAAGCAGTACTAATCATTTGAAAAATATTGCTGATAATGCTAGAATTCACTTTCAGCTATTCTTAAATTCCTAAACTATATGAAATAGTCTGTCTTCTGGAAGGAACCTTTATTAAGTGCCAATTTATAAGTTCTTATTAAAGTTTAACTAAAGTATTGTTACTAAATTACGGTAATGCATTAAGGCAAAGTGCAGTATTTTAAATTTTGAGTAACATGGTAGAACATTCTGCCCAGATTGTGATTCATTAAAGATGTTAGCATTTCATAGAAGTATTTCTGATGATGGACCTTAGGTTGGGGAGAAATGATGGAATTACACTATTAAAATTGCCACAAATATAAAGAATCCTGAGTATTTTTTTTAAATTTAAAAAGTTAATTAGAATTGTGGAGTGTTAACATACAATAACTATATCTAACTAGGTAAATAATTTTAAAGAATTATTACTATAAAGATCCTGGAAAAGCAAAAAATACTCCATTAATTTATGGGGGTTTAATATTAAATAAAATTGTACAATAGGCCACAAGTATAGTTTCTTGTTTACCCATAGAACCATTATTCTGTGTTCAGAAGTACCAATGGTGAAGTTATTAGGGTTAAAATGCATAAAAAAATTACACAGAAGATGGAAGATAATTAAGTACTGTAAAAACCATGTAAATCTTTTCTCCTGTGAGCCATGCAGACTTTGTCTGAGATATGATGCATTGCAAATAAATCAGCTGTTGTATCATTTAATTTTTGGGTTTTAAATTTTAAAATAATTATCTTTCCCCTGGAAAATTGCTAAAGAACATTGGTTTAAATATGTCTCATTTATGTGTTAATAATGTGAAAACATTTATCTTCCAATTTATTAGGGTTAATCAAGAAACTTATCCAAGTGTTTAATCTGCTAGTTTTACTGGGCACTTCTTGATAGGAAGGTTGAGAAGCAAAAACGGAAGTTAAGTGGCATTTCAATAGAATTAAGCTTCCTAAATAGATAATTGCAGTCCTGATTATTCCTATTCTGCTGATGTAAATCACAGAAGGAGCTAAACTCCAAGGCCTTTTCAGTACTTGCCATTAAGTTTCCCTGGGTGCCTGTGATTCTGAGCCTGCACATCCAGGCACCCAGCAATGAGACAGTCTGCTCCAGCCTGGTGAGCCTGGCACCCAAGTGAACTTAAACCTCATTGCTATAATATTTTTAGTCTGCTTGAAAGACAACTGATATGAAGGCATTCTTAATGCTTTCCTATGAAACTAAAATACAAGGTGGAGCAGTGCTAAGTGTTATTACCAAGGGATAGAGGGGAAGAAGAAAAATAAATGGTGACTCCATACACCAGTCATAGCACTTTTTCAGGATGTTTGGAAGTTTGCTTTCAGCAGCTTGGTCTGACAATTGCTGCTGGTGACTTTTAATGCAATATCCTTCTAGGCACTTGTTCCTGTAACATGCCTTTTGAAAATCCAGCATACAAATAATGAAATTCAATCTTTTAGTACGCTTGCTGTGTTGGGTGTGCATGTGTCTAATCTCATATTACAGGTTGTCTTCAGCAAATGGAGAGTGTCACAATCTCCTGAATGTCCTCAAACCCAGACTTCAGTGTACTCACTCAGAGGGAGAATGTATGTCACTAGGATGTGGGAGGAGTAGTTCTGGAGTTGTAGAGGAAGAAGTGGAAAACACCCTGCTGAGTGTTGTAACTTTAAGCTGTTTAATAAAAAGGGAGACATCATATTCACATACTCCCATTTCTACTGCTCTCAGTGTTCACTATTCAGGTCTTAAAAGGGAACATGTACTTCCAGGAGAGGAATCTAGGTACTGAATCCAGGGTAGAGGAACCTACATAAATTCTGAGAAAGACAGAAAGAAAAATTCTCCACTGCAGACTTTCATTATTTTCTTACATAGCTTCCTTCATATAATAGTGGTTTTTCTCGATCTTGTTGCTCTGTGGTCCAACCCTAAATGTTATACAGGGACTTAAAAAAGGACTTAAAAGATGGATCAACAAGTAATTTTTGTGTTCTCTTGATTTTTTTTTTTTCATAAATGTATTTTCAAATGGGTTTTTTTCCTCCTGTACTATTTAATTGGAAAGTATTTCTTGTAAAAACTAGGGATGAAAAAAGAAAGTATTTATAATTAATTTGAAAAAATGGGAATGCTGAACATTTTGATGGAGGTTTTTTACAGAAAGGATTGTCCTACACGACATAGAGATTAATATTCTCCATGTCCTCAATATTCAAAATACATACTGCCAGTCACCAGTGGCAATTGCAAAACTCTGTTAGCCATTACATCAGTGTGGTTTCTCAGAAACATCCTGTTAATCTACTAATTTGGCAAAGACTGAACTCACTGAAGACACTTTCCCTTAGTGCAGGAATGAGCAGTTAATATGTTATTTTGGCCAGGCATTTACTTGTTCAGTTCTGGCAAGAGTCTTTCTAGTAGCTCCATCTGTGAACACAGATGTGGGAAACAGACGTGGGTTTTTTTCCCACAGCAGACTATTTAATACAGAAGGAAGCTAAAAAAGACCAGAGGGAAGAACTAAAATTAACTATAAAGTGCATTTAAAATAGTTCATTTTAAGTTTCAGCTAGCTTTAAAGAATGGTTAGAACTTCAAAAAATGAGCAATTTTCACTGCTCTACAGTATTGTGCTTGTGATCCACTTTAGAAGAATGAAAAATATATGGAAACTTTTCAGCATTTCATTTCAGATAATAAACTATAACCAAATTTGAGACAAAATTTTGGGAAGAAAATGCAATATATCATAAAACTGCAGCTTTCGCATTTCCTTATTGCTATCACACTGTTTATTCAGCAAATAGATTCAACATTATTTAGAATTGCACTGATTTGAAAATTTTTGCAAACAATATTAAAATTTAAAAAAAAAGAAAAGAAAGAAAATAAAGTTTACTTCTTTCTATTAATCAGCACCCTGTAAAAGTTTAGGTTTTAAAGTTGTGACATTTGTTAGTTTTAAAGTTGTGACATTTTTAAAGGTTTTAAAGTTGTGACATTTGTTAGTTTTCTTAATGAAGGAATAGACAACAGCTAATTCTTTTTAGGCTGTTTTTCCTTTTTTGTAGAAGAGGTGATGAGAGGAGCTGAGAGAGTGCAGGGAGCACATGAGCCTTCATAATAATGTTGCTACTTAAAAAAACAGCTTTATTTTAAATATGGAAGGCATGTATTTCAAAGTGGGTGGTTGAATACTAGAAAAATCAAAGAATCACTCTAATGCCTCATTATGGGTTTCTAATGTCATTGATATCCCTTCATGTACCTGATTAGTGGACACTGGATTGTCAGATGAGGTTAAGGATTAGGGAAGTTTCATTTCCTTTTGGAGCAGCAATTGAAAGTGAGATTAAATATTTCAATGCAATATAAGTAGTAGTTGCATGTGTTTATAGACTACTATCGAATTTCCAGTCATTGTAAATGTGAGAGCTGTCTGGGCAAGCCAACTATTAAATACCTAATTTAGTGTGAGCTGAATGCAATGAATTCAAAAGTAAATGGTTAAAAAATGCTTGGCAGTTACTTAGATTTCTCACAAAAAGAAAAAAAAAATCTCCTTACTTAATGCTTAATGGCTTTACAGAAATTTTCTTCTATCTATAGGTTAACTGGGAGCTTTGTACCAGACTTAATTGTGAGCATGAGCAATCAGATGTGGTTGCACCTTCAGACGGATGAAAGTGTGGGCTCAATTGGTTTCAAGGTTAACTACAAAGGTAATGACATCTTTGGAAGCAAATGTAATGGTAAACCAAAAATTAGACCAATATTATGGACTGTTTTTCTTTCATATTAGTGAGTGGATGCATTCTATTTCCAGTTCTGTCAGTTTAAAAAAAAAGAAAAATATAAACTGAATTGTAAAAACAATATTTAAAGAAAATTTCTCTTAAAGGTGTTGTGCTACATGAAACTGCACACATTTTGTTTGATGTGTTGTTACAGTAATTGACTTTTTACATATAACTTTACTCTTATTTTCTCTTATTTATTATTGGCAACTGTTAAAATGAAATAATTCTGTGGTTATTTAAAGATGAATGAGTTAAAAAAAATGAATACTTCCTATATTCTTTTGAAAATTAATGCCTATCATAACAAAAAAACCACTGCAAGTAAGCAACTTGAATTACTGCTAAGTTTTGAGCCAGGACCAAGAAAAACCTAATAATGTTATTCTTTATGGTCCTAAAGTACATCATGCACTATATAAACAATCTCTGGCTGTTTGATACTTCTGTAAGGGCATACAGTTTTTTATAGAGCATGAACAGTAAAATAAAAAAAAAAGCTGAAGTACAACATATATATACATACACATGAATTTCTGTATTATATTACTTTTGACATAGATGTATGTCTTTCTTACAAGGACTTTATTAATTGCATGGTTGCTGTCTAGCACCAAAACCAAATAATAGAAAGTATGATTATTCATCAGAAAATGAGAGAGGAGAGAAAAAAGTTAAACCAGGGACTGTATGTATTAGAAATCGAGCTAATGTTGTTGAGGATGGGCAGATATAGTGAAGGAGCTTATTGTGAATAAACCTGCACAGTGTGACTTGCTGGGTTGTTTTTTTTTTTTTCTGGTCCATAACTTTGCTGTAGCGTAAAGTAAAGCTCCACAGTGGTGGTACAAGTGCACTACTTGTGCACTTTAGATGTTCATATCAAGTGGTCTAAGATAGGAAAATCTTAGTATTTTGCTGCATGGTCATTATTAAGACCTAGGCCATTGAAATGAGCAAGAGAATGATCTGTATAAACAAGTTTAATAATTTTCTAATACAGCAAAACTAGATCTATATTTGAGTAAAGAAGGATGAGTTTTATATCTGAACTCTAACTTGCAGAACTCAAGTTGTCGATTATTTTATTTAGATGATTCTTTCCTGGAAAAATTAGTTTTACTTGCAACAGTTTTAGTTTGCAGAAGGCAGAGGACTATTGTCTATTCTTATACACTATATCTTCTTTTATTCATGAGTTACATTTATTCTTAGAAGCTATAGTTCTGCAAGAATAACATTAATTGAATATGAATAGGTAGAAGGGTACAGAAAGGGTGAACATTCACAACAGCATCTCCATATAATCAACTTTGTGATTGTATTCCTAGATATTGAATCTATTTCTCTCTTACTCTACAATAGTAATTTATGTTAGTTCACTAAATAGCACTTGAATCAGCAAACACTCAATGAATATGTGCTCTGTGGTGGTGGTTGCAGGGGGGGGAATTGCCTTTTTTTTCTCCTTTTGTTGCAGTTTGGGTTTATTTTGTGGGATTCCCCACCACCACCTCACTGCCAATCAGGATAATTTTTTCATCTAAGTTGCCTTCATTTTGATCCTTGAGCGGATGTGTTTATTAGACATATCAGAAATTAGGCAATGGTCATAAAGTAAAATGGAAAGGATATCAAGGGAAAGTCATGCCTTGAGGAGTTGCTATTTCTGTTGTTTTCAAAACTGTGTTAATTCCTTTCTAGTAACGATGGTAGGCACTGAGAACAGATGCATAAATTGGTAGTATTTTGGATCAGCAATTCTTCTGCAATTTAGGTTTTGAAATTTATGAATTGGAAGTTGAGAGAAAGTCCAGTGAGGTAAACTGAGTATTTGCATTAAAACAGTGCATTCAGGGTTGTGGCATAACATTTCATTATTTACTAGAATAAAAAAATTGTAAAGAATTTTCTCTTTTCGGAGAATTTTTAGAAATACTAATGATAACGATGATGTCTAGAAGTCAAAGGAAATTTCAGTTTATTTCATTAATTCTTTAGAATGTATGCTTAACTTGCTTGTTCATCTCTTGACTAGATCAAATGTATTTCTTTAATTTGACCTCTTCCACCTCACAAATTCCACTATTCACTTAGCTAGCTATGGCTGATACTGTATTTATTTTTACATGCATTTATTATGTGTTTAAGTCTTGCAAATTTCTGCTTACATGACAGGTACAATTACATTAGCATTTGCATTAGATCCAACAGTTTGGTTTTTGAACTGAATCTTCTCCTGATCATTCCCACTGCTCTTGTTTTAGTTTTCATCATGGAGCAATCATGAATAGCACAAATTACATTGATTTGAGGTAATTCATAAGATGCAATTGAATAGCATCAGGAATAGCATTGCTTTGGTGCTCCAGCTGCTAATGGGCATTTCTCAGGAACTTGTAAAGCTTTTTTCAAAGTAAAACCACTAAAACACAATGAAATGCAGGTAGATAATATGAGTATTTATTGTTTCACTTTACTGATCTGTTTATCCTGGAGTTAATTACTTGAGATTTTACTTGATAACAGTACTTACTAAGACTAAAATAATTTAGTACTAAAACATTTTGATGCCTAAATATCTGCTTCTGTGCTTCTCAGACTTGACTAAAGAGATGTAGTGGAGATATCCCATCAAAATTCATAAACACATTCTCAAATCTAAGTGACATTTGCATCTGATTCTGCCAGGCATTTTGAAGATCGTTCCAATTCCTACATGGAATATGTGGAACAAAATATTATGGGATGTCATCACCCAGTGCCCTTTCCCCTCTGTCCCCCAAAATGGTGTATTTGCTTACAGTGCAAGATAGAAGGACATCTCCTTTCTGACTGGAATAGAACTGAATATGCCACATAATTTTTAGTGATAGAAATAGAAAATTAATTTTTAAAAACATCTGTACTTATCATTTTTTAGCTGAGTAATTCTTTTAAGTTTATGTTGTTACATGAACTAACAGATGATCCTCTTTTATGTATCTGCCATTAGAGAAAATCTAGGAAGATTTTGTGAAATTTTGTTTACTTCTTGTAAAGTTAAGGCATTGCACATGGAGCTATTTTTTGGTTTTTAATAGCTGGATAACATTATAAATACTTAAATATTAAAAATAAATATGTGTGAGACTATTTTAAAGTAAATAAATATTCATTGTTGTTTTGAAATCTCTTTTCAGTATTGCATAAAATAACACTACTTAAAAAGGTAGAGTAATTTATACAGGGTTTAGACAGGACAGAAATACAAGCACTGCCTCACTATAGATAATATTTTATCTGTTATCCACTGTAGTATAAATTGTCTTGGGTCTGTTTCATGCTTCAAATGTATATGTAGCTTTATTAAGTAAAAAATATAGAATATTTAGAAATTGTAAGTGAATTATTTTCACATCATAATTTTAGGTATTTGAAAAACCTTTCTTTAGAAATGAGATCAGACTTCGGTGGTTGTGTAGATACCAAGCACGACAAATAAATATTGGATTATTTTCAGACTTTCCATATCAAAAGAAACCACAAATTAATAGTTTTAAATGTTGTCATGTTTCATGAATGCTTAGGATCATTCAATATTTCAGGAAATGGTTCCATATTGTCACAGTAACACTTCTATTCTCAAAGCCATGGCGAAGAGGAAAGAAGTATGTAGCTAAACAGTAGTAGTAGAGGAACAATCTCCAACATACTCAAATACTGGAACTGAATGCTCTTCATCTAGAATTGAGTGTAAAACAGCTGCACAAAATGTGAGACAAAAAAACTTAAGGCAGAGCCATCAAAGAAACCCATTTTTCTGAGATAAGATTTTGCAGATTTTGATTCATAAATAACTTTTATTATCTAGCAATAGAATGTTATAGAATAGAATATAGTTCCTGGAAAATTATATATGAGAACGTAAAGGGTAATAGCTTTCATACATACTTGTTTCCTTTTGTAACTTTGGACATGTATGAAAGACTAAATTACTTGATATTTTACTTGATTACAGTACTTGATATTCCTTCTACAGTCTTTCAACATAAACTGTATGACAAAATTGTTTGGGATTAACAAATAGCGTAAATAGTCGTGGCATAAATAGTAGGAGAAGATGCTGTAGGGAATGAAATCAGTAATGTAAACAGAGTAAAAATGTGCTTTATCAGCATCATGTGGGAAAGCTGAACTTCTGTTTAGGTGGAGATTGAGTCTTCTGAAACAGACAAAACTAACCTCAGGGCAGTCTTGTTCTGTTGGGTCCTGATATCACACCCTCAGTTTCTGTGCTTTGGCCAACTCGGAGGGAGATTTTTCTCTTTTGGTTTATCTGTTTTATTTTTATCTGTCCTTTGAAGACTCTTAAGTTAACAGGTTCTCCTGATAGTTCTGCCTCCTATTAGGACAAAAACATTTATTCATACATCAGACATGCTCCAATCTAATTGCATAAGAAAATAAAGTGTAAGAAGATTACATTGACTAAAGTGCAATGATAGGTTTAAGTAGAGGGCCTTTTTAGATGCCAAGATTAACAGCAGTGTTGGTAAAAAGTGAATTTGAAGCAAAGTAGACTTGCTTGTTCAATTTTCCGCAACGATGATTGAACTTTAGGATATGGGATTTACACTCTGACATCCAGTACTTCAGAAGATTTCTTTTTGCTTAAAGCATGACATTCATCTTGCTTCAAGCACTATGGCTTGTTCCTGAGTTCTTGGGATACTACTGCAGCCTGGGCAGCTGTCTGGAGTCTGTGATCCACATTTTATCCTGTTTTCCTAGCAGTAAGCACTGAGTTTCAGACACATCTGAGGTTTTTTGTCGCAGGTGGCACAAAGATATTTTTCCATGACTTACTGCCCAACAGTGATTGCTTTTCTATTAGTGACAGAATACTGAATTATCTGAACCCATTGTTAGTCCCCCATGTCTAGAAACATGAATTTCAAATGTGTGAAATAAGAAACATTCACCATAACACAGACATCAGGAAGGTCTCATTTTGACAAACTGTTAAAGTAGCTTAGAGAAAAATATAGCTTTAATTCTTGCTGTTCTTATTATTGGCTAAATAAAAAAAATCCAATGAAACCTCTGTGAGACTGTGGACAGTTTCATTGTGTAGTTTTGGGTTTCACAAGACAGTTGATGTGTTTAGTTAAATACTATGTGATCCCCCTATTGTGAGGATGGGGGAAGTAAAGCTTTTCTCCTTTCTGCATATCAAAATCAAGAATTAAATCTATGACACATTTCTATTTTCTGAACTGTTCAATTTTATAAATTTCAGTGTATATTCTCTTGTGGTATTTTCACTCTTCTGATGGTTTCTGTTGCCCTTCTATCCACTCTTCTCTGTATCTCTCATCATGTGCTGCTTGTGTGGTGCATTAACTAGACAGGATCACATAATTTGCTTATTTAATTAGATTCTAGCCCCAGTTCTATTCCTTGTGCATCCTAACTTCGTTTTGCAGAATGACATGCAGAGATTCACACTAATGGTGAAAATCCATGCAAATTATTTTAATCCTTGTAAGTTTCATGATTAGTTAAAATTCTTAAATGCAAATACTGCTTCATATTTTTAAAAATTTAAACACTTTTTTTGGGCACCACTACTTACCCACAGTTTACTAATAGAGGAAAAATTTCTCTGTACCGATTCCACATCTGCTGAAGGTTGTTGCAAGTTTTGTAATTCAAGATCATTTCTATTTCAGATATTTCTTGAACATATTGAGCAAAAGTGCATCCATTTCAAAAACTTGTGGCAGTTCACCTTTTAAATTTATTACCAAGATAGTAGTTGGTTGTGTATTTTACTCTTGTGTTCTTCCTGTTTGTTGGCCACAATCCACCACTGGCTTTGTCTGATCCCACTCAGTCAGCATTATCCAAATATGTTAACAATATTTTTATCTAATTTTCAAACAATGCATTCAACATAAATTTTCCTGTTTGTAATCCCTAGATTATAAGAATATGAGAACACTTGAAGAGAAGCATAATAAAGATTCATTTAACTTGGTACAGCATAAGGAAAAAAGAGCAAGAAATTTTTTAGTGATACTTCTGCAAAATGTTTTCTTACTCCCTAACAGTTTATGGCATAGATGCTTCCTAAATCCAGTATATTTAGAGTAAGTAAAACTTGATGGACATTTTCATCCATGATTTTGTCTGTTTTTCCTCTCAAGCTCACATATAATTTTAGTATTCTAAATATTTCATGGCAAGGACATTCCAGTGAAGAAGTATCTCCTTCTGTTCACTGTAGTTCTACTAGCTTTATCTGATGCCTTTTCATTTTTTTTTCCTAGAAAATACAATGTATTAAATCTTCCATTTTACTGCTTACTTGGTTTTGCAGGACCTTTATTTCTTCACAGGTAACTGTCCTCATTACTGTTTTGGTAAGCTATCATCAGCAAGGTTTGTCATTTCACTGCTTGCCTTGTTTTCCATCTTCTAATATATTGTCATACAATAACTTTAACTACTCTGACATCTGCTGGACAAGTGACACAGCAGAGCAGAAACATTCCAGGAGGATCCTGGAAAGTATTGATGGCAGTTTTCTGACACAGGTACTGGAGGACCCCACAAGGAATGGTATACTCCTTGACCTCATTCTAATGAACTGGGAAGACCTTTTTGGTGATATGAAGGTTGGGAGCAGCCTTGGCTGTAGTGGCCATGAGATTGTGAAGTTCAGTATTGGGTGAAGAGGAAGCAGGGCAGCAAGTAAAATTATAGCCATTGATTTCAAGAGAGATGACGTCAGTCTTTTTGGGGATGTTCCTTGACGAATCCCATAGAAAAAGGCACCACAGGGAAATGGGGACCAAGAGAGTTGGTCGATATCCAAGGATCACTTCCAACCCTGCACAAGAACAATGCATCCTAACAAGTAAAAAATCAGACAGAGAGGACAAGAGATGTACGTGAACAAAGAACTTCTGTCATTACTCAAACAGAAAGAGGAAATACACAGGAGATGAAAGCAGGGATGGAAGTTGCCTCTTGGAATGAATGTAGAGAGATTGTCAGAATAAGTGGAAATGGGACCAGGAAGGCCAAGGCCCATCTGGAATTAAATCTGGCCAACGATGTCCAGGACAATAAGAAGGGCTTCCTAAAACACCTCAGTAGCAGAAGAAAAACAAAAGGATAATGTGGGCCCATTAGTAAATGGAGGGGAACCCTGGTAACAGGGGACACAGAGAAGGCAGAGTTATCAAATGCTTTCTTTGCATCAATCTTCACTGATATGATCAGCCCTCAGGGCTCTCTGACGCAGACAAGGGTAAAGGAGTCTAGGAAAGAAGACTTTTCCTTGGTGAAGGAGGATTGAGTTAGATAACACCTAAGCAAACTTGACATCCACAAGCCCATGAGCTCTGGCAGTATGTGTCCATGAGAGAGCTTCTGGACACTGTAGCAAGGTCACTCACAGTCGTCTTTGTAAGGTCATGGCAATCAGGAGAGGTGCCTGGGGACTGGAAAAAAACCAAATCTTTCCCTGGGCTTGAAAAAGGGCAAGAAGAAGGAGACAGGGAACTATTGGCTGGTCAGCCTCACTTGAATCCCTAGAAAGGTGGTGGAGCACTTCATTCTGAAATCTATCTGTATCCATATAGATGACAAGAAGTATTAGATTAGAAGTATTTAGCATAGATTCACTAAAGGTAAATCACACTTGACCAAACAGATTGATTGCCTTCTACAATGAAATTACTACCTGGATCAATGAGGGGAAAGCAGTGGATATTGTCTGCCTTGGCTTCAGCAAGGTTTTTGATGCTGTCAGTCACAAAATCCTGATAGACAAAATCAGGAACTGTTGACTGGATGAGTGAGCAGTGAGATGGATTGAGAACTGGTTGAATGGCAGATCCCAGAGGGCCATAATCAGTGATAGTTGAAGGTTTTTCACTAATGGTGTCCTCCATTATGGAACTAAGGTTCCATACTGGGCCCAGTGTCATTTACCTTATTAATCAATGACTTGGATGAAGGGGCAGATGCCTCCTCAGCAAGTTCACTAATGGTACAAAGCAAAGTTCACTAATGTCCAACACCCCAGAGGGCTGGCCAGGCCTTCAGAAGGACCTTAAGAGGTTGGAAAGATGGGCAGAGAAGAGTTTGAAATTTAACAAAGGCAAGTGCATGGAAAATTTACTCCATGGACCAGTACAGCCTGGGGGCTGACCTGCTGGGAAGCAGCTCTGTGGAGAAGGACCTGAAGGTCCTGCTGGAAAACAAATTGACCACAAGCCCAGCAGTGTGCCTTTGTGGCCAAGAAGGCCAGTGGTGTTCTGGAGTGCATTAGGAAGAGCACTGCCACCAAGTCAGCAGAGGTGATCCTGCCCCTCTACTCAGCCCTAGTGAGGCACATCTGGTGTGCTGTGTCCAGTTCTGGAATCCTCAGTGGAAAAGAGACATGGAGCTCCTGGAGTGAGTCCAGTGGAGGGCAAAATAGAAAATTAAGGGCCTGGAGCATCTTTTGAGGAAAGACTGAGGAAGCTGGGCTTGGTGAATCTTGAGAAAAGATCTTGGAGAGGGGATGTCCTCAATGTCCATAAGTATTTGAAGGGAGGGTGTCAGAGGATGGATCCAGGCTCTACTTTATAGTGCCAAGCAATAGGACAAGAGGCAATGAGAAAGAACTGGTGTACAGGAAGCTCCACCTGAACATGAGGAATAACTTCTTTAATATGCTGTGACCATACACTGGAATCTCCCACACTGGAAATACTCAAAAGCTGGAAATATTCAATATCTGGGCATTGTGCTCTGGGATGACCCTGCTTGAGCAGGGAGGTTGGACCAGATGACTCATTGTGCTCCCTTCCAGCCTTACCTATTCTGTGATTCTGTGAAAGAGTTTAGATACAGAAGAAGTCCATTAGTGACTTCTTTCCTCTGGCAGAACTGACCATTTACTTTTACCATCAACTAACTATATTTTAAGCAAACATGCAGAAAAAAAGCCTTTCATTTTATGAAAGAGTTCCTAATCTCTGTAAGAACCTTCCATTTGGGCTTCTTCAAATGCCCTTTTAGGAGTGCAAATAGTATACCTAAACTGAATTTCTCTCATCTCTACGCCAGCTAATCTTTCTGAAAAGCATTAGTGGATTTATAATGCAGGTCTTTGCTTTAAAAAAACGTGGTTGTTTGTGGATGTCATTTTTATCCATGTGTCAGCTGAATTTAAATTTAATTATAATTTCTACAGTCTTGTTACATCTCAGGCTTACATTCTGTACTTTTCAGTCCTTTGGAACTCTTCCTGAAAATAAAAATTGTATTTGCATCCTTGTCCTACACTACTAAAATCACCTTAAGAAATTGGACATTTTTTAAGCTTTTCAACCTGCACTTTGAATCACAGCCCAAGTTCTTCTCATAGAATCATGGGTACAGAAAAATTAATTATGTTTTATACTATCACTTTATGGCAGCTAGACTAATTCGAAGCTTTTGATCGTCTTTCTTATGGAGTACCTATGTTATTTGGATACTAATATGTAGTTTTGGGGGATTATGAGAGGGCTGTTTACAAATGTTCATGTGTTGTTCCCTAGAAAATAAGGTCTTCCAAAACTTTGATGCATGCCTTGAAGTTTTGTGATGTGGTTTTGGTTGTTTTGTTTTGTTTGGGATTTTTGTTTGTTTGAGTTTTGTGGTTTTGTTTGTTTGTTTAATTGTTGTTATTTTTGCTTGCTTTGTTGTTGTTATTGGGATATTAGCTTTTAATTACTAATTTCTTCCAACTGTTTTTTTAACATTTTAATCTTCAATAGTTCATCTTCATTATTAGAAAAGTTCATGTTTGTTTTACGGCTGAAACAAGGAATTTCCTATCTTTATCAGGATGTCCGTTTTGCATTTGTGTATGAATAAAAAGACTACTGCTGCTCTACTAGCCATTTTCCGTCCTTAATCAAGAGGCTGTGTGCAATTTTTTTGTGTACATGTGTAGTTAAACACACACAAATGTACTTTCAATCCAACAAATAGTCAAATGTTACTATGTAATTTTTAATTTTTAAATATCCAAAATTATTTACTTACTTCATAAAATTTATAGGGACAAATATAAATTAACGTTGCATCAGATGTGATCATTCATAAAACCTTAAGTGGTATTTCTGAGATCATAAAAGGCTATGCAGGTTATATTATAAAGAAGGTCTTAAAAATATGATGTAGTAGAAGGTTAAAAAATTACAACATTTTATGCAGCCACTGTAATTTAACTTCTCAAAAATTTTTACCAGTATTTCTTGTAACTCTGTAATCTTTCAAAACAAATACATTGGTCTCAGGTCATTTAAAATTAACAATAAGCTGTTTCTCCAACAGTCATTGCATCAGAATGTATTTTCGTGTAGGGTTTTTTGGATGCCTTTTAAAATAATTTCTGGAAGGTGTATCTTTTTAGGATTGAGAAACTTTAATTTTTCTGTTAGTTTCCCAGATTGGTGAAAATGGATCTTCCGACTAAAAGCAAGTTCTTAAAAAATTTTTTTTCTCCATTTCACCTTTCTATGTCCCAAAATATTTGTTTACTGGTGCTTTTTGCATAAAGGCTTCTTTTGGAATGTTGAGTTTTAAATTTGATTTGGCTCTTGGGCTAGATCATCTCTGGTTGGACTAGGCCATCTTCAGAGGTCTCTTCCTACCCTAACTATTCTGATTCTCCACATTAGTGCTGTTTAATATTATATTCTCCAAGTTGATTTAAAAATGAGGTTATTTGGCTTCACCAAGTCCATTTTATATCCATAATTGTACTTAATTGTTTTGTTTGTTTAAAAGGAAGGTGGCATACCACTTATGATCCTTTTCTACAATTCCCCTCTTGTCAGTGGAGAACTGGTCTGACAAGCTTTTATTTGAAGGTGACTCCCACAACTTTTCAATTATCTTCAATAAAACTGTAGGTCATACTTTCTGCTTTACAATATTTAATTAAAAGCATTTAGCAATACAACCTTTTGTGATAGTGTTATCCATAAAGAATTGGAAGGATTTTCACTGCTCTGACCTTAGTCTGTTGGGCAATATGAATACATTACATGTGGAAAGGTCATCTTTTGCTATGTCCCTAAGTATTAGCTACTGCTTAAACCAGGACACTGGGCTAAGTGGCTGTTACTCTGATTTGTTCTCTGCAGTATTTCACTGTGTATTTAATTGCAATCAGTTTTGTTGTCTTCTGCATTATATGCTATAAGGGAGTAACTCTTTATCTTTTATTTGGGAGTAAAAAATATACTCAAAACAGCTTAAGTTAGAATATTGTTGCAAGCATTTATGAGCTTTATCTCT
Source organism: Serinus canaria (assembly GCF_022539315.1). Taxonomy (NCBI): domain Eukaryota; kingdom Metazoa; phylum Chordata; class Aves; order Passeriformes; family Fringillidae; genus Serinus; species Serinus canaria. The sequence goes on along the minus strand of NC_066315.1, from coordinate 135,625,854 downwards.
ATAACTGAAAACAAAACCAAATGCACAAATAATAAAGCAATTCATGCTTTTTGAAGATTCTTCTGGGCAAAGGGTAGAATTTAAAAGCCCAACATGATTGAATAGCAGTTAGGATATCTTGACCTGAAGAGCTCTAAAAAGGGGCAGGAATATAGAGTTCTTTGTCCACACTTAGTACCTTTCTTATCTCTGAGTGAATCTACCTCCTTATTTTTAGTACATGGTTTTTGTGTTCTCAATCACACCAACTGGCTGTGATTCCTGACTTCAAACCTCTTTTCTCCACACATTTTACAACACTGAGAATTTGCCATGCCTGATTAGTCCATGCCTTTTACTACACTTGCATTTTAGTTGATGGAGGCTCTCCTCCTGGCTGCACTGCATCAATTTCCTTGCAGTGGTGAAGGTCTGTATGTGGCAGTGTCTGGAGATGTCAGCTTTCAAAACACTAAAGATGCATTTCCTGCTACCTCAGCCTGTGAAAGGGTGACAGAAGTAAAACTTCCATCTGTATATCTACTGAAGCAACATCATGGCATAGTAGTTGCTTAATTTATTCATCTGTTGTCATTGCATGGAACAGAGGGCTGAAAATGCATCTTACTTGGGTGAAGTAGTTGTTTTGTTTTGTATATTTCAGTATGTCAGGTAGATGCAAGCAGGTCAGCCTGATATTTAGAATACAGTCAGAACTTAAAGTGTATGTATATATAGATTTTTTTTTTCAATTTTTTTTCCAGATGAAACATTCAAAAGAATAAGCATAACTGATTGAGATGTTACACTTTACTAACTTGGTCTTCTGGGTTTTCCATATTGCCAAGCATGTGCCCTGAGAATATTATTTTTTCCCTTCTTTTTCCTCCAAGTCAATAACTAATTTCTGTGATTGCTATTATGCTAGAAAACAACTACATCAGCAGGCCTTTCCATCATATATTTTCATAGTCTGAGAAATTTCTATTAATTACATGTATTGTATTAGAGTAGAGTGTATCTTGCATTTATTGCTGGCATTTATTTCAGTTTGCTGTTGGTTGGCATTTTCTGTAACATATTTCCAGAGAAAATGCCTAAAAGCTATAATGCTTTAATGCTATAATGATTTGCCTGTTTATATTTGACTGTTGCAGTTAACCCCAGCAGGCACCTAAATCCCACAAAGCCACATGCTCGCACCCCTTGCCGCAGGATGGAAAAGTGAGAAAACTCATGGACTGAGGCAGAGTTTAATAAGTAAATTAAAAGCTGCACATGCAAGCAAAACTAAGCAAGGCACTCATTTTCCTTTTCCAGCTGTCAGGCAGGTCTTTAGCAATGTTATTAATAATGGCTACTTGGGAATGCAAGTTCTGTATCTCTGAAGGTCCCTGTCTCCCTCCTTCTCCTAGCTGTTATTGCTGAGTGCGACACCAAATGGTTTGGGCCCCTCTTTGGATCAGTTGGGATCAGCTGTCCTGGCTGTGACCCCTCCTGTTTGTGCTACCCCTCACTACTGGGGTGGTGAGGAGCACCCAAGGCCTAGATTCTGTGCAAGCATTGATCAGCTGTAGGTTTAACATCAGTGTCTCATCAATGCTATTTTCATTGCAAATCCAAAACAGCACCATGAGCTTCTGGGAAGAAAAGTGTCCCTTACCCCAGGCTAAACTATTACACCAGCTTACTATATGATGATGCTTACTTCCAAAGATGATGCACAGATACTGCACTAATCATTAAAATACCTTGCATTAAATTAGTTTGTTATTTTTCTTAACTGATGAGCGTGTACTTTCACAGTAATTGGTGTCGTGTTATTGCCAAACTTTTACTAAGTTTTCATCATATTTTTTTGGTGCTGAAGCAACAGTTTACTAAAATCTAGTCTCTTTGCCATGGGGGACATTACATTACCAGAATTTCTGCTTGGTGTTCTTTTTATTTTTTTTTTTTTTTTTCAGTTTTATAGTTTTTTTTTAACTTCAGTTTTGTTAAATTGAGAATTATATGAAAGACCGTACAAAGAGAGTTTTAACTTAAAAGAAGCCTTATTTATGCTGATAATTCATGTTAGTTATCCAAAATATATGCTGAACATCCCCTTTCATCATTATAATTAATGTAAGAAATGGAGATGAAATAAAAGTCCATAATAATGTTTTTTTTTCTTTCCCCTTTCTTTTAGCCCTGTGTGGTGTATTTCTATGTGTAAAGTGTTTCATGATATACAAAAAATGCCAAAAAAACACATTGTTGATCCCCATGGTGCAAATCTGTTAATAAAGTGAGAGGTATAGTGTGAATTTGCACTCCTTAAAACTAAGGCAAAAATCCAATCTCTAATCTCAAGAGGATTTTTTTCTGTGTTGTCACATCAAAAAATAGACAGTCATCTTGATCCTTGAATTCTAAATCTAGGCTATTAATTTTTTTTTTAATAAAAGGAAGAGGGTGCCATCTCTAGCTTTTGCTTTTTGTTGGTTTTTAGCAGCATGTGCAAAATGCTGAAAGATTCAATTTTATCAGAAAACAAAATACTGCACTGACTGGCCAGTGCTCCAAGGTGGTTTTAAGGTGTCTGAACACTGAGTCACCTTCTCTATCAACAGCTCAACATACATTTTTTGTTGTTGTCATTACTATTACAACACTAATGTTGCCATTATTACATTTCTGTATTTTAGTATCTGTCCATCTCTTTTATCATTTGAAATTAGTGGATTCTCCAGATATTGAAGAAAAGTCCTTCCATTTACACAAAAAGATCTATTTGCCAGGACCACTCTGTTCTCTCCTGTAATCTCCCCTTCTCTCCCCCTCCTCCTCACTCTCACTTTCCATCTCATTCTTCTCCCCTTTTCTTTTCCTTTTTTCCTCTCCCCTTCCTCTAGGCTGAAATATTCTGCCTATTGAAAGTCTTGCAAATCATGTAAAAAGTGATCTGCTAAGCTGAAGTACCCCAAGGTGAGAGTAGCTGATCTGAAATTCCTTGTAACTTCATGGATATTCATGAAGTCTGATTGAACACCTGAGAAAGTGTGGCAGAGAAACTCTAGGAAGATCCAAGGTGATATGCCTAGGCAAATGTTAGGGTTTTCCAGACAACATGCTGTGGAGTTTAGTGCTTCTGATGCTTCTTTGGTCCCATTCACTCTAAAAATACAGTGAATATTCAGAATTAATTTTATTTTCTAGAATCTCTAAGATAAAGTGAAAGAAAAAATAATGGGAGGGTATTTTTTTTTTTCTATGGTCTCCATGATAGCTTCTTGCTATTACTCTATTTTTAACTTCAGGTATCACAAACCTCAGGTTCAATAGATCTGTCAACATTTATATACTATGTAATTCTGGAAACAATCTGAGAAACAAATATTTTTTTGCTTTTTTTAAGCAGGAAAAAGTGAGAATTTTAAAATATAAACTTGCACCATTTTTATGTCATTCCTCAAAATTTTTTTCAGCGTTTTCTTGTTCTAAATTACTTTTCATAATACTGACAATAAAGATATTTTATATCAATCCAGTGTCCCTTGGAGACAGGTTTCTGTGGTTTAGTTTTGTCATGTTGAGAACGACCAGAAAAATACCAATACAAATACTGTTCCTTTTATAGTTTGTATAAATCAGAGTTCTATATTTGTTCTTTACCATGGGAAAAAATAAAAAATTAGACTCCCTCAAGTGGGAATATATTTCAATTTAAAAAAAAAAAAAAAATGCACACAAAGTTTTTGCAGTTGAATAATCTAACATGTATGTGCAATTTCAATTATTTTACCTAGGTGAAAGTACAACTGCATTTTGAAAGTAAAACTGAACAAAGTTGTAATTCTATGATGAAAACGTGAATAATGCTGATTAACAGGCAATGGGGACAGCTAATGAAAGAAGACCACAGCTGACTTTTCAGCTAAACTGAGCTTTGTGATGCTGTTTTGAACTACTTGTAATTAGGGCTTAGGAGAGCAGCACTGAAAATACAATGTCTGGGAAATTTGAAATAGCTTCAAGAAACTTCAGTGATACAGAAAGGCATTTAAGGTCTTTGTTTCAATTTCTGCAGATAATAGGTTTGGTTTTTTCTTTTTAAATGGAACTGGAGATGGTAGCGGATTTGGGTTGTTTTTTTAATGATTAACTAATATGGAAAAACATATGAAGCCATAGAGTATAATATTAATTAAATCTGCATTTTAAACTCATTGGGAAAATATAGAGATATGAGGATGTTCCTCTAAACTAACAAATCTTGATTACTGCCTTTGTTAGTCACTTAAGACTATTAAGTTGAACTGTTTGGATTGTTACAGAGACCCATTTGTGAAGAAAATGAACTTTACTAAATAGGTGTCAAGACCAATATTTTAATTAAACTGTAATTAAAGAGATATTATGACAACTTTCTCTGAGCATTAATGTAAATTATTGAACAAGTACAGAAGTTAACCTGATGAAATTAATTAGATGACATGAAACAAATGAGTTCACAAGTCAGCCTTAGAAGGTGCTTTTAGTAGGCATTTAATGTTAATGGAAATTAGAAGGTCTGTTAATGATGTTATTTAAAACTCAGCTGAATTCTTGGAAATAGGGAAACAAACTGATATTATTCCAAGAAAGAAGGAATTTAAATAAGTAATTTAAAACATTTTTACTTAGTGAAATTTTGAGCACCTTGTCCCTAAAATCATGGGGCTTTCAATTCTTCCTCTCTGAGGAGGCATTTCAGGGAGGTGATCTGAATATCATCTCATCTAAGATGATGAGAGCTGTGTCATCCAGACAAAGGAAGGGATAAAGAGCAACTTGCACTTCAGTGGAGTGATACATTCAGTCTAAGCATAAGCAAAAGGGAACACAATACAAAAAGAACTAAGAATTTCTTCTTTGTCTAATTCACATTTTAAGTCTAGCATTCAGATTATCTAATTAACACTGAGGAACTTTATTAGCAATACAGATAAGATGGCACATAACTTTGGTAGTATCTGCTCCTTTTCCCTGGATCTAAGTTCACCTTCACAAAGATTTTTGTGCCCCGACATTACCATTTGCTTTCCATTTGCAGAGGGCAGTGGGGAGCAGTGCTCTACAATTTATGAGCATCCTGACTTCAGTGCTTGGAAGAGTAGGATGATCCAAGGGGAATTCCCTTCTCCTTTGGGTCTCCTTAGGCAGCTATCCTTACATACAACTTGAAACAGCCAGCTTGTTTGTGGTTGGTTTCTTGTTGCTTTCCTTTTTATTTCTTTTTTTGACTCCCACTTATGGTTTTGAATTTGCAGAATCCACTCCCTCACCTTGCACCCCTATTTCCACAACCACCAAGGGATGTGAAATATTATGCAGTGTCTACCCCCATTAATTAGTCAGAGCTTCCCTGCACTTACTGGCACAAAAGCTCAGACAGGAGAAGTAATAGGTCACACCATTACCAAAGAACTTCTGTTTTGGCTCAAACTTGTTTAAAAGCAGCTCTGCCAAGACAAACCCAGCCAAACACCAAACCCTGCCATGGCAACAGTTTTGGCCATTTAATGTTAATGGGATAGCATCCACACTATGTAACCTTCATAGAAAGAAACTTTAAATGGTTTTAAGACTTGGCCTCCAGAATCCAGAGTTCTCTCCAGTCTATTATCTATGCATTGCTAACAAGTAGACCACATAAAATTTAAATATATATATATATATATATATATATATATATATATATATATATATTATATATATATATATATCGTATATGTATATATATATATATGTATATAGTAATAGCTATATATTAAAAGTCCTGAAACATATTGGTGTCTGAATTAGTTCTATGGAGAAAAATGATGTTAAATGCATTCTTTCTTCAGTCTGAGATGATGAAAAAAGTAATCAACACCTCACATATGATGAGTTAGGGATAAGGGAAAAGCCAAACAAGTGGTAAAATTCACAATAATTAAAGAAATGGCTGCTTTTATAGACCTGATTTACAGTCAATACATATTGATGCATAGAGAAAATGGTTGCCTTAACAACTAGGAATTTCAAAAGGGGGAAGAAATTGTGCTTGACTTTCTGAAAAGTAGTGAATTATATAAAAATTTAAACTTTTTGGTAATAGTATTTTCCGTACTAATGAAAAAAAAAGGGACCTCTCAGTTTAAAATTTTGGCTTAATTGAGGGGAAAACAAAATGGCCTTCATTTTTGTGAGTGACAAAAATGAAGTGTGCTGTTGAATACCGTCACTCTCTTGTTGGCAAGACCTAAAGGCTGTCACCAATTTATTATTTATTACATACAACCATGAATTTTTTAGAATTCTGTCTTGCAATTACTTAAAACAGATATGAATGTAATAGCTGTAGGTTATGCACATAGCTGCAGTAACAAATCTTATCATAAGCCTAACTGTAAGAAGTATGAAAAAAAACCCCTTGGAGCATAAGTGTTGTGGTTGTTTTCTACATGAAAATTGTAGATCATATTTAAGTTAAAAAATAACTTCATGTCTGATGATAGAAACCATTGAGCATTATGGCTATCTAAAGATAGTGCATTGCAGTTTGTTTATTCGAGTGTACTGTGCCAATTATTTATTTTCTCCTCAATTTGGTTATTTTTCTCCCTATGCCTAACCACTTAAATGTATAGTAAGAAATAGATAAATTAAATAAAAAATAAACCTGAAAATGTACATTGTGTTAGTGTACTTATAATCTGGGAAAATGCCTTATACTTGGGCAGTAGTGAATACACTATGTATTCAGTTAACATGAGAATTATTACTGTTAACTTTTTATTTCAACCTAAAGGACACCTGTAATCTGACAATCCAGCCTCAGGCTTCATAAAATGAAAGCACAGACACAGTGTAATAAATAACATTTGGCATAGCAGTATGGTGCATTATTTCCTACTTTAGCATTGCATTAAAAAACACTAAAAGCTGCACATGACAGAATTTAAGCCCTGAGCATAGATTTTTCTCAAAATAAAAAAAGGTCTCTAAAATATTACAACCAAGAAATAAAAATAATCTAAAAGCTTTGAGGCACCTTTTTTACAACTTTGTAGAAACCAAATCACTTCATCTAGTGTGACATATGTACTGTAATATACGGTGTGCCAAGTCAATTAAATCATTAATTGTCTGGTTTTAAGAAAAACAGATGGTGGGTCAAATTTTATTCACTTTCAACAATTTTAGGTCCCACACCTATTGGTGATATGCTCATATAACCCAGCAGGGAGTTGAAAAAAGATTGTCAATGCCTTTTTCAAACTGTTTGATTTTCCTCCCCACTTCCACCCTTGTTTTAAGGAGTATTTAAAATTGGTTTTATTTTGTGGGTTTTTCTACAAGTATCATGGAGATTTTTTTCTGTTTATCCAAAATGCAGCTGTAGGTTAGAAATAATCATATAAAGATAGAGAGTAGTGATTAGAAATCTTCTAGTTTTGATCTCTTCAACCATTTATTAAGGATTATTAAATTAATTTGCTTTAAGATGGCCTTATTACCCAGCTGACTGGTCCTGGAAATCTTTTCTCCATGATTTCTGTAGTTTATTTTAAAGTGTCTTTTGCAATAATTTTACAATGGCTATATTTAGGATAGCTGGCTAGACATGTGAACCATAATTAAAATCATTACACTTGAGGCATGTTCTCAATTGTTAAGAATTTTGTTTTCTCTGTTCACTAAGTAGTAACTAGTTATTACCTTCCATGCCAGGACAACATTTTCTTAGAATAGAATCATCAAGGTTGGAAGAGACATTCAAGATCACCCAATCCAACTGTTCACTCAGCACTACCATTGCAAACACTAAACTACCAAACTAGATCATCCAGTGCCAGATCTAGACATCTCTTAAACATCCCCAGGGATGATGACTCCACCACCTCCCTGGGCAACCTATTCCAATATCTGACAAGGCTAACAGTGAATTTTTTTATTCTAACAGCTACTCTGAATTTCCCCTAGGTCCTGTCACTGCAAACATGGCAGAAGAGACCTGGCCCCACCTCACTACACCCTCCTTTCAGATACTTGTCAAGAGCAATGAGGTCCCCCCTGAGCCTCCTCAGAGAATAAACAAAACTAGCTCCCTCAGCCATTCCTGCTAGGACATATTTCCTAGACCTTACAAGAGCTCTGTTGCCTTTTTCTGGGCACACTCCAGCACCTGATTGTCCCTTTTAAAGTGAGTGGCCCAGAACTGAATGCAGTACTTGCAGTGAGGCCTCACCAATGCTGAGTCTAGTTCTTCCTGCATATGCCCTCTATTTTCATAGGCATGTCTGCTAAAGCAGAACCATCTGTTAGCTAAATTTTGGAATATAAATACTTTTGTTAAAAATTAGCCTAATAAGACTTGAATGTGGAAAAGTATTATATTTTGTCAGTGTGAAGCTTTGTGCAGGTAATGTATGGACAGCCAGCACAAAACTAGCTTATTCCTTTTGTCTCTTTGCTTAGCAAGCCAGAAATAACCTGACCAAAAGGATCACCATTCCTGTCTTCCTCAGTGACTGTAAGCTTCCTGTTTCCAGTGAGACCAATACTACTGAAAAAAAAACCCTTAACCCCTCATCTTTATTTTAAAATATGAGATTTAGCTATACCTTTCATTTACCACACAGGGAGGGGTGGGCGGGGAAGCCCAGACTTAGATAGTAATTCAAAAAGAAAAAAAAAAACCTGAAGATTTAGGTTTTGCCCAAAATGGGCTATTCCTAAGACATTTGGAGAGACACAACATTGTCTTACAAATAAGATAAGATAATTACCTAAGATAATTTTGTTTCCATTAAATTCTGGTTAGCTTTATGCCCATGGTCATAAAGCCAGCACTGCTATCTCTAGTTTTCAATTGTTAACACAGTCAAAATTAATGTATTTAAATCTACTATTTCTGTGTTAAAGGAGGTACTTATCGTCATCTATGATGTGCATCTGTTTACAAAAACTCATTCTCCCACTTTTTCTACTAGCTATGATATTTCTGAAAACACACATTTATTATAAATAGGGAAGATTTATTCTTGTTTGCTGACACATTAGTTATATTATTTTATTTTTCTGGAGCATTTCAAGTAGCATTCTTTCCAGAATTAAGTGCTTCTTTTATAAAATTGTCAAAATTCTATGATATGGTTGAACCCTAGACTGATTTATTGGGGGGAGGTAAAGAAAATCAAGAAGATTTTGGTATTGTGTTGTGAACCAAGCTAATAGTGAAGAACAATCATAGCAACATGGCGTGATCTGGGCCCAATTTCACAACTGCAATTTCACATTACTCCCATACCTTTTCCACCATTACTGAACTACCAGTAATATACTTGAAGTACTTAAAAAGTGAATGTGGTTCAATAATGTAAGGTTTTGTTGGTACAGAACCCTCTTTTAATGGGCAGATGACTTTGGTGTATTTCAAGTATAAATTTACTTAGTATCCAAGTTTCTTTAGTTCAGTGAAATGGATGTATACATACATTTTCCATATGAGATAAGTGCTTCAGTCACTTGACTAAGGATAAAATTAGGTTGCTGTTTTGTTGGGTTTTTCTTAGCTTCTTTTCAGCTTTTTATAGCAATTTCTCTTCAGATTTTTTTTGTGAAATGAAATATTTAGTGGCAGGTATTATGTTTTAAAGAAACAGTGAACATTTGACTTAAGACCTCATTTCAAATTCCTGTGATTTCATTAAAACTACTGGTAGAAAGTGAGGGTCAGTGTGAAGGAAAGTTAACTCCTCTTAAAATAATGGAGTTGGTGTGAACAAGGAAATTTAGATCTTGAGCAGTTTCATAGAACTGTCTATTGAGAAGCAGGGGTGGCACCCCAGAGTAAAACACAAACTTTCAAAATCATAATGTGGCTATGGAATAGCCACAAGGCTATTTGGTGACAAAGTGAACAAGGTGAATTCGCAGTAAAAGACAGATCAAAAGCATTTTGTGCAGAGAAGTGTTCCATGTCCAGCTATCTTGCAGAACTGAAATTTACTGGGTGTTTTAGTGAAATAATTAAGTGTGGGTAACATCCCATTTGATCTCTTCTGAAAGGATCCAAGAATAAATGTCACTCTTTAGACTTCTAATTTTTTCATGATTTCTAGTGTCATTTCGTTTTTACTACTTTCCTCCGTTTAAGCACCACTTACACCACTACTTTCAGTAGTAGAAGTGAGCTGATTATTGATGAAGTGAACATTCTGGCTAAGGGGTTCCTAATCTTGTTAAAGATTCCATTGTCATTTACATTATTCAGACTGTTCAAGTGAAAGTTTGGCCTGTTCAATACTGCCATCATGAGTTTGCATTTATGAAATCAAATAATTGTGTAGGAATATGGGTTTTTTTCAACAAGACTTGCTGTACCTGCTTTTGAGAAACTGGCATCTGATAGAATGCATCTGACTTGTACTTTTTCTCTAACACTTGTCAGTCTTCAAATAGGCAAAACAGTTTCCAGCTGTAGAACACAGAGTCCCAAATTTGATTCCTTTCTCTCCATAGAGGTTCCCTTCAACAAAGGACATTTCTTATTTCTTTTGCCAGCTTCATTTAAACACTCATCTTCACAAAGCGAATGGGATTATGTCTTGCAGAATTTGTAAATGACATTGAGGCTAACTTATTATAATACTATGTATTCCCTTCTCTCACTCTTTCATTTTCTATTTCTTTAGTTCATTTTCAGGCTTCCATTGGATGATAGTGGACATGTACATGGAATATTCTTAGTCCCTAAACCCATGGAAAACCCAGTTTACACTCTGCCTCCTGGGCCAGTGAATGTAATTCAATGAGACTTAGAAATCTCCATTTAACTTCTATATCTAGAAATTATAGGGAGCTGTCACTAATAAAACTCATTTTAATAGGATGTCATAAAGTGTAACTTCAACGCAATACTCAGCACTTGATGTTTTCTGGCTGGTTTTAAATCTGTTATTTTGTGTTCGTGAGTTTCAAATCACAGTGAAGGCACTCAAAGGAATTCCAAGGGATGCATATATAGAATACGAAATTATCTGAATTTAAATATCTTTTTTGGTGGTCATGAGGGGAGTAATTTTGTTTGTAAGTTAAAAAGGAGCACATGCTATTTGTTGGAAGTCGTTGTTTTATATGCTTTTCCCCATTTTGCCTTTGAGGTCATTGTCTGCTTTTAATTTCTTTGTCATGACTCTATGACTTTCACAAATGTTAATAATTCTCAAATTGCTGGAATGATGTAGAGATAATTATGTCACACCTTTTTTTCTCAGATTCTTGTAGGTCCAAGGTATTTTATATTCTGTGGTAGCTCAAAAATTAGGCACACAATTTTCATTTAGTTTTTGTTTTGAAAAATGCATAATCCATGATTTTGCAGTTCTGGCAAATGAAGGTTTGCAGGCTGCATAATTTCCAAAATATCTCACATATCGTCCTTATGAAGTGATCTACTTAATCAAATTAACTTCCATGGAAACATGAAAAAGTTAAAAATTGTGGTTGCTCTCTGTCAAGTCTTACTTGTGGTAACAGTCTTACCTGCCAACCTTTATTGCAAAATTGGGATTCTCTGAAAAAAAATTTACAACTGGGTTCTGCCTATCATTGAAAAGCAACATTTACTTTATTTTTAGTCAGTCTGTGTTAAAATGGTGGACCATGAGGGAGATTTTGTCCTATTGTAGTAAACTTTTTATACATGACTGAAGAGACTGTCTATACTACATTATGTGCACCAATAAATATCACATTCACTTAAGAAAATCCTGAGAGCACAAGTTAAAGTTGAAATAAATATTCTGGCAGTAGTTTTGGTATCTAATTTCTCCCCATAAACTGTTGTTATGATCCAATTATAAGAGAGATGCCTCTGCCCAAATTGAAGTGCAAATGAGACCAAATGCCAAAGTCAAAATACAGAAAATGTTTACCGCCCATGGATCCAGCAGCATCCTTTCTTCACCCTGGGCTTCTCAGTGGTGGGGTTCCCAGAGTTTTATTCAGAGGGTAACACCTTTTTGCAGTCCAAGTTCCAGGTATGCCCTGAGATTAGCTTGCTTATTGCTAATAATGCCGAGGTTGTGGATTCAATCCCTGTACGTGCCATTCACTGAGGAGTTGGAGTTAATGATCCTCGTGGCCTCTTTGTCTCAGGATCTTCTGTGATTCTCTGTATGAGCCATTATTTCTTTCCCACCATTTGCCACAGGGGGAACTTTTGCCTGTATACAATAACCAGAATACAATGACCAGGCTGTACCCCTTTCTGGCCTGGAATCAGCATCTTCCTGTTGCAAATTTCTCCCTTCTGGGTTCATTGAAGTTCCTGTAGTGGTGGCTTATTTTATGGCAAGTTCCTTCTGTGGCCTTCACAGTGTTTTGAGAGAGGCAACTGTGCTCTTTAGGTCTTTAGAACTATCAAAAAGAGCAATATCTTAATTGGTAATATCCTGACACATAACAAAAAACATGACTAAAAAATCTAAGCAGGCCTTACCTTATAAGTGCTCATCTTTTTCTGATCCTGATAATCTGTAAGGCCTATTTTTGATAGAAATATTTGAATAGTTTGACCATAAAAAAGCATAGGGAAGCCCCAAAAAATTATTGTATCAAAATCAATTTTTGTTCCTGTTCTTGTTGTTCCTTTGCAGGCCTTAACTAGATGAGTGACTAATACCTAATGTAAGCATGCACAAACCTAATTGAATAAGTGTTTTGAAAGCAAGACCATTTTTCATTAGATAACTGTCAGAAAAAAATTCTATTTTTAAACCTAAGTAAGATTGGCTGTGTGTTCCTTCTCTTAAATTTCATACATTTTAGATTTGTTTCTGATATATAATTATCTCTTTCATGATTTAAAAAAATCCTATTTCTGTTTATAAAATTAAGGTCAAATGTAATTAATATTTTAAGTTCTGACAGAGTCCATAATTACAGCTTTGAGGTATTTAAAGTTACTTTTTCATTTTAGTAAAGAGATACCTTGTATACCCAGTACTATTTTATAAATCAGAGCTGATTCTGTGAAAAGAAAAGCATAAATCCAAAACCTGTTTATTCTCTTGAGACTTCTATGTTATTTTGGCACCTGAATGGGTGATATTTTAGTGATGCACCAGCACAGGTCACAGTGATCCTTTTCCACTGTTCTGGAATTAGGATTTCTTCACAACCTGTTTATCATGAGACCTCTGACTGTACTGCAGTAGTTCATTTTCAAAAACTACTAGTGAAACATAATGTGATAGAGGTAAAAAGTTTATTTAAACAATATGTGACATTTCTGTTTTTACTTAACCTGCTTTTGGAGTGGATTGAATTAAAAAAAACCCAGCGGATATCTTTTACAGAGGGCAGTCTTTTTGCAAAGTTGATTTTTCAGAAAGTAAGACATGTCAGTATGTAAGTAACTCATGAAAGCTTAATTCAGTCTCTGTGCACAAATTCATTAGCATAGTCTTTAATTACACAGTCACACAGTATTTCCCTTAGGCTCCCTGCCTCCTTCATTGCATTGGATGGATGGTGTCATGAGTATGTGGCAGCTGTTTAATATTTTTAAGTTCATCATTCAAGTATTGGGCTTTGCTTTATTTACTGCACACTCTTTTGAAGCCTGAAATAAGTACACAATTATTCTCGATCAGTTTCAACATATACGTGATCTTTCTTTTAAATTATGTAACAATTCTAATAATTGTAATTGTAAAAATTGCTATACTTTCTTCTCTTCTTCAAGGAAAAAGAATATTATTCCAGTGTTTTATGTGGAGAAAAGTGGATAAGAATAAATCAGAATTAGTGGCAAAACTACTGTAATAACTTCTTATTGCATGATGCACAACTCAGGCTTTATTGCTCTTAATCAAACTGCAATATTAGGTGATGCTTTTTGTCTCTCATGTACTTTTCTGATATTTTTTGTTGCTCAGGAACCAGGATCTCAACCTAGACACTCCAAAAAACAAATACACACAAGAGATGAACACGTTAAAACTGTGGTTTTTCATTCTTTCCAGGCATATACGTTAATTATAATTATCCATTTAATAGTGTTAACATTTATATCACATCACAGCCTCCAACTTCTTAGATACTTCTCATCACATTTTTAACTGTAACAGTGTGCTCTTGTCTCCAGATGTCTAGAAGGACATTTTACTAGTTAGTTTATCTTCCCTGTAGAAAATATCTCAAAAGTTTTAATCTCAAGCTGATTTACAATCATAGTCTAACTTTTTGAACAAGAGTAATTTACATTAAAAAATTGTGTTCATCCATAGTATTTAGGCAACTGCTATAAATAAATTTATTCCATCCACTTTTTTCCCACAATAGTCCTTTATATCTTTTTTGTTGTTACACAGATTTAATACCTAACTGTCAGTATATTGATCTGCCTGCTGAGCAGTAACCTTTTGGCCAAAGGAATTCTGCTTTCTTAGTATTGTAGTATCTGTTAGTTTGCCTGTATGCTTATTTCTCATACCAAGCTTACAGTTACATTATCAAGGAGTAACACATTGTCCTTATAGCTTCTGATAGTTCCTCCCAAATTAATTGTCCTTCAGATGTTTTTCAATAACTCCCAGAACAGTCTTCTCCATAGTTTTATGAGGCACTGAAGTGAGACTAACAGTAGCTTCCAGGGTCTTCCTTCTTGCCTTTCTTGAAAACTGGGACGCATTAGCCAGCTCCCAGTCAACTGGTACCTCTCCAGATCTTCTTCTTAAGAAGATAAAAAATCACTTTGAGAGGTTTCCCCATGACATCAGTCAGTTTTTTGAGTGTTCTCAGATGAATCCGACTGGGATCTAGATGGAGCAGCAGATCCCACACAAATTTGGAGTTTGCTGGGAGTTTATCATACTCACAGTCAAATTCCTCCAGCCCAGGGCAATGGAAAACCCATAGACCATAATCAGTGTTTAAGTCTGAAACAAAGATAGCATTGACCATCCCTGTCTTGTCTATGTCCCTGTTTTTCACGTGATCCTCTTACTACAACAGGATGATGGGATTTTTTCACTACCTTTTGCTATCAATGAATTTTAAAAAGCTCTTTTAACTGTCCCACATAGTTCTGGCCAGATTCAGCTCTAACTGAGCTCTGGTTCCTGTAGTGGAGAGTAGCCTTTCTGTATTCCTCCTATGTCACTTGACCTTGATTTCACGGTCAATACACTTTATTTTTTTCATTTGAACCCCAGAAGATCCCTGTTCAACCAAGTGAGCCCTCTGCTTTGCCTGCTTAACATTTTGGAATTGCCTGCTCCTGTGCATAAGGAGGTGGCATTTAAAAAGTGACCAGCACTGATGAATCTTAGCAGCTTCAAAAGCTTCTGTTCTTCTTATGTCCAGAGGTGAAGTTTTTCCTGACAGTTTTCCTCCTTTCACTGGAGATTATAAACCCAAGTGCTTTATTGTTCCTATAGCAAATATGGTCATCAATCACAACTTGACCCATGAGCCTGTTATGATCCCACTTCTGACCCCAAAATAAAGTTAGGGTAAGATTATTAAGAGATGCCTCTGAACAAATTAAGGTGCAAACAAGACCATATGCCAAAGTCAATAGTGCAGATTTTACTTAACAATAAATGTGTGGTAGCAAAATAGATAGGAAAAGAAGAAAGATAGGGGGGAGAGAGGAAAGGAAAGAGTAGGGGGAAGAGAAGGGGAGTGGAGGACAGAGTTGGGGGGAGAGAAGGGGAGGAGGAAAGAAGGGGAGAAGAGAGGTAGAGAGTGAATAAACAAAAGATACCACCACCTGGGATCCTGCAGCATCTCATCAGCCCTTCTTCTGGTCTTCTCAGTGAGGAGGAGAGGAAGGAGAAGGAGGGACTTTTACACAGTCTGAGTCCCAGGTATCCACAGAATGTAAATGCTGTTCCCACAGCTTGGGCTGATGTGTATTAGGACTGGCTTACTTTCTCTCAGTTTGCTATGGTGGGAATTTTTGTCCAGAGAGATTACCCAGATCTGCTTCACCAGGCCTGGCATTTTCCTGTTGTTGCCATCTGTGCTTTTCCCGCAGTTTGCTTGGCAGAATTTTGTCCTGTGTGCTAATTCCAAACCTTCACCTCTGTTAGGTCTGGTATTATTGCCTTCCTGTTTGCCATCTGTGCTTAAATTCCTGTATAGAGGCTTATCTTATGGAAATGTCCTTCTTTGACAGTACTTGAGACA
The DNA here is from genome assembly GCF_022539315.1 of Serinus canaria. Lineage (NCBI taxonomy): Eukaryota > Metazoa > Chordata > Aves > Passeriformes > Fringillidae > Serinus > Serinus canaria. The sequence continues at coordinate 135,609,663 of NC_066315.1, read as the reverse complement.
GTTCATTGTGCTCTTCAAATCTTTAGAGCCCCTCTCTACTAACAAACAACAAATCAAAGAGAAAATTTTTCCTAGTCATCTCCTTTAGTATCTGTATCAAGAAACTACCAACCAGCTGTTTAGGAATCTTCTGGACCTGTTTCTATCAGCTGTGTAGCATTCACAGTTAACATCTGGCAAGTTGAAGTCTCCAACTTTGGTTTGGTTGGAGAGACAGCCTTGATGATGTATCAGGATTGCTTTGCAGTAGCCAAAACACTTGAGTGTCATCAATGTGTTCTAGCTACCAATACAAAGCACTATGAGATCTGCTGTGGGGAAAGGTGACTCCATTCCAGCCATACCCAACACACTTTACACTGCTCACTTGGTGTAGAAAGTCTGTCTTGCACTTTATTCTCCTGAGATTTTTCGATGTCAAAACTGAGATTAGTTTATTCTGCTGCACCAGAAAACAGCTTGTCCTCAAGTTACATTCTTAGACAATTCTCTTTGGAGTATGTGCACCAAAGTGATAGCTAAGAGAGGATTTAATTCCTTCCTGGAAGGGGAATATACAGGAAAAAGTATCATTGTTCTGAAAAGCATGAGCTCATAGGGGAAACAAATAATTTTCTGATTCTTGTCTTACATAATAAAAACCAAAATATACTGTTGCCAATTATTTTACTGCAGGTGAAGTCATGTAATGCTTTTTTTTTTCTCTTCTGTAAAAAAAGAGTTTTAAAATGCTCTTTTGTAGCACATAGTGAATATTACAGAAACCTAGTCTAAAACTTGCTAGACAACCTTTGTACTCCTTTAGGATAAAGAACAACTATGTTTCTTTAACTTTGTGTTGTGGGCATCTCCATAAACATTTTATCACGACATTGACCTTTAATTTTAGTTCAGTGTTAGCATTCTTTTACTGCTTTACCTAATGTTACTGTGCTGACCTTGAGCAGCCTAATTCCATTGTAACTTAAGTTTTAGGGTTGGCAATAAATATTATTCACCTTTATTAATTATTAGGTACATTTTAAAAACAATTTCTAAAGTAAGAATATTTCTTGACCTATTAATTTTTTCTAGTGGAGGAAGAAATTCCTATGTGTAATTTGACAAGAAGCCTATGACACTATAGAACAACAACTTGTAGTAAAGATATTCAATTCAAGATATTTTCTCTGAGGTGTTTTTTTTAAACTTTCTTTCAAATGTCTTGTGATGTTTTCAGTCTCTGCATTAGCTTAAAAGTAGCATAGTGACATTTTTGCAGGAACAGCACTTATTTTCAGGAAACTGACCAGTACTGAGGAGGTGATCTTTGAATCATTGAAACTATGGGCTCTTTTAAATATAATATAAGAGTGGAACTATAGCATAGCAAATGATGTAGTGACATAAGTACTTCTTCTGACCATTTATGGCAGGGAAATAATCAAGCATTTCATGATAAAATTTTCCTATAATGCTAGATAAAAATTTTCCCTCAATATGATAGTGTAAAGGAGCAGATTGTAAAGGCAGTGCAAGCTATAGGTCTTGCATGAGACTAGAAAGTAAACAGCAATTTTTATCAGCTTCAGAATGAACATCGAGTTCTGACAATGAGAGTAATTGCTGCATAATTGCTGTTTTGTTCTAGGAGTTTGATGATTTGCTGAGGCCCAGGTGTATTTTATTTGCTTGCATATCACTTGGAATAATAAATCTATAATTATCTCCATCAACTTTGTGGGGAAAACTCGTGCTGTACTCATAGTGTTACAGCAGAAGTGGCCCAAGGTGTTTGAGACTGTCAGACTACTTTGCCAGGAAATCACGCTCTTTGAGTCAGAAACAGTAAACAAGAAGCTCTAGTTGCTCTCTTGACTCACACTATTTATCACTGCTTCAAAATCAGTGAAGTTTCTGAGAAAGATAACAGATTTCTAAGTGCTGTTTAACTTCACTTTTTTCACTTCATCATCTGTATTTTATTTTTGTAAGTAAATGGAAATGGTAATAGGCAGCCTCAATAAACTTTATGGCCATCAGGCTATTCCCATTGTCATTTGCTTGAAGCCTTTCAACTCAGCTATCAAGTGATGTATGCACAATTCAAAGAAAAAAGTTTTGCATCTTCAAGTGCTCTGACACAAGTCCTTTAAATACAATTTTTTTAGTAACATAGAATGATTTATCTTGATATTTCCTGAATTAAATTAACTGTATTTTCTCTTTCTTATGAGATTTAATGGAAATGCCATCAATAGAGACTATGAAAAATGAAGTCATTAGACCTAAAACAAAGACATTTTATTGTGTATCAAGGAAAATTAAAATGTTAATGAACTATTATATTTGAATATGTTTTGAATCAGTCTGAATCAGTTCTTTTGTTTTCTGTGATCCTAATTTCTCTTATACTTCTGTTTCAACAAATACATTACTATTTATATTCCAAGTTGTATAAGCTGTCAGTAAGGTTCAATACAGTAAGGGGGTGGACATGAGAAAGAAAAAACAACAGGAAGAAGAAATGAGGTGCTTCAATATTTTTTTACATGGTTATGTTCAGTGTCCTGTAGCTGATTTAAGCTTATAGTTTAGAAAAACATTAAACCATCCATTAAGTATCTTTATAATTTAGAAGCCTGCACTTTTATTTTCAGTCATTATTGATTTTTTATCTTTAAAATTTTGATATAAAATTGCATGTACATGCAATTTGGAATGCCATACTTTCCTCGCATGCTCTTTAGATATTTCTTAGTCTTTTTTTTTGTGTGTGCAAATATGCACCTAAAGCAGATCACATGCAACCTATAGATAAATTTATTTCAATAGATGGACTGAAAAATTTACTCTCATAATCATATTGACATTTTTCCAATATTTTAATATTACAGATGGGACACACAGTCATAGCAGTAGCCTTTCTGGTGTAGAAGGGACATTCCTGTTAAATTTTAGTTATTCTAATCCTATCCCTATGCAAGTAAACTCTTTTCTCTAATTTGTATATCTTAACCATAATAGAGAGTGAAACAATAAAACATAATATTGGCAAAACCAGTTAATTGCTTTGAGGTTTAATCATAATTTCCTAAGTAAGATAAGAACTAGTTTAATTATTCTTTACAGTTTAGAAACTCTGAACTTTACCAGGTTTTTGGGCTGAAATTATCTGTACTCAATGGCTACTTCACTTGAAGAGCTAATGAGTACATTCAAGCAAAACACTTAGTAGCTTTAAATATCATGATTTCAGGAAAATGCATTCCATTGTGACCAATAAAAACAAACAAACAAAAACCCTGATAACCTTTTTGATAAGTTCTAACTTTCTTGCACATTGAATCAGTGACCTGAAATTTGGCATGGGGATATCTAACCAGATTCAGTTTGTAAAAGTATGATTTGCATAGGCTTACTCACTTGTTTAAGAGGATTTAGCTTACAGAAACTGAAATCCCCAAGAGCTTAGTCCGAGCTGCAGTCTTATCAGAGCTCCTAGCAAGGTTTCTGTCTCTTATTATTACTTTATTTTTTGAGGAGTAGGGGGTGTGAGAGCATTCAATGCCTAACTTGGAAAAAGTCTACATTTGACGGCCGGCTTTAGATGAAATTTATATGTGTCTCTGTGCTGGATAACCTTGGCTGACTGCAATATGTCCACAAAGCTGTTCCCACTCCTTCCCTCAGCAGAACAAGGGAAGAAAATAAGATGAAAAAACTCATGGGTTGAAATGAGAATGGAAGATAACTTACCACTTATTGTCATAAACAAACAGTCTTAACTAAAAGAAGTTTAATTTGAGTAATTGCCAAATAAAAACAAAGTAGGATAGTGAAAAGTGAAAAAAAAAACTAAAAAAATTCCTCTAGCTCCTCTTTTTCCAGACTCCACTCTTCTATTCCAAACTTTTCTAACTTTTCCTTCACCCAGGTAGTAAGGGTGGATGGGGAATGGGGAATGGGATTTGTGGCCAGCTCATACCACTTGGTCTTTGTCACTCCTTCCTCCTCATGCTCTTCCCCTGGTTCAGTGTGGTCCTTTGCATCATCTGCAGTTCTTTTAGAGCTGCTCTAGCATGTGTCCTTTCCATGGGCTGTGGTCCTTCAGGAGTGCACTGCTCCACCCGCTGCAGATCCTTTCAGTGCTTATCCACTTGCTGCAACGTGGGGTCATCCACAGACTCCAGCAGAGACCTCCATGCACTGCAGACAGCCAGCCTGCTTCCCTGTGACCTTCGCCATGGGCTGCAGGGGAATGTCTACTCTGATACCTGGAGCACCTCTTCTGCTTCCTTCTCTGACCTTCACATTTGCAGGGCTGCTTCTCACATATTTTTATTGATCTTCTGTCACAGTTGCTTTGCAGCATTTTTTTACCCTTTCTTAAATATATTATTACAAGGGCACCACCACTGTTGCTGGTGGGTTCAACTTTGACCAGAAGTAGGTACTTCTTAGAGCTGGCCTTGTCCAACATGGGAACAGCCTGTTCTCACCGAGGTCATTTCTGCAGACCCCTGACTGTAGGGGGATAGAATATAAGAAAATAAAGATAGTGTAGAAAGTAATCTTACCCCTAAGGAGTTGCAGTTGGGCCAATTATCAAAGATTAGGAACAGACCTGACATTAACAGGCCACAGCTGTAACCAATGAGAAGAAGAGTGCTATAAAAGAGTGGGTTGGCTGGTTGAGAAGGGAACTGGAGTCAGTTGGCTGCTTTGTGAAGAAGAAAGAGTCAGTGCTCTGAGGAGCTGCCCACGAGAAACACCAAGAAGGTCTGAAACTTTTATGATAGGATGCAACAGTATGGAACCCCTGCAATAAGATGACAACACCAGACTACCAAAACCTTGTAGTCTAAGCCCAGTACAAATGTATTAAATTTCTTTTGGAGCAAACCCTGCTTTGTGTTCATGGAGTTGATCTGGGAACTGTTTTTTTTTTGTGTGTGTGCGTGTGTCTGTGTGTTTGCCAGAGAACAGTATTTGTTCTGTGTTTTGAGATTGGGGTTTCTTTGTGTGTTTGGTTTTAGTCTGTTGTAGCCTCCTTTTAGAAAGATGTAGTTGCCTAGTCTCAGAGGGGAATAACTGATTGAACTAGAAAGAAGTAGGTGGAAGGCTCATGGGACCAGAAGCTTGGGAAAGAAAGTAAAACACATAAATAAATCTTGGTAACTGTTTCTCTAGAGACTTTCCTTTTTTCTCTGTTCCATGACCTTCTGAAAAAGGCAAAAGCAAGGTGGAACTATCAGTCTTACATCCTGACTAGGTGTTTAGCTCAGCAAAACTGAAACAGTTTAAATGACAATAAAGTTGCTACCAAATTAAAACCTTGGTAGTGGTCTATAGTCACATGTATATTCAGAACATGGAACCATTATGAAAGGTATCAGAGGACAAACTTATTGATTACCATTAAAGAAGAATTGCAGAGCTGGTGCAGGTTGTCTTGATCAATAGATTTGAAAGGATCAACAGAGAATATACTGGCTGCAAATAGGTTCACTGTTGTCACACACCAACTCTGTATGTATCATAGATACATTCTTGTTATTAGCTTCAACAGTCTTGGGTTTGGACTTCTATCTGCACACATTTACCATTGAAGATGAAAAAGAAGAGCACTGTTTATAGCAAAAGGATCAAAATTATCTGTACAATGCTGACTCCCATATTGCCAGAAAAGTATGCCTTGAATTAGTTCATTTCCATTGATATGTTCTTTGAAGGCATTCTGGCAGTTGGAGGGGAAGGTATTTAGTCCAGTGAAACATTTTATTTTCCCACAGATTTTCTAAAGTGGGGTGAAAAGCCTTAGTCAAATCATCAATGACACAAATGAGATTCCTATTACTCATATTGTTAAAGCAGGGTATTGCATGTTCTTATCATAACCTAGAATACTTTGTAGAAAAAAGTATTGAACAAACATCAAAGAAACACATTCTGTACAGCTCAATCTCTTTAGGATGATTAACAATATGCTTACATTTTATTTAGTCTGTGGAAAAAAAACAGTCTTATTTTAAAATGAGAAAGGCCCCACCACTTAAATAAAGATGATTCAGACAAAGAAATTATAGAATTTGTGTAACTGCTAATAAGTGTATTTTAGTCTTATGCTACCTTGAAAATTATTTCAGACATTTCTGCATTTTTACCCATTCACATTGTTTTTTCCTTTTGGCATGTCAAGCAGTAACCACTGGTTGAAGGGAAATTCCCTGTATTCACATTGAAACTGTTCATGTAAAGGATTGCAGACTTAGAAAAAAATTCCTTACTATTATTTTTTCCATTTATTCTTCCTTGAGAGTGCTTAGTATCTATCGTTCCATAAGGAAAGCTAATAATGTAGTTGTCTGCTACTGAAAGTTACACTAAGGGAGAACTGCTGAAATTCAGCAACATTTTCTCTCTTTAACAAAACTACTTTGGTTTTGAGGTTTAACTATGTGATATAGCACACCAGAATGTCAAACTGCATTTTAAGTTTTAAATTTAAAAAGTTACATGAAATGTTCTTCAAATTATTCAGTGATCCAGCTGTGGTCCAGCTAAAATCATGTACATTGAGAAAAAAGTAAACCGGAATTAGTTAACTATGTCCTGATGTAGTTGCTCCAGATTGTAGTAGCTGCTCAATGAAAGCAAATATAATACACCTCCTTCTATACTATTGTCTAGGTTCTTGGTAGAGGGAGATAGCTGAAGAAGAAAGGTGTGATTGCTTCACAAACACTATAGCTTTTAATCAAAGGGGGTTGAACTGGCCGACAGGAGTGTAAAGATACATATACACACTGCAGTTTCAGAGGAGCACATTGTCTCTCTTGACACGCATCTTCAAATCAAAATTATACTGAAACAAAGCAAGTATTGCTTCAATAAGGAGAAATACCCTACTGACAGGGTTTGGAATAGTATAGTTAAGAAGGCAACAGAAATCTCTTGAGGCAGCATTGACGAAATACAAACATTGTTGCTAATTCTCATGATTTAACTGAAATTCTTTAAGTGGTAAAATACCAACTGTTTTTGCAAGCAAATCTGGAATTAACAAGATACTGTAATTTAGCAGTATTTCGACAGAAATTTAAGAAATACCCCATTTTTTGTTCATTTTTATATGAATGACAAGTCTCATGGTGTGATTAAATTGTGTGGATAGAGTTCTATATAACAGTTCATTTTCTAAACCTAAATTAAGAGAGTAGCTAATTTTATTGGACCTGTGGTTATTAATTAAAGCCCCACAGGGCTCATTCATTAGCCAGGCCATCTTCTTGCTTGCTGACTAGTAAATAACTCAACTTTAGATGTGGAAGACAGTCCTAAATAGGAAGAGAAGAAATATGTGTATCCATGAAGTCTATAAGTACCTAAAATATATAACAGAATGTAGTTATGAAATATATTATGCTAGTAGCAGAAAACTTCTGACAAATTATGGAATAAAAATCATTTTGATATATCTGCTGTCCCTCTGAAAAATCTATTGTCATGAAGAATGGCTGTAACTTGTTTTCTTTATACTAGAAATGTTGAGTGTTTGTGATATACATAAAATATTACTTTTAACAGTGTCTGCCATTATTTTCTTCATTCTCAGAGGATCTTCATCTGACTTTCCTAAGAGTGTTGTTAGAAAAATTATCCTCCTTTAATTTATTATTCCCATTTTTTTCTTTGTGAAATGTTTATATTCTGGCTCATCAGTTCATATGATCAGGAAATGAGAAGTACCCTGACAATTGGCACAATTCAGCAAGGGCAAAGAAAGTTATCACCACCTACACGGTAGGGAAAGAATTACTCTTTTTTTTTATAGATTTCTTTTCACCCCATGGAATTTGAGCAGAATAGAACTGACCCTGTACCCTTGAGTGGCTGTTCTGTATAACACATTATAGACTAAACTTCTCATTAATTCATATAGGGAAAAGACTGTATGCTTAAATCCTCCTCATCATCTCCTTTCCTCCCTTTGCATACATGTTTTTTTTGTGGAGGGACCCAGGAGCACAGAGAAGGTGCTGGAACACTGTAATGGGTGTCTCACCTGGAGCAGTCAGACACAGATGGAGTTTTCTCATAATTTGGCTACAGTCATCATTCCATTCTGTTTGTATTTAAAAACAATGCAAGATTCATTCCCTATCTTTACACTTGCCAATTGCTAAAAAAATAGCCCCACTACATATTAGACAAGATTCTCCTTTCCTATCTTTTAGGCAAACAAGGAAGAAAAGAAAAAAGGAAAATAAATATAAAATAAATATAAAACCTATTCTGGTCAGAACTGAGGGTAAGAAAATCACACTAGTACTCATGGGTAAAAATAGTGGTTAAGGTGAAAGAAATTTTTTGTATATCTGGATTTCCCAGGACATCCAATCTGTAGATAAAAATCTGATCATTAGAAGGAAATAAGGGTACTGATAACCTTTAAATACAACTGAAAATCACATGGAAATAGACATTTTATTCTCTTACAAATGAACTTCCATCATTTGTTTATAAAAATACTCACACTTTAACAAGAATATATAATACAGAAAACTATCTCTTTTATTTGAAGAGAAATACAAATGTTATAATATTTAGGAGAAGGACTGTCGGGATATTCAAATTTCTGTTTGTTTACAGATACCTAAACCTTATGACAAATAAATGCGTCCAATCTCCAATCTATATACCATGTAAATTGGTAAGAATTGTCTAAACTGCTGGAATTGGTCCAAAACTGTTTGTCTGCTATGTATCTTTAAGATTGTTTTTTGACCATACTTACTATAAAGACACATGGTGTAATTTGCATTATTTATTATCCTGGTTTACACTGAGAACTGTAAATGTTCTTAATTCATAAGCTATTAGTTTTTATTTTCCCAATTTCTGCTTTTTATGTGTTTTTTCTCCTGAATATTTAAGTTTGAATTTTCAGGATGAGATAGATGATGTGTTGGATTGATTCCAGTTGAATGCCAGGTGCCCACCAAAGTGGCTCTATCACTCCACTCCTCAGCAAGATGGGGGAGATTAAACATAAGTAAAGTTTTGTGGGTCAAGATAGGGCCAGAATTACCAGTCACCATGGGATGCAAAACAGTCTTGACTTGGGGAAATTAATTTTATTTGTTGCTAATCAAAATCAGAGTAGGATAAAAAGAAAGAAAGAACTAAATGTATAAACACTTTCCCCTTGCCCGCCCCCCCCCCCCAGCTCCCTTCTTCTTGGCCTCAACTTTATTCCAGAATTCTCTTTCTTCTCCCTCTCAGTGGCACAGGAGGACAGGGATGGGGACTTGTCAGTTCATCACATGCTGTCTCTGCTGTTGGTTCCTCATCACAGGGAAGGACTCCTCACACCTTTCCTCTGTTTCAGCATGAAGTCCCTCCCATGGTGGGGCAAAAACTTCTCCACAAACTTCTCCAATGTGGGCTCTTCTCACAGTTCCTTTCAATGTGCTCCACCATGGGTCCCTTTAATGGGCACAGTCCTTCCACTATCAAAACTCTGGCACACAAACCAAAAGATGATTATACTAACACTAGTTCCTTGGCCTTTGCAAGCAAAATTACACAAATTGCCTCCGTTATTTGAGATATTAAAGAACTGTCTGGACATAATCCTGGGCAATGTGTATGCTTGAGCAGGAAGGTTGGACCAGATGACCCATTGTGCTCCCTTCTACCCTTACCTATTCTGTGATTCTGTGAAATATATGATGGTATATTTTTCTAAATTTTTGAATAAGAAAATCCTGCATTGGGAACATCAGCACAACAATTTCACAACATATATCAAGTTAGATATATGTATTCAGTAATGTGTATATAAATTGTACATACCATAGTATTTCAAAGTAGGATTACATAAATTTTTAACGCATTATCTTGCAAAATGTCATTGTGTCTATATATGGTGGTGAATGCCTGTAGCTTTTGCATAAAGAATTCAAATATCAAACAGCAAGCTTTATCTTTTTGAATTACGTACTTGAACTGTCTTTTCACATACTAGTATTTAGTTCATCCAGTATTCTTTGTTTCATACTATGTAATGAATTCAAATGCTCTTTTACTAATGACTAAACAAGTCTAGTTGTGTGTCATATTTCCTTTGATACAGTCAGTAAAACAAATAATGAGCATTATTCTGAGATGTTGTTAAAGTAAAGAATGTTGGGTCTTGCTTGGTGTTTCCCTGAAGGACTACAGGTTTGGAATCTGCTGAAGTGATAACAAGTCTTCAGTATTGCACTTTTCCAGTGTGTGCCAGGGATCTCTTTTCTTTCAAAATTGTTTTCCTTATAAAATACACATTCTTATATTTTTTTCACTCTTGAGTTGCAGGAATAGAAAGATAGACAAGTTACCTCCCCAAACCCTAACTCCAGTGCATGTCTGTCAAAATGCATTTGTGTAGTAAGTGACCATTTCTTTTCCCCAAGGCCCCCTTTAGTCACCTCCAAAATGGGCTTGTCCTTCACACAAAGAGAAGGGTAAGAGTAAAAATCCATTCCTATCTTACTATACTAGGGGCTGTTGTAGCCTGAGGCTCTTCCTTCAGTACATCAGAGGTTAGAAACCCATAAAATCTTTCAGTGAAATATACAAAAATAGTATAAGGATAATTTAAAATGAAAGGAGTTGGTTATCTTAATTTTCTTTATATTACTCTTTTACTTTTCCCCTAACCTCTGATATATTGTCTAGATATTTTTTGTTATAATACCTTGGCAGTCATTAACTTAAATCACTACCGTGAAACTCCTAACTGTATAGATTTTTTAAGGATAATTGCTTTTTTCAAACTTGGTATCCTAAATAGTTTCAATAGGAGCTTATATTTTAAAAAAAAGTCTTTGTAACATCACCAGAAATCATCCCTCCTTTTATTGTTAATGTCCTTCTTTGTGAAATAATTTCTGAAAACAAAAATGGATTTCATTTTCTATCGAAAAAATCTTAAAACACAAAAGAATATGCATGACTCATTGTTAACATATTTAACAAATTTTATTTATGGGTAGATGTTATTTTCCATTTTTGTAAGGCTACAAAGGAAATAAGGACTATTTACCAGAAATAATATTAGCCTGAGGTGTTTTTTTTCCTTAGGCACAAATAGCAATACTTATCTTTTGTATCACAGTGGTAGTGATCACAGGAAAGCAAATATCCATCCTAGGCATCTCATTGTAGCTAACATGGAGTGCCAATCTCAAAAAGCAGAATGAATCATAAAAGAGAGCAAAAACCAATACATAACACTACAAAGTAACCAAAATATAAAATAAAATATAAAAATGTGCCTTAAACAACAAATTTACTGTTGACTTTTCAAGGAAGCTGATATATATAATAAACATATTCCAAGTACTTACACTAATATACTATACAAATAGTGTTTCTAAACTAAAATATAGTTTATAACAATTTCTGCTGTGGATTGAACCTTTTTTTTTACATCTGCATTACATGAAAGAGAGCATTATAATTTGTAATATTTTAGTCCAACAACTACACTAAGCAGTGGACTCTAACAAGAAGTTTTATTGATAGGCATTCAAGTTATATTCCAGAAGAGTAGCCCATATCCTTTTTCTTTCTCTTCACTATTTGGTGCCTCATACTGAAATTTCCAATTTTATAGTTGTGTGGTTTTTAATGTTTTAATTATGGCATTAATAATTAAGCTGTCTGAAAATTTACTGGTTTTCTGCTCATCGTAAAACAATAGTAAATTACTTCTGTTTATCATGAATGAATTATTTACAATGAGGGACTAGTATGAGTTTTTCAAGGAGAGGCTGTGTCAGGCCCTGAACCTCACTGCTTAGGAAGTTTTGAAACAAAATATGTAGTGCAGGGAAGCTGAAACACAAGTGATAGAACTAGCAGTAAAAATGTGATTTTAATTTACTCCTTAGTGAATTAAAATAAATATGAATTCAAATAAAGACTAATACACTTTCCTAAAATCATGCTTTTTAAATGCTGTTATCTGGCAAAAGCCCAGGAAGAAGCTTGGTTTTTTCCTCTCTGTTTTAAAGAAAGTTTCTTGACATTCTCTAATCAAATCTAAGTATTTGAACTTAAATTAAAAAAAAAAAAAACCAAAACAAACAAAAAAAAACCCAAAAAAAACCAAACCACAAACCCAAACAACTAAACAACAAAAAAAAAAAAAAAAAAAAAAAACCCAAACAAAACAGAAAATCAAACCCTATCATTTCTACTCCTGTGGAAAACTAAGTAATGACAAAAATAGTCTATTTCAAATTCAGAGATGAACTGATGCTAATACAAAATTTAGAAAGTGTATAAAAGTGTTGCAAGTAATGCATCCAGGACAGTTTTAAAAGTAATGACGGAAATATTTACTATAAATTTAAATTATTACAAAAGGGGTTTAGGGATGGATTAACTATTTAAATCCAGTATTCATACAACATTTTGCTCAACTTGATTTTGTTTATGAAAGGAAATTCAGCATAAGGCTGTGGATGTAATCCCTCAAATACAACAATCACATAGAATTTTTTTCCCAACGAGGTCCTGTAAATTTTTTTATTCTGCCTAGTAATTTTTTGAATGCAGAACAGTTCCTTTACGTTCTAAAAGGGATAGTTTTCTTCAGCTACGTGTCTTTTCAAATTTGAGAAAAAAAAAGGAATCTGTTGCCCAGCTACATCACGATAGAAGTCCCAAAAGAGAGTAAATTGAAGTGGGTATAAATACATTTACTGCCTAGTATATAGTGTTTGAGAAAATTACAGTAAGTTACATGCTGTAGTCACTTGCTATAGAACTAGTTTATAAAATACATTTGTGTATAGAATGCATTTTTCCCAAATGAAATATGAAATTACTTAGACACTTAGGATAGGATACTATCCTATACTTAGGATAGTACTCATCTACCAGGACAGCCTAGGAAAACTTCATATTTTTTTGGCAGTTAAAAACTGAGCAGTTCTGTAGGCCTGACATTAACAATCCCATGAAAATTGAAGACAGGAGAGTGAGTTTGTGTGTCTTTGGGATAGATTATATTGTTTCTTCAGGAAAGCTGTAACTTTTTTTTTTTTTTTTTTTTTTTTTGTGATCTCAGGATAAGTTGAACCTGGTTTTTTGGTTTTTTTTTTTTCCTTTTATAATAATGAATTATATCAATCCTTTCCTAGAACTGTTTGGAAAAAATATAAATAATAAACCAAAAAGATATGTTCATGGGTTTTGTGCTTTTTATTAGATTATTTTCTTTTGTTCTTTTTGAGTTTTCTTTATCCAACAGAATAATAAAGCCTTTCAAAACTCTGTGGAGTATTTTTTAGATAATCTTCAACTCTTTTTCAGGTTCTTAATAAAATGGAATGTTCTTTTTTTGCTTTGTGTCACATTTTAATTGTATTTAGAACCTTAATATTGGAAAGCTTTGAGAAATCAAGTGTATGCTGCTGAAAATATTACCCTAGAGAAATTGAGTTAAAATCAAAACACTTAATATTCTGTTTTTACCTTGTACTCATACTATCATATATGGAAATGTGAGTAAAAGAGATAAGGCTTCAAGATTTTTAAAGAGAAAATCTCAAACTATCGTACAGGGATGTTTGTTGCTGTCATTACATGTAAATTTTTAGGAGATTCTTCCATGTCTGTAACCACTGAAAGTTCAAAACAGGATGCAGCTTGAGAGAATATCATAGCTCTAATATTTTTTGAATCAGTAATTGTTCAGATTCCTTGCTGGTAAGACTACTGAGGTAAAATGGTATTTGACTTTAGAGAAATTTTGCATATGTTTACATAATGTATGTGTATATAAATTTGTATATATATTTATGTCTAGCCTCCTTTTTTGCTGTAGGCAATTCTTTTCATGCCACCAATTCCTTATATGCCATGTCATTGGTACCTCAATTTGAACTGTATTGCAACATGGACAATGTTTACACATTGGGGAACTCATCTCTGTCTCTTCTTTTAAGAGTTCATGTTCTACTAGCAGAATTTTACTTGATGATATTATGGTTTAAAATTTTGAAATAAAATACAGCAGAAATACTTTTCCTCATATCCTTTAATTTTCAAGTATTTTATAAACACAAAGAGTTTTGATTTTTCTAATCTCTTGTAGTGGTTTAAGTGTAGCCAGCAACTAAGCCCAACACAACTACGCACTCATTCCCCCTGGTGGGATTCCTTATACAGAATTTCCTCCCTATGAACCTGGAGTATAGAATCAGACTCAGTGGTGCATTTTGACAGCTGTTCTTATGTAGATCATTTTAATTTGCTTAGATTTTTCTACATGTCAGCATATACATGCAGCAAGTTTGTTTTATTCTTCTATGAATAAATTCCTTATTTATTTCAACAGAAATTGAAAAAGAAAGCTGTGGGGATCCTGGAACACCACTGTATGGTATTAGAGAAGGGGACGGATTTTCTAATCGTGATGTTTTAAGGTTTGAGTGTCAGTTTGGATTTGAATTAATTGGAGAGAAATCTATCATTTGCCAAGAAAACAACCAGTGGTCTGCAAACATACCAATCTGTATTTGTATGTACCACATATTTTCTTATTATTATTTCTAAGGCATTGTGATAAGCTTTACTTATGGATAATAATTATGGGTAATTATTTGTGTGATTGATTTCAGAGTTAGTAAAATGCTATTAACTCTCCTGGCAGGATGAATTTACTTTTTCTTAGCAGGTTTGCCTAATGTACATGCTCAAGGGGCAGGTTCTAAAACTGCTAAAATATTTTTTTCTCTTATACCAAATCTTAAAGCAATTCTTTTTAAGTGCTTTGATATAGTGGTTTATTATTGGCTTTTTTTGGGTAGGGTTCTGTTGATTTTATGATGTAAATTATGAATGATACATGGTATTATGTTTGATAGCCAGTCTTAAATATTAATATATTTATTCAGATTAGAAGTCACAGAATTGAAATCAAGAGTTTAAATTATTTACATTTCCCCCATGTATTTTATATAAATACCTAGTAGTATTTAAATTATCAGAAATATTTATAGCTCTCTTCCAGCAGCATTCTATAGCATAAGTAAAACATTTGCATTATATAGCATAAGTTGTATTATATAGCACAGGTTTATACAATGTTGTTATATGTGACAGCACCTTTCTTAACTTTTCCATTAAATAGTATGGATCGAATATATTCAGTGTACAATCACTTGCTTTCATCTCTGCAACTCAATTTAATATGGCTCAAAGAATTTATTGAATATATTATGTTATCCTGATAACAACAAAACATCTCATCTCTTTGAGGCTTCTTAATTTCTTGTGCCTCTGCGTGAACAACAAATGATAAGGGCACTATTGACTTTCTGCCCCTTTAATGTGCTCAGTGGGAGGTCTGCTCATCTAAGCAGTTCCCCTACAAGAGAAGATAAGTGGTGCCAAGTGATTGTTATCAAGAGCAAATTGTAAGGACTGCCATGGATTTCCAATGCAACAA
Organism: Serinus canaria; assembly: GCF_022539315.1. Classification (NCBI taxonomy): domain Eukaryota; kingdom Metazoa; phylum Chordata; class Aves; order Passeriformes; family Fringillidae; genus Serinus; species Serinus canaria. The sequence continues at coordinate 135,594,170 of NC_066315.1, read as the reverse complement.
ATATGTTCTGTATTTCTTGTGGGCTCTGCTTGAGAAGTAGTTTTATTGAGAAGAAGGAAATATGAATATTGAAAACACAACCCTCTTTCCAGACTCACATATTACCACAAATAATGGATTATTCAGTTGAGGTACTCAGTGACTTTTAAGACTTCTTGCAAAAAACTTAGCACTAAAACAGTCCTTATTGAAGCGTTTTAGTCTGTTATCTAATTTATCTCTCCCTTTTTTGGCAGTTCCTTGTCTTTCCAATTTCACTGCACCGATGGGAACAGTTCTTTCACCTGATTATCCAGAGGGATATGGGAATAATTTAAACTGTATCTGGACAATCATTTCAGACCCTGGGAGTCGAATTCATCTCTCCTTTAATGACTTTGACTTGGAATCTCAGTTTGACTTCCTCGCAGTTAAAGATGGTGATTCTGTAGATTCCCCCATCATTGGAACATTTACTGGTGCTGAAGTTCCTTCCCACCTTACCAGCAATGGTCACATTTTGCGTCTGGAATTTCAAGCTGACCATTCAATGTCAGGACGTGGATTTAACATCACTTATAACAGTGAGTAATTGTATTTTTTTGTGTGTGTGGTTTTGTTTTCAACATACAGTCTAGGAGAAAGCCTTAAGTATTTTAAAATGGTGCTATGGTAATGCAGCTTTAGGTAAATCCTGTATATCTAAAAATTCCTTATATATGTGTTTGGATTATTGCTCAAATACTGTTCTAGGGCTGAAAACACACATATTGTTTTCATTTATGGCTTTAGAGATCATTGTGAGAGAAGTGTTTGGCAGACTGGCAAATCAGGCCAGTTCCAAATTGTATAATAAGACTTTACTAAATTTGCTGACAACACAATGCTGCATAATATTAATCAACACAATGCTGCATAATATTAGTCACCACCACTGCCTGTACAAAACTGTTCTTGAAAACTCAAATGTTCAGCTGTGAGCATGTGTAATGTCCTGGAGCTGATGGCTGCAATCTTAGCTAGCTCCTAGTCATGGCAGTTCAGTGAGCAGCCATAGGAGCTCTTTGATCAGTCAAAACATAATAGACTTGTATTTTTTTTTTTTTTTTGCTGTTTTACCTTCCTTACTTACTGACCACATAATAATAATTGAAGGTAATATCAAATATTCTCTCCAGTACTAAATACCATTAGCATTTATTCACCTTTTTACTGCCAAGACTGTTCAATTTCTTCTGAAATGCATATGAAGAGCTACCTACCTTGCATAGGTACCAAGTAATTTGGTATTTATTCCACACTACAATCCAGACAGGATCTATTCCCAGCTAGTGCCGACATGGTGCTGCAAGGATGCAAGGCCATAGCATGAATAATTGCAAGATACACTGTGAAACTTTCCTGGGAGCTCATGCAAAATTACATTTTGCCACTCCAGCAGTATCCTGAATTATTAGACTTGCTGCTATGGGAAGAGCATGATAGGAATAAGGGAACATCTAGTGGGGGTTTCATCAGTACCCTTCAACCAGAGTTTCTCCTCCTCATCAATCCCCCCACAACTGGAAATTTGGATTTTTCTTTTTCTTTCTTTCTGATGAAAGGGGAAGCAGAGTTTTCAATGCCAACAGACAGAAAAAATAGGGAAAGTACAATAAATATTTTGATATTTCCAAAATGTGATGTCATGTGTAATTAGTCCCATTCCTGTCTTTCTCCCTAACATCTGAGAGTATATATAACTCCAGATTATATATTATTATATTATTAATATATATATTGCTTGAGATTTCAGAGAATATACAACAGCATGATTTGAAGGAGAGTACATCTCTCCCTCCCTGTGTTACCTTCTGGACTGTATGAAAAAACCCAACTTTATTGTTTTGGGTTTTTTTACTCTTAAAAAATCTAAACTAACCCTTAAATCAAAAAGGAAATGAGAGATTAAGAGAAATTGGTAAGTGAGAGACCCAGACTTCACATTTTTCTCAAACAAATGTTAACAGTTAATATTATTTTCATAAAATTTCAAGGACTGAATTCCCCTTTGGCTGCTTACATTTTTTACATCATCTTTCACCTCTCCATGGTTTTTTTTTATCTTTTTATTTTTGTTTTGGTTTAGGCTGTCAGTCTTTCAGAGAATTATTTATTAAGATCTACATTAAACATTGCTGTCTGAATAGGTTAGAGATAAACTGACACTAGATTATTCTGTAAACATTTTTTTTCTGATATTTTTTATATTTCTGCTCTCAGCCTTCTGATTCATCCTCAGATAGATTGTCACAAATGTAGCATGTAAGCATGAAGAACATGTGGTATCTTCTTACTGTTTTTTTTCTAGGTTCCAGTCATCATTCCAAACTAACCTTTGACTGAATATTTTGTAAATATTTCAGTACTGTAACTAAATATTGGAAAGTCAGGGGTTATTCAGAGCTACCAAAATATGAAAACAAGTATAAGGAAAATGAGATATTGAATCCATGTTTCTTTACAGAAGTTTTAACATTTGCTCTTTATTTTCTTTTGTCTCATGCCCTTTTAACATTTATAACAGTTCTCTTTTAAAGTAAAGTTTCATTGTAGTGTGCTCAATGCTGTCAAGCCTAACTCTAGTGATGAGAAAACCAAAATCAGCTATTGGAGGATATAAGGCAGCCTTCTAGGATAAAAATTAGGGCTGTGTATAAGTGGATTTTCTCAAGTTATCCTATTTTGCACAACTAGAATTAAATATTGGTCAGTTAATGTAGAATTTATAGTGAAAATGAAAAATGGAGAAGATTAGCATGGAATGCTCCTTATATTTAGTTCATATTTTGAACTACATAGAAATACACTTATCAGATAAATTCTGATTCTTTATAAAATTTGCAGACTTCTTTGGGCATGTAGTAGTTTTATCATGTTATTTAAATTATGCACCAATAGTATCAATTGATACAACTTTAACAACTTTAATTTAAAAAGGAAGCAACAATCCAATATCAGCTTTTACCTGTATATCAGCTTTTTCATTGTATAATGAAACCAATTAACTTTGAAAATAATTTAAAGCAGTTTACACATTTGAACAGTTTAATGCATTTATATTTTTATTTCTTTTCATGTGTGTGTTTGTGCGTGTGTTTGTTAAACTCTGTGGCTAAAATTTACTTACAAAAGCAGAAATATGTCCAAATAATGTCTACTATTTCTTCAGTAATGACAGCTTCAATCTGATAAATTACAGAAGTAATTTTTCCATATTAAATAAAGACTAAAAAAGATTATGAAAAAGGTGTGAATAGAATTTCACTCTGTCTTAGCATTTGTAAACCCAAAGTTAATTAAAAATATCTGTTTTCTGTTAACACTCCAGTTGATATATTCCAAATCTATCAAACTCTTTTTGCCCCTTTCAGAGCAGAAAGTTTATCACAGAAACAGTATGTCTTGATCAATCTTTTCTAATAAGAATGTAGGCTAGTAATGTAAACAACTTCATTGATGTTTTTGAGGTATAGAATGGAAAAGAATAAAACTGAGTTACTATTACACAATCTGATTATTTAATGCTATTTCTCAGAAAATATTTCAATGCCAAATTTGTTTTTATTACAGAAACTTATGTGGTCTCAGATAATTACTCTTCTTCCAGTAAAATTGAACATAAATCTAACTCTTGTTGTAATCAATAAAAAATATTAGATTTCAAGTATGTAATCTTTGAGTTATTGCACTAAGTCTAACAAAGATGTCCTACTTAGTTAAATTTTGGGACTATATAATAGAGATATGTGACTTGAAAATTGATGATACAGAGAATGTTCCAACAAGCAAAGGAATAGGAACTGGAAGGCTGTGATTTTCTGCTTGGAAAAGGAGGCAGAAGAATGTTTCACTAGGTGCAGCAGAACACAGGGACATAGCAACCTGAAACTGCACTGGTTTAAGTTGCTATGGAAATGCATACTTACACGTGATTCCTTGTTTCTCCTTTATATCCCAAACCCAAGAGCTGGTAATGATATTTCTGGTGCCTGTGAAGATATTTATAAAGTCAGTCATCCACTAATCCTGCCTGTAGTAAGCTATATGCATTAAACTACTCAGTTCAACGAAAGTATGAGCCTTTTATCATACTTGTGACTCCTTTATACATGCTTCCCTCTTCATATAATTATGTTTGTTTAATTCTGGAGAACACAGCTTGACATAGTATTAAATATAGTCACATAGATTACAAGAAATAAGTATATATAGCCTCTTTGCTTCAGTGTAGATTTCCTAGCTTAGGTTAGAACAGATGAAATGAACACTTAAAATGCAGTATGACAACTGAATCCATGTGGCAGAGAATGCATATTTACTTCCTGTGACAAAGGAGTTGATGCAGAGGAAACTCAAAAGTTGCTAGGTCCTTCATGGGCAGGCATTCCACAAACCAGACTCCTGCTAACCTTCCTTTGGGCTGAGGTGGATGAGTATTTTGAGGTGGAAAGCATCTTCCAGATTGCTGTGGACTTCTTTGAGCTGCTCCTCATTGATTGGGGTATAGTGCTGGGCAATTATCTTTGAATAAGCTTGAATGACCTGCTGTTTCCTATTATGTAGATATTTTTGTTACTGTTTTTTATTGCGGCTGTTTAATTGTGCTAGCAGAAACCCTATGAATTACATAGCAGCCTGACAAAGGTCAAACTATGGGCCTGTGATATTAGCCTCATTACTGCAGTCATTTCAGCTCAGTGGACCAAAACATGGACAATCCCAGATGATGTGTTTATATACAAAAACTGATTTGGTGTGGTTTATTGCTGTGTTAGAGTATGTTCATCACACCACATTTTTCCTGCCAGTTGCTCCTGTTAAGACCTTTTCAGCCTCAGTACTTCTCAAGCTAGAACTCTTCAGGGTGTAGTGTACTAGAAAGAAGTAGGAGCTTACATGTGATGGTACTGAATAAGCTGCCACTTGCTTACATAGCTTTAAATAGTCTTTCACAATTGTTTTTAGTATGGAATATATTGTTATGATTTTATATTCCCTTAGCTTATGTTTTTTACTCTGATATTTTCTTCTGAAAGTACTATCTTTACTTCAAAGCTATTGCTATACTTGCCAGCTAAAAATTTTGGTAGGTCAATCCTCCAAAACAATTAACTGTGCCAATGGACCACTCCTTTCTAGTCTTATTTGAAAGGATCTTTCAAAGCAGGCTTTAGATGAGATGAGCTGTGGTGAGCTAGATTCCTGCCTTCCTATCTCATGAGATCTCTGTAGTTCCTTCCCTGTGTTTTTTGTTTTGTTTTTTGTTTGTTTTTTAATGCAAAAAACATATTTTAATATACTTCTGAGTTAATAGCAGAATATCGCCGTTGCCCTGATCTGTGATTATATTTCCTGACATTTTTCCACATATTGCCTTATATACCTGTCCAGTCATGACAGTTGATGAAAATAAATGCCTGGGAAACTGTATCTCCTCTTTACATGTAGTAGTTCATAAGGAAGTTTTCTGTAGTTTCTTGATTTGTTGATAATAAGGAAAATATTAATTAATCATTTACCCATGTGTTCTTTTTCTTTTCAGCCTAAGGCTAGTATTTAATATTACAACTCCACCATGAAGCTTTTTAGAAGTATCAGCAGATGGAATTTGGCTCACTGAATAATATAATTGTAGCCAGGCTAAGCTATGAGTGACTACTGTTGGTGGGATAGATTGTCTTTCACTATCTTGGCTCCCAAAGTCATTCTATGCAGTAAAATTAATCACATAGGAGCAGCAGTGGCAGCATTTCCTGAGCTGAAATACAGAGCAATGAATTGATTTTTCAACCTTAATAAACTGGTGTCACACACAAGCAAGCTAAACCTGGAGTCAACATTTATCTACATTTATAGATAACAATATTGAAAATCTATCTCTGGGTTGTCTGAAAGTAGTAAGAAAAACTCACAATCAATGCTTTCCCTAAAAGTGATGACTGTGAACAAAGAATTGGAAAAGTTTTTGTAACTCCTCTGAAAAAGTATGAGATTGCATCACTTTTAAGGCAATCTTTAAATGGTGGACAATTATTCAATGAAAGCACTAGTTTCATTCCCAATATATATGTCATTTTCTAAGTCAAAATGTCGATAAATAAATCCTTTCTCTTGTCCATTATTATGATTTAAAATACCTCTGTAATGGAACATCTGAGAAATCTTTCTAGTAACTTAATGGAATATGACCTTAAAAAAAATTCATTAGGGGTTTTGTATATGTTTTGTCTAGCAGACACATTACTTAAACTGCAGGGGAAAAAAGTGAAAATCTTTTTATGGACTTAGTTTCTGATGTCTACACATGTAAACTTGTTTAGGAAGATACAATTTGCAGTCATCATACATAAGGAAGTTGGATATTTGTTCTCACTGAAAAATCAACATTTTAAAAGATATAAGATGTATGTACAGTATTCTTCATCAATGAAACAACAAAATACAATAACTACTACATATCATTTAATGATAATGCTGTAAATATGACTTTGCTAATTTCTTTTAGGAAGATGGTCTTTCTTCTCCAAAAATAAGGTATATTCTGCAGTAAAAGACATGAACAGTTTTTGTCATAGTATCTGCATTTATATAGGGAAATTAGTTTATTTCAATTTGTCCATACCTAAACTTGAAATGTTCCAAGTTTCAAGTTTTCTTTCTTTGGCCAGCATAACCCTTTTTTTTCGCTGTTCACCAGCTCTAACTACAGGAAAAAAAATTAGCTATGGAAAGTCAGTATGGCTCAAACGGTGTGATGGTGGATTGCATGTACAAAAGATGAGTAAATTTTTCTATCATACATAAATGCTTCTTCTACCCTTCTGAAGGAATATTCTGTCTCATTTTAGCATTAAATAGGATGAGTGTTGTTGAAAAAGGAGAATTTAGCCATCACTAAAATCTGCCTGCAACAAGCTGTCCAAGCTGAGATCCATGCTGGTGTAACTTCATATTTTAAGCAAATATTTATACTGTTTTGCATCTTCTGCTGTTGAGAAAATTCTTGTTTCTTATTATTCCGTTCAGTTTCCTAATATAAATTGTTTGTTCTAACTAGCAAACAAAATCATAAAAATGTCATCTTTCTTGCAAGAGTTCTATGTCCTCTACCACTTTTTTTTATTTTTTCTCTTAAAAAGCATTTGGACATAATGAGTGCCCAGATCCTGGAGTGCCAATCAATGCTCGACGTTTTGGTGATAACTTTCAGCTGGGGAGCTCAATTTCAGTCATATGTGAAGAAGGATTTATTAAAACACAAGGAACTGAAACAATTACTTGTATGCTAGTGGATGGAAAAGTAATGTGGAGTGGACCAATTCCTAAGTGTGGAGGTATGTTTAATATTTCTTTCTAAATCAGGAGAACTTGATGTAATGCATTTCTAATTGCCGCCAAATAAAGTTGAGATTTTTGCAAATGAATAGCACAAAGCTTCTCTATTGCTGATACATTAGAATGAAGATGTTGAACTCTTCTGGGTCTTTGGCTATGTTATTTAAAACTGTTGTAAGATGTTTTAGTTCTCTCCTGCAGTACTTGTGTTTCTTCTATCCACAGTGACTCTAGGCTGGGGAAGACTCTCTTAGTAATTGATTTTTCTTTTTTATAGAAATTAAGTACTTCCAAACATAGCAACCTAAAATCACACTGTTATACATATTTCCTTTGACTTGTTTATACTGATTGACACTAAAATTAAATCTTTGCTTCATTACTTGTCTATATTCTAAGATCTTCGTACCTAAAGGAGGAAAATTAATTCAGCTGCTTGTAATGATTAAACAAAAACAAATCAATGGTAATATGATCTGGTTTGTTAGCTTTTACTTCAAACAATCGTTTAGTTCTTATTTTCACTATGTAACTGCCTTCCTGACAAAATTTGAACAATTTTAATACATTAGTGCAGCTGCTTATAATATGCTTTGCATCCATGTTTACTTTCTGTGATGAATGATTATTGTTTCATAGATATAAGGTGTGTCAGTTTCACAAGACAGGATAGGCCATAATACCTTTTTATATTATAAATTCCATGGATCTTTACAGCATTGCTAATAAAAAATAAGGTTGCACTTTCAATGTTACATTAAAATCTTAAATTACTCTGAATATTTTTTAAGTGTCAGCCCATGCACAATGATAATATGATTCGCAGGTGGTCTGAGACTCTGAGTGGAAGATATATTGAAATCCTAAAGTTTGAGACACAGGTATATTTGAATTAGATGATTTTTATCATCTGTAAAAATAGATATATTTTTAAAATTTAAATAAAATTGGAAGGCAAAGTAAATTTTTTTTTAATTGAAAATTTAATTTGGTCTGTTAGGGTGTTCAGAAGTGTTATTGACTGTGCACACATTTATATGTTAAACAGAAAAATGTTTGATATAAACTGTTTAGTATAAACTCTGCCTTATAATTTCATTGTCATATGTATCAAGTCAAAGGCATAAGCTCCACATACTGACTGGGAATGTGACTGCTGTGCAGTTTTCCTTGCAGTTCAGAATTGTCAGAAATTACAGTACACGGGAGGGAGCTGTTTGATAATCTGGTTCAGATTAACAGGGTCAACATACTAGTTTTTCAGGGCAATCCTGGCTAGCCTTTGCTGGGACTTCCTCCCAGCCCAGCCCACAGCCCAGGATTCTGTTTCAGCTCAGACAGTCACTTTGTTATCACCAAACCTCTTTCCTGTAACAAATCCAGTCCATGTCAGCTTTCTCAGGTGGAATTGGATACGCCTGTGAAGGCACTAACTGTGTGTGTGTGTGTGTGTGTGTATGTGCACAAGAGAGCATCCCTGGTTGCTGGCTTCTTTTCTTTAGTGAATGTGTCCTGCTTTTGCTGTTCCCTGATGATTTTGAGTTTGGGATTCCTGTCCTCATGCCTTTCATCTTTCCTGTGTGAAGGTTATATGGAGGATTTTCCCATATTCTGTTCTAATATTGTGCTGTTGTACCCATGCTGAAGCTCTAACCTTGGTCTTCCTGCGTAACTCTTGTAAGGCTTAATACCCTGATACTCTGTAGCATTAGTGATAAGCTCTTCAAAAAAAAAACATTTCTAAAACTATGACTCTCCAAGATGTTTAGTGTTTCTGTGAATAGCCTCTTATCCTAAAGGCTTTTTTCATGCTCATGTAGGAAAATTCCCTGTTTCAACCCATGCACCTTGCTATACAAAGAAATAAATACGAATGACATTGTGAGAATTCTTAGATCAGACTGAGATTGTCCTTTACTATTTGGCATAGGCCTGTGTTTGATAAAGAGATTCTGCTTGATGACCACCTCTAGAGTTCCATTTTGAGCCCATGAACACTGAGTATGAGTCTGTCAGACAACCATCAAACAAGACTAGAAGAATGAAGAGGGGATTAATATCGCTGTAAAAATGGTTAGGGAAATAATCCTTTGGCATGACGACTGGAGAGTTTTATTTTCTGAAATACATGGCTTTTTAAGATAAGCTCACTAGCTCACCTATTCTGAAGGGAAGTACTCCTGGTTTAGGAAATCAGCATGTAATGGTGAAATTCAAATGAAAAATCCATTTGATATTTATCTGCAAGAGCCATAATTGGAGGACCGATAAGAAACATTTTCTTTAAGGAAACTGACAGCAAAGCTCTCCTAAATAAAATCTAGAAATCATTCCAAATTTAAGCAATCTTACAGTGTGCATTATTTTTAATGCACTATTCATAGGAATATTTTTGTAATAGAGGTTTGGAGCTTTTTGTATTCTAAATGCAATCTGTGTCAAGAAAATTTAGCTAGAATATGGAACTTTGTACAAGTTTAGTAATACTGTATTGTAACTATGGATTGTACTGGCTCAGAATAAGGCCATCTGGTTCCTATTCTTGTCAATATATTTTGTAGTTTGTAGGCTCTATACATATTATGAATATTTCAAAGTGCTTATATACAATAAAATATAGAGGTTATGACTGTTTTAGAATCAACCTTCTGCTTGTTGAGGTAAATATAAGTTTAAATAACTTAATATTTGACTGACACTGTTTACTGAAGGTAGTATGAAAAAGCGACTCTATGATAAAAGGTGAGAATTGCCCACATTAACTCCATCAGTGAGTAAAAAAAGAGGTATGCATCTGCATATTTAGAATTGTTTGCAACATATTGAATTCTGAACTCTGTAACTTCTAGAAACCCTTTCTGTTCCCTACACAGGAGGAAAAGATGTAGCATTATGTCCTAAAAAAAAAGAAAAAAACCAAAAATACCAAAAAACCAAAACAAACGTGCTTACAGCAATTCGTCATTTTAATATAGAGCCTTGGTATTCTTCTGAGAGAAATGAAGATCAAAAAAATGTGTAATAATTCATGGTCTTCAACTTGAAGTTGTGTCAAAAAGAGAAAAATTAATCTATCTTTTTTGTAATGGAGAAGTTCAGAATAACATAGACAATGACATGTACTGCTCTACATTATGAAAATGAACAACCAAAATGTTTTGCAGGCTCTGCTAGGTGAAATAACCACAAATAAAAATGTAAAAAATAGCCATGGTTTTTTTTCAGAAATTGTTGTATATTTTACACTATTTTTAGTAGAGACACTAACTTGTCAACAGTACAGTAAGACCTTATCAACTTCTTTGTGATATACCGTGATATGCATCTTTAACTGTGACACCGTGACATAGATTTTTGGGGTTTTTTGTTGTTTTTTGGTGGATTTTTTATTTTGAGTAGCCATGTATGCATAAAGGCCACTGGAACCATGGTGTTATGAAAATGGTGCAGCCTTCTTTTCCTGCAAAGTAACATGTTTCTGCTCTCTGTCTAAATGGAAAAGGTTTTGGGTGTCCTCATGGACACCAACTTACACATGTGTCCTCGATGCAAAGAAGGTCAGTGGTATCCTGGGATGGATACGGCAAACTGTTGAGCAGGCTGAAGCAGGTGATCTTTCCCATCTACATGAGTACTGCTTGCAGAATTATTACTGCAATATTTATATATATTTTCCAAATAAAAAATATCAAGTAATCTTGTAAGAATGGTAAGTATGTCTTCTTCATGAATGAGGAATTTGAACTGCTAACATGCCAAGCAAAATATATGTGGTATGACAGTAGATTCCGTGATGTCAAATTTAAAATAACAGTTCACAGATTTCTAGATTTAAACTCAGCACAAACTTCAGCAAGTTTTTCAAGACTCTCTGCCCACAATTAAAAAAAAAAAAAAAAAAAAACCATATTTTGTAGAGACTGTGTTTTGTTTATGTTCTTTAATGCAGAAAATTTATTATATACATAAGAACACAGTAGGGAAAAAACTTTTTCAGAATTATTGACCAGTTTATTTCACCTTTTTAAGGTCTTAATTCAGTTATCTCTATCTAATTCTGAACACCACAGAACCTGTCTGCTTTGAGGCAGCTGCATCTTCCTGCAACTGGATTTTCAATATTTTTTCATTCTAATTGTCCCATGTTGAAATTGGTAAATATGAATTGTTCCTAATAAATCTGTACTATTTACCTTTCTCTTTGTTTCTTTTTTAGCTCCATGTGGTGGGCATTTTTCATCTCCAAGTGGAGTAATACTCTCTCCAGGCTGGCCAGGGTATTATAAAGATTCCTTGAATTGTGAGTGGGTGATAGAAGCTGAACCTGGACACTCTATCAAAATTACATTCGAAAGGTCTTGGCTAATGTTTTTATTACTTCATGTTTTCCAGTTTTTACCAGAAAACAGGAGTTATTCACTTTATCATAGCATTAATTTGCATTATCTCTAAAAGCAATCAATTTTACTATCCCATAGGACTTTTGGAAACTCCTTCAGAGCACAGATATTATCTTCAGTGTAATTTCTACTTCGATGTGCTGAAAAGCTTTTGAAACTTTTACCCTCTTACATTATTTAAACCTGTCTAGCCCAGTAAAAATTTTTTTCTGTTTTTAAATATTAGCATGTTTCATTTGCTTTTCACTTTATTGCTATGATGAATTATAATTGCTAAGTTGTTTTTTTCTTTCAAAATCACATAATCATCAACTCTGAAAATCTGAATCAGCTGTGAAAACTAAATTAAATGCAGTCACAATTTTCCCCACTCTGAATATTTAATTATCTTATAAGCTGAACTATTGTTGTAAAAGAACTGTGTGCTCTCAGGATGGAATTCCAGTGTCCCCAAATTACTGAAGCATTCTACTTTTCCTAGACTAATGTCTGTTAATAAGGTTCCTTGCTTATTCAAAGGATTGAAATGTGCTGAAACACCTTACATTTCTCATGGTAGAAAGATGTTGGTATTTTATTTGAACTCTTTATCAAAAAAAAAGACAAAAAATGCAATAAAAATGCTATTGTTCTTGTGGTTTAGATGATTTTTAACTGTAAGTATTAAAAAAATTAGATGAAAACCCAGTAAAAAAGTGCCATTGATGATCAAAATTATAGTGTACAAATATCATACAAGTATTTTTAGTTGATATTTATGCAGCATGTTTTGACTAGGCCTGCTCACACTTGACTTAAAAGAAGGTATTTCTTCATTTGATATAATGTAAAAGGTATTTTTAGCAAGGGATGAAATTCATATTCTCTTCATAAAATTTGTCATTGTGATAAGATTTTTGAAACCTTTTTTTCATTACTGTATCTTACTCTGTAATAAAGTATACATGGAACAATATAAACAATCAAAGGACAGGTAATATGTACACTCTAGTTATTTTCTATCCTTACCATAACATGAAAGCTAGTCTTCCAAAATCACTAGAATATCACTTAAAATAATGATTTACCTAATTTTTGCCAATTAGAATACAATAAAAAATTTAGTAACAACCTCCTGCTGAAACTTCTGTTAAGTTTTTAAAAAGAAAACTATAATTTCAAATAGTTGATTTTTAATTCAGCAATTCACTTAGACTACATATTTGATGTGGACAGTCATTTCAAAGTAAAAAGCATTTGCCTTTATATTTGCAAAATACAATTCCAGCTTCATTTTCTTTCTCTGCACCTGAGTTTTACTAAATCTAACACTCTCTTGCATACAGTTTTTGTTTGTAATACATAAATACCTTGTCATAAAATTGCACAACCTCTATTACTCTTGTAAGGAAGATTGAAAAATAACAAGATATGGTCTCTTTGGGTCACAGAGAAAGCTTCTATCCTTCTCATGAAACTTTTTTCCCATCGCTGCTCATTTTTGACACTCTTGTCTCTTCTCAGAAGTGGTCTGATATGCATATTGCTCAGAATCCAGAAAGGCCCTACTGGCAGATAAATGAGTACTTTTATGTATCTCTCTGCAGTACACTTAAAAATACATCTATGTATGTTCACACAGATGCACTTAAATATATATAGTTACATGTCTGGATGCAAAGAAAAAGGTATTCTATAAATTAAGTGATGGAATAAGACTTTATAGTGTAATGAAAGAAAACATTTTGTAAACTTCTGTTATGTTATTTACTTAGATGTTATTATTTTTCCCATCGTTTAAGTTAGCCTTCTGAATAATTTATGCATTAGCTTTTTAAAGGCTCATTCTAGTCTTGTCTACCCTTGTTCTGCTGCTTCTGCTTGCAAATTTTTAGCTGCACTTTGTTAAGAGAAAAGGATAATTCTGTTGAAATACACAGTTTTAAAACTATAGCCAAATGTCTTTCCTATATGATTAAAAAAACCCTCACATTTTGCCTATTTCTCTGCCTTTTTAACTTTGTCCTGAGAAACACACATACTCTTTCTAGCCTTTATTGGTGCAAATACCAAAACTTCTGCAATATGTGTGGTTGTTGGAAAGATTTTGAATTTGTTGGTCAGGGATAAGTATTTATACTTCATATCTATAACTTTTAAATAATTTTTGGATTTTCTAAATTTCCCACTTGCAGAGTAGTTTCCTCTTAATCTTCCTACCATCCTATATCTTCTCTCTTACCACACTGGATAGGAGTGAGGTACTGCATTCCATGATTGCATGCTAAAGAATTCCTGTGCCAAGGAGACAGAGACATGAGAAAAGAAGGAGATCTACAGACAAATCAAATAAAAACAACTATTAATTTTTGTGATTTTAGCATGCAAAAATAACTTTTTCATATATTGTTATATGACTGTGCATGCATTTTTAAAAACTTTTGTTCCTGTTCTATGAGCACAGCTAAGATAGGTAATCTGTTGATATTTTGCTAAAAATCAGTATCTTTTTAGGCTCAATTGAAATGACAGAAGTGAGAAATGGCAATGCCATTCTTGGTTGTGATGAAGTGCTTATCATGAAACCTAATTATGAGTATTTAAATGTGAGAGATGCTGATAGAAAACTACTAATTAGGGTACCAGTCATGTTTTTCTATTGAGCATTTACTGTGCAGCAGGAAATCCTGACACCGCAATGAGTTGATAAAGGGGTCTCTTAGAAACAGAGATGTGTGTTATAAATATTCAGGCAACTTTATTTAAATAAGGCCTCCTAAAAAAAGTGCATGTGGGATCTCCTGTGTTAAAACTTTTTCACTCCTGTCTGCTTGTGAGTCCTTCATAAGATTAGACGTGGCATAGCAATTAAGACATCCAGGTTAATTTAACAATAATGATCAATTAAGTAGGAAAGAACGTTGGAAGGGTCTTGCATGAGCACAGGGTATTTCTAATTCAGTTTCCTAAAAGCCCCTACTGTTTTGTTACATCGAGGGAAAAAAAGTATGTAAATATAGCTGATATGTTGAGCACCAAGGGAAAAGATATTGAAGGAAAAACTGATATAAACATGAGATTTAAAAATTAAATTTAAATTGACCAGTTTTTAAGCTAAATGACCAAGCAAAAGCATTGAACATAATGCCCTCTTCAAACTTGTTTCAGTTCATCTCACTTAAAAATAGAACTTACATTTTTTTTCATGGGTGATTATTAATTTTTTTCATCTTCATATTTTTTCTGCCATTTGTGGTGGTATAAATAGTCCAAGTAGTTTTGAGAGGATTTCCTTTATATCTTTGGAGATTCCACCTAATTTCCACTTGACTTGAGTGGCCTGGTAGTTGCATTACATTTAGCAGAGCCACGACTTCTTACACCTTCTGTCTCAGGTATGCTTTTGATATAGGTACTGGAAAGTTGAGCAAGACTAAATGATCTGTTTCCAAGATTTCTCCTGTGTTGTATGGAATGCTGGGAAAAAAAAAAAAAAAAAAAAAAAAAAAAAAAAAAAAAAAGAAAAAGGAAACTTTGGAAAGAGAAAGTTATTGCCTAGTAGCTTTTCAGCAGGATGTTATTTCAAGTTACTGGGGGAGCTAACAAAACCCAAAATTTTCAGTTTTCCTGCTTATAGGGTTATCCCACTTCATTTCTGTAACTCTAGTTACACTGGTTCTGTGTAGTTCACTGTTCTAGTTTCACTTGAGTTCTGTGCTCTTTTATTTGTTATTTAGTGGGAACAAAACATCAATAAAAGAAAATACATGTTTTGTAGGTTTAATTTGTCTTCTTGTCTTTTGCCAGATTCCTTTAGATCTTTAGGCTCAAACTTATGGGACATAAATACTGAAATATCGAGTTCCTCAGTACATTGGCTTTACTCACACAGTTCTTTGAATGGATTTCACAAAGCTGAGTTAGGCGTCTGAGTAAATCAAAGAGAGAATTAAGGTTATCTAAGGGTTGTTGTAAGATCCTGCTGTTAATTGTTGCTTTTTAATTCTGGAAAGGTTTTTCAGTAATCCATCAGAGTCCATTATAAAGCATTATGATTGATCTAAAGTCTGTCATAGCAAGAAAGAGATAAACCACTGTCAAAATCCCAAACAGGTGTTTGGAATTGCTGATACCATCTGAAACAAGACAAGCAAGGAGATATCTGGCAGCATTATCACAGTCAGCTTTTCCTTGCTAGGGAGAACACACATACCATATTTAGTGCTTTCTAAAAACAACTTAAGTTGTGAGTTTTTCTTCAAATAACTTCTGTCACTGCTTTGGACTGAGTCTCAGCTGGCAGAAAGCCACTGGAGTCAAGAGTAAAGTACTTCTATCCCTGCTTGTAGATGATTGTAAGGTAGGAACTCAAAGTATGAGCCATTGATGATACAAAGTAACTTGATACTTTTTCCAAATGCATAAAAGTGCCCCCCATATAATTTAATTAATTATTCAAAAAGGAAAAAAATATTACAAAATAGCATATGCAAGTAATATTAATATTTATTAACAAACTGTTTCTAGCTTTTGTTTACTACCATACAAACCAGCTCAAGGAGTTTAAATTTATTTTGCATCTTTCTAAGGAACTAACTTGAAATTTTATTGTATAAATTATATAGGATAATTAATATTATTATAATGGTATTGAAAAATAGATATGTGGAGAAAAAATATTTTCAGGAAAGGTGCATAGTTTAAAAATACGGGTTTATTGAATTTGTTTTAACTGTCTCTTAAATGAGTGCCTTTGTGTGTTTCCACAATTCCAGATTTCAGACTGAACTGAATTATGATGTTTTGGAAGTTCATGATGGACCAAACCTATTATCTCCACTTCTGGGTTCTTACAATGGCACACAGGTCCCACAGTTTCTGTTTAGCAGTAGCAATTTCATGTATCTTCTCTTTACAACTGATAACAGTCGTTCTAACAATGGATTCAAAATTCACTATGAAAGTAAGTACTTCTGAATTGTATTATTTGATCTGCCCTCCCCCTCAAGGTTTACCCTAGTCATGCACAGATGTCATCTTGGCTAAATTCCTGTTATTTCCCAATCTGAGAAAGATTTAGTAATGTTAAACTGCAAAAGAGATGACCACTACTTTTATTTATATTTCATGTCATTGGTGTACTGCTCTGTGCTTTAAGAATCTAATTATGAGAATGAGAAGCAAATGCCTTTCTTCTGGAGGCTGTTTTTAAGTCTTATATTCTTATATTTTATACAATGCATTTTTGTGAGTGTAAAATGGCATGAGATCAGGAAAATTATGAAAACTAAGAAAAAAACTGAATTAGTGTTCTGGTTGATGTATCTGCAGCTCTACCTGAACGTAGGGGAAAATGCAGTTTTCATTATGACCTGAAAATCAAGAAATGGAACTGGTTGGTTATGGATTTTTAGGATTCTAAACACCTGCCTATATGATTTTTTTCTGACATAGAAATACTCTTTTGGCCTTATTATAGTCATATAAACTATGTTGCAGGAACTATCTGTAAGATTTTGTACTTCATGAATTATTAAAATTCCTATGTTGAAACACTATAATTCTATTTACATTTTGTCTTTCTAAATAAAACTTCTGTTGCAATAGTTCCTACTTATATGAGAAATAATTTTTTTACTGTAATCATTAACTTATTTGTTTAGTAGAGGTCATTGGCACATTGCTTGTACTTCTACTTGTTGGAATTACCACCAAAATTTCCGGATGTTCTTAATTTTTAACATGATTTTTTTTGCAATTTTCACTATTCCTTGCCACTATAAGGTCATAAAGCTAATATGCATAGGGGAGATATTTCCAGATTAAATTTGGATTGATTTGAACTCCAGTGAATGTTAAATTCAGTCTGTTTATTGGAAAAAAAAATCTCTTATTATACCATAATTTTTACCTGTCCTAGCATTCACCCACAAACGTCTATTTCTATAATCTTCTGCATTATGAAAAAGTGATGATTTTGTTAGGTTTACATCCATTCTGAACTTTGAAGGAATTCTATCCTAACACATCAGGAGCACTAGATTAAAATTGCCCACCAAGACACTAAATTCCTAGAAAGACTGAATAATGTTAAATGGTAGAAATTATACTTAGGGAATGTGAACAGCAAAAAGAGGAAATCTGCACTTATTACAAATAATAAACAGTTTCAATTAAATAAAGTTGGAAAGGAAACCTGAAATTTCTTTATAAATAAATTCTTGAATTTCATTAGAAAATCCTGTTTTTTGTAAAACTGATCCACACCCCACAGTTCTCTACACTAGTGGAGAAAAAAAGCTAAATTTATACTATCAGAGAGCATGGAAAATGTATATTCTTACCACTTTTACCCAAAACAAACAATTTTCAGTATTTTCTTTTCTGTTTATTAGCCCCTGTTTTTAAACAGAAGTCTAGTATTCATTTTATTTTTGCTTAATTCTTACTGGCTTCTCATCTTGCATTATCCAATACAATCCAATTTTGTTTTCCTTTTTGGGAACACAAATAATAATGATCAGTTGTCTCCTATTAATCATTTCTTCTCCCTTCAAATATTGTATTGAAAGCTAAGATCTTTTAAATGTTCATAACTTTTAATGCTAATTATATCTTTCCTCAATGAATTTCTTTGCAATGAAGGATTTTTTATGACTTTTATGTAGGAATAAAAGGAATAGCACCCATGAATAAAATCTTGCACTGAATACTTCTAGTAATTTACTAACTTCAGTATTCTCTGTAAAGGGCTGAGTTTTTTTCATTATTATTTTATAATGAACTTCTTTATATGAGCTTTATATATGAAGATCTCACTGGGAAATAATTTAAAAGGTTTAATTTTTTAGCACATGTTGAAATTCCTTTATCAAATCAACTTCTCTTTATTATTTTCTACTATTCTTTGTCTTCTCTATGTCTCATATATCAAATAACACTAGGTATGAGTATGATTTATGTAAATAATTGATCTATGTAAATATATAAAATATAAATATCAGAAGAAATGTAACCAATTTTAGCTATGCTAGCAAATTTTGATCAGGAAAAAATAAAGGCTGAAAACCAGAATTTTGAGTGATCATAAAAGCTTTTTAATATCAGCATCAGGTACAAAGTCATTTAATATTACTAAGACAGGATCAAAATAAATATCCTTTAAATTATGGGATATTTTTCTTATCTTTTTTCTGCAACAATGGCAGGATTCAAAGTGTGATCCATAGTAATGGTAACATGGAGAAGAATAGTGGAAAGTAATTTACTGTAAATGTGAGATAACGAAGCCTTCACCTCACAACAATCACAACCTATTACTTAAATAAATTTTAAAAATCTATAGGTCATTTGTTTATTATTTTTCTTTTCCCCTTTTTTTTTTTTAATTAATCTAGGTGTAACTGTTAATACTTACTCTTGCTTGGATCCTGGCATACCAGTGCATGGACGTCGTTATGGACATGACTTCTCTATAGGTTCCACTGTCTCGTTTAGCTGTGATCCAGGTTATAGGCTCAGTCATGAGGAGCCTTTACTATGTGAAAAAAATCACTGGTGGAGTCACCCACTCCCAACTTGTGATGGTAAGGATGAACAGATTTAATACAGAGTACTTTGAGATATACAAGGTTTGCCACACTATTATTAGTCAAAATGAGTTAAATGCTAGAGCCTGTAAAACCTACATTTTTAGGAAAGAAAAAGAATAGTTAGAGGAAATAAATGCCATATAACTCTGAGGTGAGACATATGAAACAGAGAATGATATCTGGTTATATAATCCTGCAGATTACTGAAGGTATGTCTATCTGAATTTATGTAACTGTGAGCTAACTGATTGCAAATTTTGTGTATATCTGGCTGTAAAGAACTTATTACAGTTTAAAAATATTTGTGTTTGGGTATCCATCTATGAACACAGATTGCTGACATAAAAACCATGAAATTAAGTTTATTTGCACGTGACTCAAAAACTTTCTTTCTCCTGTTTCATGATGATAACTCAGTTTATATCTTATTAACAGAACTTCACGGCCTTCAATCACTGTGGAAAATTATTAGGACCACAGTATATCTGGTGATTATTAAACCAGACAGAAGTGGTCTCCACCGTATCATTAAATCTAAAAAATTATCTAGCCTTTTCAGTCATCTCTTGTAATCTGAATTGTTAATTTTAATGCTTTCCCAGTTGGGGTCATATCAATTATATGTACTGTTAAGAAAGTAGATTGTAATGTTCATTCAGTTACATTATTTGAGATATTTACTTCTTAAAGCAGTTTCCCTCCTTGCAGCATGGCTCATGTTTTTGATGTTAAAAATGCTTTCAGGAATAATGTAACCATTGAATTCTAAGTTATTTTTTAACCAGTGAAAGTCTCCTGAGCTTTTATGAGCTACAGAATGTACATGATACTGCATTTTTTCATACACTTCTTAGTGTCTCAGGACAATAGTTTTGAAGGAAAGATCTGAATGAAGACTGATGCAGAAGCTCAGTTAATCATGTGTGATTTGTCATATGGAAGACTATTCATTCCCACTGCATTACTTTCTTTAGAAAATGGTAGGGACTTCTTTGGCCTTCAGATAGTTTCATTAGGAAATGTTTTGGGATTTTATGTTCAGGAAGTTGAAGGTGTTGCTATATGATAATACTCGAAATATGTGGTAGTAGAAAGGGATGCGAAAAATCAGTTTGCTGAAAACAGCCCTCTTAGTCTCTCCAAGTCCATTTTCTGAAAGATTCGACATCTCAGTCCAGTTCTTGCAATGAAGAATTGCAGGGTTCCCACAATTTGCAGTTTAGGGGACTATTTTGCTGAACAGACCACAAAACTAGGATGTGTTTTCTAATGGTGATAGGCACTAGATGCTAACCATGTAAAACAAACAAATAAGCACCCTGCCTATGAATACTGTGCTCTGTTGTGAAATAAACTTACATATTATGATCAATTTCTTCCTAAAGATGCTGAACTAGTATGCAATTCATTAGGTAAATGAGGTTTTTTTTCTCCAGAGCACATTGCTAAATGGTGATTTCCCATTCAATAAATATGTTGTAAAGGTAGGATTGAGTACATTTATTCTACTAAATGTAATCAGTTTATGGTTGGTGTAATTTTAATTTCATTGCTGAATTTCTTCTCTGGTGGAATGTTTTTTAAAATAATCCAGAGTCCTTACACTGCAGGCAAAAAAGGGCATTTGCTAAATGGGCTGTTCTTTGCATAAATGATGAGTATGAGTTTGTATTAATCATACCACTAACAAACACATCAGTCACTATTACTGTGCATTCAGAATCTTACTCTGATGGTCTCTGAAGAGACAAGTTCTACATAACAAGTTTTGATTGCTCTTTTGATAACTGCATCTCCTTTTTTATAATTACAGTGTGTAGTGATCTGGAGACAGACCATGGTAATTGTGCAGATAGGTCATGGCAACTCATGGGTGGGTGTGATTTGGAAAAGTGACTATAAAAGGAAAAATTTTAGAGGTCTTAATGCAAGTTGCTCCTCAAAGTAGAACATGGTATTGACTCAAATTCTGTTATTTGAAGGACTGTAAACTAAGTTTTTCATTATGTGTTTATGTTGCACAGATAAACAAACAGCTAAAACAGATGGTTACAAGCTTTGCTGGGAAACAGCAAGAATGGGAATGGTATAGATGCTTGTATTGCATCTATACCATTCCCATGTACCAACTACATTTGATTCACTTTTTATCTATGCATCTGGAAAGCCTTGAATTTCTTAACTGTCATCACCACCCAGTGCTTCACTAAAAAGATGAAATTATATCTTATAATGCCCTTTATATATGAATACTACAAGAGAATTTTGCTTTTAAGCTTTGAATATATATATATAATATATATTATATATATAATATAAACCCTATTCTACACAGTATATGAATTACTCAAGTAATCCCATCAAAAATTACAGGAAAATGAATGTAAAAAGTTGATATCTACTTAAGAGTGTAAAGTGCTCTTTATTCCCTTCATCATAACATTAAATTGAATGCTAATAGATAATTTTTGTCCATTATTTGAATTTAAAATATTGTCATTCCCCCGATCTTAATTTACTTAAGAAAACTAATAAATAAAATGAAAAAAATTCAAGCAAGATAAAAAAAACCCTTTAATGTTTATATTGGATGTCCAAATGAATTAGCAAATATGACTTATGCGTTACATGAGGAACATAGGGAAAAATGCAGATGTGGTTTTTCCTTTCTGTTGACATCTCTAAAATAAAAATAAGAATTCCAATAAAACACAGCTTTTTTAAAAACCCACTTCAAATACTCAGTGAAGTAGAGGCCAGAATTGGAAATGGAGAGCATGTCTGGTTTATTTTAAATTTAAAGGAGAAAGTCAAAATGCAAGTTTATATTGTGAGTAATGTAGGCTGCACTAGTTTATATTAAATAAATCTCTCGTGTAATATAACTCAAGTCCAAGGTTTATTTCTTGAAGCTGAGTATGTTAATTTGATGTCCAAATCCTTATTTATTTACCCCTACTGAACTACATCCCATTTTAAGATACATTACACTTTCTATAATTAGGGAAGACAAATGCTGAAGTTACTTCATCTGTGAAGCACAGCATATTAGATTCAAACTCTAATTCAGTGTTTCAGTAATTTTAAAGTCTATTTTATATGCCACTTTTATTATCCAATTGCACAATAAATGAAAATCTTCTTGGAATTACATTTTTAGTAGGAAGTTGGAGTCAATTAAACAAATTAATGTAATGAGGCCTCTGTGTGTTTGTGCACACATATATTTGTATTTAGACTTATATATACACAAAGATATTTCCATATAAATAGATTTTTTCCTTTTTTTCTCTGCAGTCCTTTCTAAACCAGCATATGTTATTAGTCTTCTTTGATGATGCTTCAAATCTAAAGCTAATTGTTATTGATAATCAATTATAATTGTGTTCTTTCTCTTCCCATTACTTCTGAAAACCAAATAGTTTCCAATTAGGTGTACTTACAACAAACTGGACTTCTGCAAAAAAAGTTTTTGGTTTTTTTTTTTTTTTTTTCTTGAATCTTTTCTTCTTCTTAAGAGTATTTTATCTTTCCTGAGAAAATTGAGATTCATCATTTTATGTTAGTGTCTGAGTTGCAGGTGGTGATCTATGGCTAGTCTCTTGAAAAAATTTTACACAAGGAAATAATTGCTGATACTATTTGAAAATGTGAAAAGTGCTAATTTCACAGATATCACCATCCTCAATCAGGCTAAAAAAGTAAAACACTTTGGTTTTGGTTTTTTTTAAGTGAATTACTAGTGAACACTCTCTGTTGAAATACATCAAAATATGCATTTATATATGTCTCTATCTATCTATCTGCATTATTTTCTCTTCATTTATTATGTATTTCTTCATATACATTTTCTTCATCTTTTCTGTTCTTTTTGGATATGGGGACAGTTATGATGCGACTTAAACTCAGAGGATCAAAGAAAGCCAGGTCTCTGTGTATAAACTGGAAAGAACTTTGAAGGTTCAAAATATACTTAAAAATGGGATTAAAACCAAGTGAGATTAGTGGCTGGTGCCAAAAAAGTGATATGTTTAATTTATTAGTAAAAGAGGCAAAGAGAAGGAAGGAAGGAAGGAAGGAAGGAAGGAAGTGGCGGAAGGAAGTGGCGGAAGGAAGTGGCGGAAGGAAGTGGCGGAAGGAAGTGGCGGAAGGAAGTGGCGGAAGGAAGTGGCGGAAGGAAGTGGCGGAAGGAAGTGGCGGAAGGAAGTGGCGGAAGGAAGTGGCGGAAAGAAGTGGCGGAAGGAAGTGGCGGAAGGAAGTGGCGGAAGGAATTGAAGGAAGGAAGGAAGGAAGGAAGGAAGGAAGGAAGGAAGGAAGGAAGGAAGGAAGGAAGGAAGGAAGGAAGGAAGGAAGGAAGGAAGGAAGGAAGGAAGGAAGGAAGGCCGGAAGGAGGACGGAAGGAAGGAAGGACAGGGTATTGTGGAAGCATATCACCCACCTGAGGGTCCCAGCTACATCTCACTGCTCCCCTCCATCTGATCATCTTCTGGTCAGGGTCCCCTGTGGCTGCCACCACACACTGCGCCATCCTGAAGAGTGCAGAATTCCATGGGCTAATCCACGCTTTGGGCAAGTGGGAACACCCTGCGCCTCCCTTGCAGGGAGTTAGACACTCTCCCTTGCAACACTGAGGGTCTGTTGCATCATCTCTGGTGCAGGGTCTGGGGACCCCTTTGGGGGCTCTTTGATGGGCCATGCCATGGTTTAGTTGAGGAGATAGGGCATGGGTTGGACTCAATGATCTTTAAGGTCTCTTCTGTGAATTCTGTGAACCCCCTCTGCTGCAGATAAGGGTCTGGGGATCCCTTTGGGGGCCCTTTGATGGCCGTGTCACCCTCTCTGCTGCAGATAAGCTTTTCCCCGGGGCAAGGGCCCCTCAGCCGGGCTCCTCTGCACAGTGGAGTGTGGCGGTCACTGTCTCTGACCAGAGCCTTTCCAGCACACACCCGAAGCCTCTCTCCCCCACTCTTTGCTGTGAGGGTCTGTGAGAGCCCAGCAAGGCTGTGGTCTCCACCCTGAAGGTACCAGGCTTGTGCTTTGTGAATGTCCCCAGCCAGCCCTAAGTTGTTACTACAACTTGCTTTCATCAGTGAATGGTGTAGGGCCTCTCAGAGCCCCATTCACGGTATGGTGATCTTCTCTGCAGCTTTTGAAATACAGTTTTAGAAGTCCTTAATGAAAATGTTTAAATCATAAACTATAATATTTCAGTCATAAACTACAATATTTCATTCTCTGATGGGGACTCCCTCTCTTATACAGATATCTAGACATTTCATATCACTATACTCTTCATATTTCTGAGACTGATGTGTATCACATCAAAACAAACTAGTTTTAAATCAATAGTAATTTGTATTTGTAGATCTCAGGTGACAGCAAACATAATTAGTGGTTGTTGAGTTTCCCTGGTGGTTATAAAAAACAAAATTTAAGAGAGTTTTCTGTGAATAAGTGTTAAGCTAGCTATACAGTATGACCCTGTGCAGGAAGAGAATATACAAATTGACTTCTGCAGTAAAATATAAACATGCTAAAACCAGAACAGAGGGCATGTGAGAATAAAATGGTAAACACGGAAAAACAAATACAAACAAACACATCATTATCAAATGTGAAGTGTCCTAGAATTATGTTTCTGTAGCATAGCTGCTGTAACAAGACAGCTAAATACTTGCAATTGTTAATGCAGGGTTGAAGAGATAGAAAACATATCTTATTGAAGTAGATTAAAAAAACCCTGTCTCATTACTGATTCAAAATCATAGATTCTTAAATGTTTGCTAGCCTCCCCAAGTGAGACCCCAAGAGGGAATACAACATAATGATGGTTTAGCAGAAGATCAAATGGGGAAAAATAGACTATGAATAAATTTAGGCTGAAAATTATAAGGCTATTTCTAGTATTGCAAGATTGATTTCCTATAACAGTTTTATAGTAGCATGAAATATGGTCTGAAGTGGAACTTTTCTATGAATGACAAAAGTCAAGCATTTTTATTACCATTATTAATGTATTTTTGGGATGAAGCATGGCCTGCACTGACACACAAGTAGCCTGACTAAAGGTTCTGAATATTTGGGCCAAAGATTATTTTCAAAATATATATTGGACCATTTTCTAAGATAGGCTTGCTTGTTGTCACTTTTTTTTTGTGATTGATCATGCAAACAGAATGCAGTTGCAACAAAAGAGAGTGTAAATAATAACCCAATATTGTAAGAATTTATTTCAGTGGAACATCTGAACCGAATTCCACTATTAAATTGGAATCCTCATTCATGGTTATCCAAAAGTTGCTTCTTAAATTGTTACATCATTTCTGATCACCACAGTGTATACTTCCACATACCAATCTGTATTTCATACAACCACTTTTATATTTTGTTCTCTTTACTTTTTGTTCTTTCATTCTCGTTGTTGTTTTGTGGGTTTATTTTTCAATTTTTTTTTTAATTTTGATTCTCATTATTTGGAAAACAGTATTGCAGGATTGTCTTGATTCAACTTCTTTGATTGCATAAAAAAAATTAATTAGGGTGCTAACATAATGTTCCATTTTCCACATTAGAAATCAAAAGTAGTGCTTCAGTTGTTTCCTTCTACTTTTACTCTTTCTTAGCTTCCATCTTGCTATAATCAGATAAAGAGAAAGAAAGGTTGAATTTGGAAATACGTGTTTATCCTTTGAGGTTCTTTTTTTTATGTACTTCTGTTTTCCTTTGCACTCAGAAAAACAGTCAAATACTGGTAGTGATATTACATGCTTGGGCTGTTAGCCATCTTATCAGGGCCAGTTGCACATCTACGATTTCAGATTTGTCAGCTTGGCTTTATTTTCTAAAAGGCTTCTCCCTTGATGCCTCTTTCTGCCATCTGCTAGCCTTCACAGAGTTACACTGAAGGCCTGATGGCATGCCATACATGTTTTGTCACTATTTGCATTCCTGAAATGTTTTCCAAACACCCCCTGTAAACTATATTATTTGGGCACTAGCCCATGATTATAAAAACTGGCTGTATTTATTGTTTAATGGATGAAGTAGATAGTTACCATCAGGAGCTCCAATAATATGCTGTCACAGCCCTGGCTGTATTTTGCTAATGTCTAAATATAGCAAGATCAGATTATAAGGTGGCAGTATTTGCCTTCACTCTCTCTTCATCGGAGAAGTGAGGAGGAAAATTAATATGGAAGGAGGTTATTTGCCTGTGGCAACACTGAAGAGATTGGGCAAATGTGGTCCTAGAATGTCTTATTTCAGCCTGTGGTACTGGATTTGCAAATTTCCATCTTGCAATTAGGCCAACAAAGGCTAGAAAGTTGGCAGGAGAAATAGCACATACAATGCAATCATGAGGCTATCTAGGCAAGTAAGCATGCTTGAAACAGAAATAAAGTTAGTTAGAATGACCAAACAAAATTTAGCTAGGCAAGATAGGGCAGCCTTCAACCTAGTATATAGGATGAAATTCTATTTCTGATTTGTAAAATTAGGCCTATTAAATGTATACTTTTTTTGTGCCCTTAACACAATGACGATATGCAGTGCCATAACCTCATTATGAAAAATAGTTATCTTTATGAAATCATTCCACAGTGCTACTGAAATGCACTGTATTTCATTGACACAAATGTCTGCTTAGGTACAGGGTGACATTGAAGGTACATTCTAGATATTCTTTTGATTCCCTGTCTGCTGTGTCCTCAAATCAGATATGAATTTACATCTACAAGCAGAAGATTGTGACATGTCCTTATATTCATTCTCAAATATATAACATTAACATCAAAGGCATAATGAGTATAACTTCAATCATTTACTCCATCAAAGTGTAGCAGAAATTGCCATAAGCAGCAAAAATAACAAGACACAGCAGAAGAAGCAGCATGATGCAGCACATTACTCACAGCACCTTACTCCTGAAGTATGTAATGTTTGAGCATGCACTGAAAGGCCAAACTTCTCCCTCCTTTAACAGCCACACTGTTGAGTGCTGTGTTAGGCGTTGCTACTGGAGGGGATGTTACAGGAGGAGTAGCAGCAGGTTAAACCAGCTAGGGCAGGTGGGGCAGCATCTCTTAGAAAGAGGCATTGCTCCTCCAACCTTTGACAGGCTCCTTCCCTCACCCTCATTGCTGTGGCAGAAGGGTGGGAAGCACTGACATGAGCAAGAAATAGCTGAGTGGCCAGTTATAGAACAAGAAGAGGGTTTGATATTTGCATCAGCTGGAGTTACAGACAAATAGCTGCCATTTACATCTCTCCAAAAGTGCCTTTGAAGACCTTTAACATCTCCTAAAGATAAGACAAGAATTTGTGTTAATTACTTTGGAAGCACTGCTCTTATGGAGAGCTGCAATCAACTACTGGACTGGTCTAGGTTATTTGACCTGAAACTGGAGACAATAGTTCACTGGTTTTGTTCTAAAATATTTCTGCAGAATAATTTTGGTAATGCATATAATTTGTCTAAGGAAAATAAAAGGAATGGATGCTTTTAACCTTGAGAAAAAAAAAAGAACTACTCATTTGTTTTATAATGTATGCCCTTCTGAGATAATCTATATTCAGAGAACTCTGATGTAATAACTTGGTACTGAATTTTAATAATTGTTATTGATATATGATAATTCTAAAATGCAAGACTCTTCCATACTAAAAATTACTTGATTAATGTTATATTTCAAAAACCCTGGAACAGAAAATCATTGAGCTGTAAATTTTTGCCACTGTTGTAATCACTAAATTTTTGTATTTTGCAATAATGAAAGCTGTAATTTAATTATTGTATTGCTCAATTACTGACTACTTTTGTAAAGTTGCTAATGAAACTATAGAAATGCTTATTCTTATACTGGAATCTGTCATTGGCACTATCATACATATAAACACATAACCAATAATTATAATTGTGTTCATGAAACCAGGTACCCCTTCCCTTCACCAATATTTTAAGTAAATAAGATCCACCATTTTGACTCCCCAACCTTGGCTTCTGTTTAAGTGATATTGTTTGTCTCTATATATGCCTTTGTCTCTCTGCTGAACTTAACAATTGTCACAGAGGCTCCAGAAATCTGAAAAAAACAGCTAATGAAACTTGGTTTGAATTTTCTTATGCCTAATAAACACAAAATATTAATAATTTATGGCATTTCTTTTTCTAAAGAATTTTCTAATAAAAAAATTTCATAAAAATGGCCTGTAGTCATATCTGAAATTGCTAAATCATTTGAGTAATTACTTTTAAATAATTTTAAAGGCAGAAATTTTTAGGTTTATTTTCTCACATTTTCTCTTATCTGTATGTTTTCTGTTAATTATATATTATTATTATTATTATTAGTAGTAGTAGTAGTAGTAGTAGTAGTAGTAGTAGTAGTAGTAGTAGTAGTAGTAGTAGTAGTAGTAGTAGTAGTATTAATTGCTATTGTTTTCTTTGTTTCTAGCTTTATGTGGTGGAGATGTTAGAGGACCAAGTGGAACAATTTTATCCCCAGGTTATCCTGATCTATATCCAAATTCACTGAATTGCACATGGACTGTGGATGTTACCCATGGAAAAGGTAAATAATTTTTTTTTTTTTTTTTTTTTAAGTATATAAGTCCAGTATTCTCTGCTCTAGAAGGAGGCCTAGGTTAGCACCAAAGCACTTGGATTTGCATTGCAGATTTTGGAATTTGTTTAAGTTTCTTGAGGTAATTCCTAGAATTCCAGAAGTGGGCTAGGTCCTTATACTTCCCACAGAATGAAAAGTCAGTAAGAAAGAATGATGATCACAGAAGCATAAGAACAGATGGCTTTTAAGGAAGAGGTAGTTATTTCTTGAAGTTAGATTTCAGAAAAAGATGTAATAGTGATTTTATCTCTCTCTGAGATGTTAAATAACGCTTAGGACACAATTGGAAATTGGTATTTCCAGGGAGCAAATTTTCCTAGAAATAATGTCTCCTAGTTGCTTTCAAATGAAAAGTTTTGGTACTAGATGAGATAGATTGTACTTTTAGGTTTTTGTTGGTGTTTTATATTGAATATAGGAGTGACTCTTGCACTGTGGGTGGAAAGAGCTAGAGAGGTATAAGATTTAATGTTAGGGGAAGGAGACAGAGATAGATGTCATAAGAGAAATTTAATTCAAAGAGAGTAAGCTGGTAAGAACACAAGAAGGAGAATTAGATTGTAACACTTGAAAGAACTCAGAAAAAGAAATGAAAGAGAGAAGAAGGAAGGCAAGTTCAATTCTGAATTTTACCAACGATCTCTGTGAGTGCATGAAGAATGTGACAAAGTATGCTGATGATGTATTCCCCTAAGAAAGAGTTATTGATAACATAAAAATAAGACTTCAGATAAAGAGAACTCTGCTGATGTGTGATCCCCTTATTCTATTTTGTACAAGTAGTGTGATAGTTTCTCATCTAGATGTTAAATCACTCTGACTGGTTGTCCCATTTAAAACTCCTTAAAGCATTAAAGTGGTAAAGTGTGTCTCTCAAAATTATTGCTCCAGCTCTTCCAGTAATAAGAGTAGTCTCTCTTATTACCAAGTGATGTCTTTGTGTCCGTGTAATTTGATTCTAAATATCCACAGTGAAAAAAACTTCCTGGACTTTGTGATGCTACATCACATACTACATTTGCCTTTGTTATCTTTAGGTATGATACATGGCTTTTAGAGTTGTGGGAATATAAGGGACTGTGTATCTTTTGTGCTTCTGGATAAGCAAAAGAGACTACAAGAAAGTGTAAAGAAACTGTTAAACCTGTAGTCATTTATCTTGCACTCTGTCTGTGAAGTCATTGGATAACAGCACAAGCTTTATAATCTGAGAATTGAAGGCAAGTAGCAGAGATGGAAAAGAGTTTAGCTTCATGGCAGAAAATGATGAGAATCCTACAGTAAAAATGAGGTCAGATTAAGCCACATTTTTCAGGATCCTTGAAAGACATTCTATTAACTCTTTCATTTCTCTTAAATTAAAAATAGGATTATGAAGAAAAGTACTTGAGAAGTTTTGGGAAGTTTTGGGGTTTCTTTAATTTTCTTTGCCTTTTTAGAAAATCAATCAACTTTTTTGGGATTCGTCGTTTTTTCTTAAAACCTCAGCTAGAGAAGTACTTAATAGTTGGGACAAATAAAAGCTGAAATTCTTGATGTTATAATATTTTACAAGAGCCTGTTAAGAAAATCCACCATATATAATGAGACTCCTGGGAAAACAAAATTGCAGAAATAAAATATAGATGGGAAGACATGTAGGCACACATATTTATAGACTCGTATTCTTTTTTGATTCAATGTCACATAATGTTACAGTCTTGGGGCAGAGTAACTGGAAAGCTGCTCAGAGGAGAAGAATCTGAGGGTGATGGTTGACAGCAGCTGAGCATGATCCAGCAATGAGCTCAGGTGGCCAAGAAGGCCAATGGCATCCTGGCCTGGATCAGAAATGTTGTGGCCAGCAGAACCTGGGATTGTATCTCTGTACTCAGCACTGGTGGTCCTGTGTCCAGTTCTGGGCCCTTCAGTGCAAGAAAGGCATAGAGGGGCTGGAGCATGTCCAAAGATTGGACATTAGGAGAAAATTTCTTCATGGAAGGAGTTATCAGTTATTGAAATAGGGAAGTGTCATCCCTGGAGCTATTTAAAAAACACGTTGATGTGGCACTTAAGGACATGGTTTAGTGGTGGGTGTCGTGATTTGAGAGGAAATGAGGTTCTTTTGGGATAGTGTGGTCAGACCAATGGGTGTTCAGATTTTAATATTGGCACCTGGTTTGTCCACTGAGGGCATGGATACGCCTCTGAGAACACAGGGGGTTAAAAGCTGTGAACTCCCGGGGGAAACTCTCTTTGGTTCTGGTCCTGGAAGAGAACAAACCTCACCCCTGCCCAGCTCCAAGCTGGGTAGTGGTGGGGGGGGGAGGGGAGGCCATGCGGCCGGAGGTGAGCCAGGCCAGGCACAGAAGCGAGATTCAAAGGGTGGAGGAGCACAGCGAGGCTTAGGGCAGCCATCCCCCATCCTCCCCCATTCCCCCCCACCCCGTAGGGAGAGAGAGGGAGAGAACCTGTGCCTGTGATAGCGCTGCTGGTGTGAAGGAGAAGGGGGGGGTGCCCAGTAGGGCAGCCAGGCGTGGGAGTTCTGGACAGGCAGAGCCTGGGACTTTTAACCCTTCTTGTGGATGATGGAAACCTTCCAAATGCTGATCTTCCTGGAGTTAGTGAAAGGCGTTGAGAGAGGCTCAGAAGAATCCACTCAGATGGAGTGGCCTTTGGCTGGACTTTTCTTGTATAACCATGGCAGAAGCACTTGTATTCCTGTGACACAGAGACTGCATTCTAGGGGGAGGCGATGGCTCAGAGCCAGGAGAGTGCAGTGATGTGGAGGTGTGTGAACAGAGACAATGGGAGAGGAGGGTGGTGGTGGTGCCCTCCGTCTTCAAAGAAGAAGAGGAAGATGATCTCTGTTCAAGAGACCCCTCAGCCCCAGGGGGTGAAATCGGGGGGGGGGGGGGGGGGGGGGTGGACAGGTGTCCCAACAGGAGAGGGACTGTGCTCTATTTGGAAGTGGACAAAGCATCCTTAAAGGGAAAAACCCTAGAAGCAGCTCTGGTCCATGTGCAGTGGTGAGAGCACTGGACAAGGAAGGAAGAGGTCATGATGGCAAATGTTCTCCGGAAACACGAGAATTTTCGACTGTTTCCCGGGGAAGTCTGTGGTGCAAGAGGGACTCCTCTCTTCTTGAGGAACTGAGAATTGATTATCTAAAGGGTGGTGATGGACTGAGAGTGGGTGATCTAAGGGGTGGTAACTGAATTGGAAATTTGGTGGGGGGAGGAGGAGGAAATTTGGAAGGTTTTCATCCTGTGTTCTGTGTGTTTCTCTTGTAGTTTTAGATTAGTAAAGTTTTTTTTTCTTTCATTCTTAAGTGGGAGCCTGCTCTGCTCTGTCTCTGGTCACATCTCACAGTAGATACCAGGGAAAAAAGTACTCTCATGGGGGCACTGGCATTGTGCCAGGCTCAAACCATGACAGTGGGCTTGGCAATGCTGGGCTAGTGGTTGGACTCAATGATCTTAGAGGTCTTATGCAAACTACATGACCTATGATTCTGTAACTTTTATATTGTTGTATGGAAATGTTATTAAGGAAAAACATTAAGCATGTATGCAATGTCAAAATTTGACTTGGACATTTTGATTCATGCTGCTCTAAGAGCTACCAGAAAAAACTGTAGGGTGGGTATTTGCTCTGAGTAGGAAATAGTGTGTGAAATCCTCATATTTTGTACTTTTTGGCAAAAGGCTATTAATTCTTTAAGCTCTTCCTGTTGTACTGCATGAGGAAGATAGCTGTCCTTTTATGATAATAAGTCACAGGCTTACTTAATTTAAATTTCTAACAGTTAAGTTCTATGTCACAGTGAACTAGTCAAATAGGACACTTCTGTATTTAATGGAAAAATGCATATATCTTTAGGATATGAGTCATTGCACCCTGAAAAAGCAGATGGAATGAACTATGCTCTGAAGGTACCTGTTCATCTCCATCCATCATGTAATGTCCAGTGGGTTAATACAGTCCCAGCAGAAGTGTCTGTGGGAAGACTGAGTGACTAAGGTTTACACAGTCCCACTTAAAAACATTAATCCCATACATATAAATGGGGTATTTTAATGAGAGGGAGAAATAAACTTTCTTCTGGATATCTCATTTTCTGCTCTATTTCATGGCTGGTATAATTTCAACTTCAGAAAACCAAGGAGTATCTTCCACTATCTACTAACTAGTGAGATGATTTTTACTTTAGACTATTTTGGGTCTTTTTTCCTACAAAGTTGTGTAGTTTCATGTCAGACTGCCAAGAAAAAAGTATATAACTTGTAACTCCAGAATGCTGTGAGGTACTTTCTTATATACACATCTTTATGTTAAACTTCATACTGATATTACATAATAACAGGTAATTAAATGCATAGTTTTAGTTATTATGTATATTCTATGTCTCTATGTGTTGAATTGCTAGGAAATACAGTTTCTGTGTTTGTATATACTGTTTTAAATGACAATATTGCAATATAAATAGATTTGGTTTTAATTTTACTCTTCAAGTGTATCTAAAATTTTAGAATTAATTTTTCATTTGTGTTCTTGTGGACCAGCATTATGATTCTTGAGTGTCTATTAAAATTGAAAAATTTTCTTTAACTTTTTAAAATGTGTTAACTAAAGAATTGAACATTTATCTTAAATATAGTTAATATATCTATTAATTACTATAATGAAGAGAAAAGGAAACACCTATTGACAATAATTATTGCATTTTGTCTGTGATTAGAAAGCAATTTAAATATATGGTGAAATGAAATTTCTGGAGTGTCAGTGGTGTGTTTTAAAAGATCTATTATGAGATCAGTTAATTAACCTGTCCCCTACAGTATGGATTGTAACATTGAGAAGAGACATTCCACAGTGTTATGTCTTCCTATCTTCATTTCAGATTTTATATATTCCCCTTATAAAGAAAGGCACATGTGAGGCAGAATGAGAAGGAATCTACATGAACATATCTTTTAAAATTCTTCCCTGGAGAAGACACAATCTGTCACACAGCACTTATTAATTGTGATTAGAATATTTTCTGAAGAAAACCAAATTGTACAGCTACTGCTGTAATATACCTTGGGGTTTAGCTAAGAAATGTCATGGCAATCTGCAAAATTGATTGAAACATTCCCTTGAGTTAAACCTGGAGTGTGATGTTTGAACAATACTCAGTGAAGCTCAGCTGTGATTCACAGGAATTTCATTATTTTGGGTTACTACCATAAAATTTTCTTCAGCATTTCTGATTTTGTTGCTTCAGTATACATGCATGCATAAAAAAGACAAAATTAATTTGGAGTGCAGTAGATGGGAAAAAAAAAAGAACTGAAATTCAGTCTTATTCTGTATCTATATCACATGGGGTTTTTTAAGAGCTTTTTGCATGTGAAATCAACACTACATCCTATATGAAGGAAGTTAAAAACAAGCACAGACATTTAAGAATTTTTTAATTCCAAAGCTATATTTATATACATTAGTTCAAAAGGTAATAAACCCAGTTTCAATTCCAGAACTCTGTGTGTCATTTTTGCCAGTTTATTTTCACAGAAGCTGGGAGAATAAATAGAATGATCAAAATAGATGAATGGCTTTGCTCATGTAATTAGTAAATTAAGAACTTTTAAAAGCCAGAATAAATTTTTGAATTATTTATTTTTACCATAAGCATAAAATAAAATCTCATCCAGTAACTTCTATATCAGCACTACTTAGTAAGAATGTGGCTTTCTGGATTCAGTATGTGATGTGTGTGGAATTTTAAGAAGAGAAGGATTTATCTACTTGAAAAACCTGAATGGCTCTCCAGTCTATTTAAAGGGAAGTAAAAGATAGAGGTCTCCAAAATCCAAGGTTTTTCTCTGATTGCTCCTATCTGTATGTTCATCTGATGGCAAGACTAAGCATGTATTCTAAAAATACCAGTATGTATGGCTGGTCACACAGATGAACAAGGATGGAGGCAAATGTCTTATTGGCCCACACAGAAACACCAGCAGCACTGAAACAGACATGAACACCACAGGCAAACAAATCCTATTTCTCCATCCAGGCTGAGGGGAAAAAGAGTCTGTTAGAAGTGACACTCACACATGCACATTCATGCCTGTGCTCCCCCAGCCTGATCCAGGAGCTGGACTCCACATTCTACTCCTACCAGGTTCTGCCTGGTCTGTGATCAATGGCTCTTTTTTCCAGTTGTCCCCTGATCTCATCCTGCTCCCAAGACAGTCCATAGTAATATTCACTAGTGGTCACCCATGTGCTCACTCTCTGGACAGAAGAGGCATTTGAACAGTAGTCAGGAGTAGAGTTTAAAAATAACAGAGGACAGGTTGCACTGATAGGGTGCAGGGATTAGAGAGCCTTAACCCTCTCTCTTTTCTGACACTTTTTTCACTCTTACCTAGCATGCTCCTTTCCCTTATCTTCCTTTGGCCCAAAACATCTCACCAAAAATTTCATGGTCTCCAACCACCATTTTAAAAAAGTCTCATCTTCAGTTTTACTTAATCTCATAAATTCCCTCAAGTACTCCAGTGAAAATTTTTAATTTTCAGGAGACCCGAGATAAACCTATTTCCCCCATTATCATGATGCTTTTAGATTACAGTAATACATTTAATTTGCCATCAGACAGGAACAAAAGAATTCTGATCTTTGTTAGTACCTCCACTTAATTCTTCTCATTAAAGCTTATGTGTGTTTGTATACCACTCATTACTTCTCTTATTCCCTGTCTTTGCTTCCTCTACTTTATCAGGTTGATAAACCAAGTATCCTTGCATTCCAGATACCCATACAAACTGCATTTCTTAGGTGTGATTGAGTTGCATTAACATAAATATTTAATGCTATTCAGGTAACCTCAGAAATATTATAAAAACAAACAAATAGAAAACAATAACAGACAATTGTACTGAGAGCTTCTAAAGCTGCCTGTGAGGTCCAGAAAAGATAACCTACAACATCTGAAGGGGCATTATATTTCTTGTTTAGACAGCTTAGTCAAGCAGAGTATATCTAACTTCGTTTTTATTACCCTGTTTGGGAAATTTGGGGCTGGTGGTGGCAGGGGTAGGGCAAGTGGTGCAGTGTTGGGTCTGTAGGAAGGCGAATTATTTCTTTGCTTTTTGAGTAAATTATGTTTACTATTAAAAATCTACTGGCCCTGAGAGTGTCCAAAGGTCATTAACTACTTATCTGCTATGTTAATCTGAAATCACATGAATGGATCATCTTAAGTATTGTATCATCAGATATATTTGAAGAGACTGAATCACTGGTTTATAACTTACATGATAAAACTAAAAATAGTATTACATTAGGGGTATCCCTAATAACTTAAGCTAGCTAATGCATTCTTCTCTTTATTTTTCTTGGCTTTTCTTTGCATTCTACCAAAAGATCATGCTCTAACCCCTAGTTAAAAATGCAGAAGTGATTTAATTGTTTGTCTTGGTTTTTAAGTCTTTTTATTGCTACTGTGTTCCAGGAGATATCTTCCTTTCTAGATGTGCTATTTATATCTGATGATTGGCAAAAAAAGTTGTACTGTTGACGTATGTCACATCCTATTAAGAGACCTCGCCTTTTATGGGAGAAATTGGTGATACTAGATGGTGATACTAATGATGTGTCATTAGAACCTAATATCATATATTTTATAATCTTTTCTTTCACTGGTGCTACTCAAGGATACTGGGGATTGTAAGAAATAAGGCTTACCTTTTTTATTCTGCCAATAACTGTTTGTAGTTTTGAATATACCTAGTGCCTCACTGGATTTTACACAAAAATGGAAGCATCTGTCTTTAACTTCTATAAATCAGATGTCCATATTTTGCAGCTAAAGGCAAAAGTTAAATATGGTGTCAAAACAAAACCTACTGCAAAGATATTTTAATTCAAAAACAAGACAGATACTAATTTTTAGTAAAAAAATTATTATTTTAATTTTCCAAATTGCTATTCATAATGTGATGCATGAATTTTACCTTTGGTTTAGTTACGTGGATGTTAATAGAATGACATGGAAATCTAATTCTACTTTTTCTACTAGGTGTGCAATTCACCTTCTACACATTTCATTTGGAGGATCATCATGATTACTTGCTAATAACAGAGAATGGCAGTTTCACGCAGCCATTGGCACGTCTGACTGGCTCAGAGCTTCCTTCACCAATCAATGCTGGTCTCTATGGAAACTTCAGAGCTCAACTGCGGTTTATTTCAGATTTTTCAATATCATATGAGGGATTTAATATTTCTTTCTCTGGTAAGGAAATACCTGTAATATCTGACTCCTGAAAAAGTTGTTATTTTGGGGGTTTTTTCTTCATGCTATATAAAGAAAAAATAATTTAAATTATTTTGATGAATATATATACTGAAATTATTTTTCATAAGCACAATAATTTATAAGCAAGTGAATCTATGTGCTGCATGATGAATAAGATGGCAGTAAACTGTAAGACACAGTATCAAGTGAGGGGAGGCAACAGAACTAGTCTAATTTCAGTTACTGAAATTCCAGATGAGCTGAAGTATCAACTATTTAGTTTTCCTTGGGCCTTTTTTTAAATTTGTTTTATTTACTGGAGTTATTTCTGACTGTTATAAGAATGATAAATCATGTTGTGCATTGCATTTTTAAAACATTGTGAATGTATTAATTTGCCTTACTTTCAACAGAATCTAGTTATAAATTGAACTTTCACACAATAGTTTTGTTTTAAAATCTGATGCCTGTATCGATATTCAGGTGGAAATATACAGAAATTACTAGACTGCAAGATTACATATATGACTGGTAAAGAACATGTTCTCATAAAAGCTGACTTGCACTTTTTTGCAGAGTATAATCTTGAACCTTGTGAAGATCCTGGGATCCCACAGTTTGGTAGCAGAATAGGATTTAATTTTGGTGTTGGAGACATTCTGACATTCTCCTGTTCATCTGGATATCGTTTAGAAGGAGCTTCAGAGGTTATTTGTCTTGGCGGTGGACGACGAGTATGGAGTGCACCTCTGCCAAGGTGTGTGGGTACGTGGTCAGCTGCTTTCATTTGCTTGTATGTGTAGTCATTGTCCATGGACTTGCAGATTCAGAGCATGGAAAAGCATGGTAATACACCTCTCTTTTATGTACTCTCATATTCTCCATATATCCTTAGTTAATTTTTAAATTTTTTAAAAATATATTTAGTATTATAACAATAAGTGGACTTCATTGTTTTTACTTGAAAGCAACTAGGCCAGATCACTTAGACCAGATTTGTTTCATAAAACTGGGCCCATTTATAGGAGTACAGTCAACCTGGACACCCTGTGTAAGAACCATATCCTCAGAATATCCTTAGAAATGTTATTCTGGTTTTTAAATGATAGTCAAGATCATTCAAAAGAAACCCTTTCTCCTGATTCCTACTTAACACTTTCCACTCACTGTAGAAGTAGCCTATATATTTAGATTTGACTACAAATTAAGCTTTAAATGGCTAAAGAATGTTGATTGAGCTGAATGCTTCCTAAATTATTTAGTTTTCAGTCCTGCTGAGAACTGTTAAAACTATAAGGTGTCTAAAAAGTTGGATAGTTGCTTAAGTGTCTGCATTATTTTTATTTAAGGGGATATATTGCTGAAATTTATTAAAGAATATGTACTATATGGAAAGGTTTATGCATGAAAACATCTGTATCACTGGGCATTTAAAATATTTTTTCATACTAAATTGTATGCTAGTTAAACATAAATGTCTTTCAGATGTTAATTGCATAGTAACTATGAATTTATATGTTTCTTCTTATTTGTTGATAGTTACTGTATCAACATTGTTAGGTTCAAACCACTCCTATGTTTACCTCAGTATAAGGAAAATTCTGAATTTATCCAATGCTTTAGCAACATTTTTATATGTACCTATAGAAGAGATGGTTTAGATGCAGAGATGGTTAGAGTCAGAGCAATAGATGAATAAAAGTTCTTTTTTTGTTGGGGTTGATGAATTTTTAACAATAACAATGAATATGTGCACAGTCAAGAAGATAGGTTAAATTTCAGTAATAAATTTCAGGAAGGGTAAATGTAAAATGAACTAGCAAATTATCAGCAAAAAGAATCTTTCACAGCAGCATAAATGTAAAAAAAATTCCGACATAGCTTTCATGACAGAAAAATAATGTTTATGTTTGCTTGTTGGAGGAAAAGAGAAAAGCTGTAATAGAAGGAATAAATTATTTTCTAGTCAACATGTTTTCTCCTTACCTTTGGAAATAAGTCTCAACTAGAACATCTTAATTAGCCATTTTCACTCCTTAAATATCCAGTCATTGTCAGTCTTGTGCTTAATTTATGTATCATAATAATGAAATTCAAACAAAACAAGAGTAGAAATTCCTGTCAACCACTTACACTGGACTCAAAATTTATGTACGGGTACTGTTGCTCATGTTTGGTGTTTTTTGTCAAAATGATTAATGAGAGAATGCTTCTGATAGAACGCGCACTTTCACATACACGCAGCATCAGTCGGGAAGTAACCACTGCTCATAATGTTTGTGTTCAGACTGTCAACACAAGAATAAATTCAAGGAAGACAGATAAAGTAGAAGGTTGGTGGAAGGCCAAGCATCCCTGTCTGGATACAACAAAAGCTAATGTGTTGGGTTTTGAAACAGAGTGGTCAGTCACAATCAATTCTCACCCAAATAATTTGCCAGAAAATTGGCAGCTGTCTTTTCTTTTCTTATTTAGAAGATGGATAAATACTTGTAATTTATTACTTAATGTTATTATTCAATCTGTAAAAATAGTATATTTTTAAAATGTTGACTTAAGACTTAAGAAATTAAATTTTGAAATTAAGAATTATTAAATTAGGAAGTTTTAATTATTATATAATTATTAAAATTTCAAATAAGGAATTAATATTATTTAATTATTTGACATTGGGAGTTATTAAATTATTAATAAATGAAAATTTGAAATGAGGAATTATTAAACTAATAATTATTTATTAAATTAGGAACTATTCATTTATTAAATTATTGTTAACTTATTATTATTATTACTTGAACATTAATTATTATTAATGTTCAAATAGCAAAAAAATCTATTTTTATAGAATTTTTAAGGCTGTATTTCTCAAATTATGGTATTATCTCAATTCAGTAGGGCTTGATGTTGTGCTGAAACAATTTTTATGATAAGATTTTTCTAAAAAAAGCATAAGGGTTTCCCATTTTTCTGTTCACTGTATGATGCAGCCCTTCTTGGGGTAGATGTCTTTAGTCACTCATGGGGCAAGCATAGTTCAATGGTAGCTGAAACTTTGGTGTGTTATCTACTCTGTGTTGGCTAAAAAAACTAAAACAAACTCTGTATGCGTTGCTACAAAGTAAGTATCACACAGCCAACTGAACAAGCTGTTAATAAATGTGTGTATCTAATGATGACAGAAAAAAGTCCATAATCTTTCAATTGCTTTCTTTGAACTTTACCATGGACAGTGAGAAAGAAGTCTCCTTTTGAGTCTAAATAATATAGTTGTAAAAAAAAAAAAATCCTACAGTAAGTATGAATGTGTGTTCACTTTTGGCTTTATAAAAAGCAGAATATTAGCTCTGGGTGGTCCTAAAGGAATCAACATTTTCCTCAGTATCCTAGGTGTTTGTCTCCAGCTTGTAGTATAGAGAAGAGAAATTCTCTTAAGTTTGTGAATATGGAGCTGCTTTCATAGAGTTGTAGTGCCTCTGAAAGGTTCTGATGCATTTGGAGCTCAGACATCTTTGCCTAGTTCTCTTTATATAATTTTCGATGCCATAGGTAGCTTACAAGAATTTTATTGTAACTGTGTTACAGATAGGAACAAACAAGAGCAATTATTATTGCTTTAAAGGGAAAAATAATGACATAGATAAAATTAAACTTTTCTTACCATCAATAATGGAATAAAGATGATTAAAGATCTTTTAGAACACTGTCATTCCTTAGTTTCATGATTTATTTTTATGCCATACTGAAGTGATAACCAAATGCACTGTTCATATTCACCACACATAGTTCCTTCTTTGAATTGCTTTTCTTTTCAGTGAAATGTGGAAAGTTGTTTCTATTGTACCAGGATTTCTTATGTCTTTTTATTTTTTCTTTCACCTGCCCTTTCCCAGTTTGTTTTGTCATTCCTTATAAGCCTGTTCAATAGCCAAGTTGTATTACCTTTCCATTATAACTGCCATGTTTGAATTTATAGACCCTAATAGTTTCTATGTCTGTGTAAAATAATCTGTGTCTTCATAGCTTCCCAACTGTGTCAAGTCTTTTCCTTTGGCTTTTTTAGAGCCATACAGTTTCTTTCCACACTGCTAAACCTTCACTGGAAGACATTGACGCTAAATCTTTTTTCTCCTGTGCTACTTTCACTTTTTCTGTTAATTCTTCTCAATGGGTCCTAAACAGTCTCTAATTCTGGACTTACAGATTTCTAAGGAACCACGCCCCTTGAAATTATAAAAAGCAGACAAAAAGACATAAAATATCTACAAGCAAACTCAATAATTTCTGCTATGTTGCATATTTTTCAGATAAGATCGTACATGATTTTTTTCCATCAGAGATTTTTTGCCAAGGGGTTCAGTGATGCAGCTTTTTTGCCAAGCTTTAGTTAAAGTGCTTTTCAAAGAACACCCAGAACAGACATTTCAGAAATGTCTGAAAGGTTGTATTGTATGAAAGAGAAACTAAATTCAGCATTGACTGGATATACATAAATATGGACCCAAGGAACGGAAGGGGCTACCACAGATACATCTGTAGTAAGTTCTCTTATTAGCAGGAAAACCATTAGTTACCCTCTGTGCATCTTATTTGATATTCCATTATTCTTACACCATCAGCATAACTCTATCCATTTCTGTGCATACAAAACATTCAAGATAAAAATTGTTTTTAATATATTTTGCTTTAAAAAAATGTCCTTTTGCTAGTTTTGAGATTTCTTTTTATATGTGGAATGTTTGGGCAGCATGAATTCTGAGTTTAAGGACTGGGATATTGACTTCTAAATGTCATTGATTCATCTCAGAAAAAATGAATCCTAAACTTTCTTCTGTTCATCAGAAGTAATTTTATTCCCTTAAATATTTCTTCTGTCAGGTGTGAAAATGATATATGTCTATTATTTTCTTCAGGGATAGGATTCCTGTAAAAAGCAAAACACAGTCATTGAGGTATCACCATATGTTAGTATAACAGCATTATGATGTGATAAGACATTTTTTAATATTTCTTGTGTATTTTTAGATTTTGCATCAAGTTTTAACTGTTCCTCTTCCCCATGTGGAAAATTTTACTAAGTTCCAACAGTTCCAGCACTTTCTGAGTTATTTTGTGGAAGGGTTTTTTTTTGGTTGTTCATGTTTTTGGAATACTTTTGATAGTGTTGGAGTTTTTTATAGGAATATTAAATTAGTTTAAAGAAAAATCATGCACATTGGTAGTTTAAATTCTTCTAATATAGAATGTGGGGTTTTTAATACAATCTGCCTTGTTTACAATAATTCAAAAGCTCATTTTTAATGCTATTTCTTCATCCTCCTTTGACTGATTGCAATGCAGGAGGATATTATTTAATATATATGGGACTCCTGCTCATTCTTGCCAGCCAGAGGGATCAGTTATGAAAAATAACATTAATAATGTAAGTAAGTCTTTCTAAGAAGGTTTTCTTTTGAATTTGGCCATTGGCCATTTGACCATTGATGTAGAAATATCTTTTAGGAAAATTATTTTTGGGTCATAAATACAGGATCTTCCCAGATCTGGAAATACTATTTTTCATTATAAGATAAAAAATGTAGTCATAAACCAGCCAAAGTATATTAAAATAATTTTAATACACAAGCAGCTGCATGAATCTTTTGATATTCAGATAAAATAGGAAGCAGATAACCTCTATTGCAGATACATCATAAGAAATTTCTGTTAATCATTTTTGTCTATATGAATGGAAGTCTTTTATTTTGGAACAATGTAAAATAAAAGGAAACCCCATAATTCTTACTGATTGAGGAAGATAATGTTCTTTTTACTTTTCTCATCAGCATAGGGTTCCCTCTATTTAACCTGTCAGAAAATAAAAATTGCCTGGAAAACTTGTGATAACCTTATGACTCATGCTATTCACAGAAAGAAAGCTTTAGCAGCAACTTAATCCTTTCAGAATTTTTGTGCTACCATCTCTTTTACTGCTATGTTTTGACAAGAAACTATTTTCTGGTTTCTGCCAGCCTTCAGTCGAAGAGGTAGAATGTCTGACGACAAATGGCTTTATAAGAAACCATTTGTTGAGCACTGAATTTAGATACAGTTTCTGAAGTAACTGTTTATTTACAGTCTGGTACAAAGTTGTATAAAGATAAAATCCTTTTTGGAATGCTTCTGCTTGCATGCCCAGTCAACCTGTTGCAATACACAGTCTCCTAACCAAGAGATACCATCTTTTCAAAACACAGGACTCCTAGACATAGCTCTTGTCTTTTGATTCAAAAGGATTATTTTGAAGAAAACAATTTACCTCTCTCTAAATTTTGATCTGTAGGAGCACATAGTGTGTTTTTTATAAATAAATATTTATGGCAAGATTTTAATCAGCTAAATTGTGAGGAATGTTGCAATATTCTCCTTTTTTTTTTTTTTTTAAGCCTTTTAATTCATTGAAGAATGGAGTTCAAATGGTTAAGTTACCCAAATAGATAAACAGATGCATTTTGTTCCTTGGTTACAATCACAATGACATTTCACTTGCTTAAAAAATTTAAATGCACTAATAATAAACAGCAGCTAAAATTCATCTGTCTTATTATGGAAAGGTGTAATGAACACACATTCATAACAAAAAGCATCACAGGCTGTTGCTGTAATTATCTTGTTATAGAAGTTTTTACTTTTCACTATTTTTCTTTTGATTTTTTTTTTGTTTATTTTCCTTCCTAATACTGAAATGCATCTATTATTTCTGACACAGTCTGGAAACAGCAATTGTCTTCAGTAATTTACTTACTGTTACATCCTTCTACTTTGCAGTAGGCTGAATTAAAGTTTTTGTGAAAATATATCTCGATGCAGAATATTTTTTCCATTTTTTTTTATGCAAGAAAAGTGTGTAGGCAGGTTCTAATTTTCAGCTGAACCAAGTAGAAATTTTTTTAAAAACCCAGAACTTTATTATTAAAGCAGCCTGATTTTTATCTCTATTGAACAGGGAATATTACTAAAATGAAACATAAATACAGTAACAAAATATTTGTGAATTCTGAGAACAGCTCTATGTATGATTTAAAGAATTGTTACAGACTCTCTGATCCACTGTAATTTTTTCTTTACTTCTGATGTACTGTTTTGTCACCTCTTTTCTATGCTTCCCTGTTTACACATATTCCCTTAATTTCATCCTGGTTTGCCTCTTAAGTTTCTTTTTATCTTTCATTCACTGTAATTCCTATTAAAATTATTTTCCAAACACTTTGAAAAAATTGCATGCGTTTAATATTTGGATTTATTTTAAACTTAAGAACTCGATTGACATTACTTTTTCTAGACACTTTTTTACTCAGCACTTAAATGGAAATATAAATATTATGGTCTTCTTTTTAATCTTTGCTTTAGTGTTACTATCAGAGAATAGAAAGAAACTCTAAGTCCCATGAATTTCCATGTGATTTTAAACAATATACCATGTTTATAGATAAGAGTGGAGAATCTCAGAACTATCTATGCTGCAGTTTGGAATGTCTTGCAATATTAATTGTGGACCTTCCCAGTTTGATTTAGCACTT
The DNA here is from genome assembly GCF_022539315.1 of Serinus canaria. Classification (NCBI taxonomy): domain Eukaryota; kingdom Metazoa; phylum Chordata; class Aves; order Passeriformes; family Fringillidae; genus Serinus; species Serinus canaria. The sequence goes on along the minus strand of NC_066315.1, from coordinate 135,549,392 downwards.
GTTCCAAAATATAATCCTAACTCCTGTTTTTGTCTGAGCATGTATTTGATGCTTTGTGGTTGTTCTGTTGTGGTTTTTTAAGACATAATTTGCACTGACAGGAGAGAAGGCAGGAACTGTTGATTTTGTCAGAATTCTGCTGAGAAGTGTACAAAAGGAGCAACTGGAGGACTGTGTGCCTCCATGGAACTGTGATGATGCTATGGGAGATATTCTATTATACTGTTTACTAAACTAGCTTTCTTGTCTGCTAGCACAAGATACAAAGAATGGTTTGGGTTGGAAGGAACCTTTGGAAATCATGTGGTTGATCCATTTGCCATAGGCAGGAACATTTTTTAATCAATCATGTTGCTCAAGCCCCATTCAACCTGACTTTGGACATTTCCAGGGATGGGACATCTACAACTTGGAACTCAACATTCTCTCCCTAAATTCAGAAAATCATTTTGATAAATATGATGACATGAAACACAATGACATTATTGCATACTCTTCTTAACAGAAAACTTAGCATGATTGTAAAAAACTAGTTGAAATTGTCTTAACAGTTAGCTTACTGCTGTGTTCAGATTTTAAAAAATTGCTTTGAATTACAGTTCTGACATAGCCCACAGTTGTTGGATCAACTTAATACCATAATTACCTTGTGCCTTTTGGCTTTTATATCCCTCTGGATTGCAAAAAGAGATCTCACAAGCCTGAAATTACAATCATCTTTCTCCTTTCTGTGTAATTCAAACTGACCTATGCATCTTTGAAATAAAAAATACCTATTTATTTGAGAGTGCAATAAAAGGATCGCTGTGATCATGTGGAATTGAAGGTTTTCCACTTCTGCCTAGATTATGTGTATCCAGCTGTTCCAGGACAAAATAATGTCACCTGAATTATTTGGGTACTTGTTCTATATTGTTGAATGAGATGTATTCATCAAGCATCTGTTCTTTGATCTGTTCCTGATTTGGCTTTCTGTGCAATGTCTGCTTCAGCTGCATACAGGAAGGGTAGTTTATCAAGTTGGGCGGTTTTTGTCATTGTTGTCTTTTAATTTAATGTACAAAAATATATTTTAATATCTTTAATGTTACTCAAACAAGTCCGGGGTGGAAATTATAAAAATGTTAATAACAAATAAAAGCTTTTAGAATAGACACCAAAGTCTGACTATACATCTCTAAAACATTAAGATGCCCACGTAGTTATGCACAACAACATTACTTATTCTGTGAAATTATAAATCAGTTAAATTCCCAGGTTAAAATAAATGAGTTGCATTCTCATGAGGGGGACAACTGAAATAATCCAGAAAAAAAACATAACCCCAGAAAATTTAGTGTTACAGTAAAAGTCAAAATTAATCTAAATCTGTTAAAAAGACAGAAATACTCATGTACTTGCACTATAATGGCCCCATATCAAGATTAAATAAAAAGAGAAGCAAAGAATTGTAATAGTTTTTCAGTGTCTATTTAAAATACATGGTAACTAAATGCTAAAAATTACTTAATTAGAATTATGTATATAGTCCAATATATGATAGGAAATGAAAGTTAGTTTATAATGCCTAATGAAGCATTGCCACGAGTGTTTATATTTCTAGGTTTTTTTTGGGTGATTAAATGAATTGCCAAAATCTTTGATTGTAAGGTTTAATTCTTGAAACAATAACTGTATTACTTGAAAATAGTTAAATTGATTCTTTTTTCCTCTGAGAATTATGTTTATCTTACTTACTTGTTATTGATTTTTTTTTCTATAGTTATCTGGTAGCTATATCATAATATTTTACTACTGTAATTTGCACTATTGACTATGTTGGTTATTTTGGTTACAAAATACTAGAGGAAAAAAATCTCTTTTTCATTAACCTATGTTAAAATTTATGTACCTTCACATATTATTAATATGTGTATATATAAATAAACACTCATATAAATTTATAGAATCCTTCTACTTTCATTAAATTTGCACATCTTTATAAATTTCAATGTTGGAGAAATTGAAACAAATGCAACAAAATTCAAGGAAGATCCTATAAAACAATATGATTATGAAATGTGTCATTTATATGATTTTAACTCTCAGTGGTTTTTGACATACTTTTACTAAAATATTGCGACTTAGAAATATTCTTGTAGCCTCCAATCATCATCATGATCATGTACTTAAAACTGAATTTTAGATACTAATAAACAATATTAATGTTTAGCTAGGTTACTTTAACATTACCATTATCACCATTACTAAAATATTTGTGTGTTCTAAAACATGCCTTAACTTTTTTTTTTTTTTTTTAATTACAGCTGAATGTGGAGCCTCCACAACAAATAATGAAGGAATCTTACTGTCCCCCAATTATCCTCTTAACTATGAAAACAACCATGAATGTATTTATAGCATTCAGGTACAAGCAGGGAAAGGAATCAATATTTCTGCCAGAACATTTCACTTAGCCCAAGGAGATGTTCTTAAGGTATGTAATCATCTAACTTATTTTTTATTTCTCAGCTTCTAGTACCTCCCATCATTGAGGTTTACCTGCAATAGTACAGTACCAGGTAAATTGATATAAAGCATCTCTTACAAAATATCTTTCTAAACTGGTTCCATTTTTAAGAAGCTAAAAATTAGGCACCCTCAGGTGCCCCCATAGTCTGTTTCTTAATACATGTTTTTCTGACTAGAGATCATTAAAAAGAGGTTGAAACAATGAAACAAATGTCGCCTTAATGGTTATTTGTATTGTATTTTTAGTGTTAAATATTCATTAATTACATCTTTGAATTTGTTTACTTCCACAGTATCTTCATAACTTGAGCAGCGATCTAAACATAATAAAGCATAACACCCATGACTTTAATTAAACATAGTCTAAATATTGCCTTTTGTACATGTGTCTTACACTTTAAATTACTTTAATCTGGTGTGCATGGAGAAAAGAAACAAGAGCGAAAGAAGGATACTACAACCTACCAGAGTTTTATACAGTGATTTTCCCTTGTCTTTGATTTGTTCATAGATTCTATTACTGTACTCCAAAAAGTACAGTTCCAGATACATGTATCACTTAGCCATCTACACATTAAAACTGATGTTGGTCAGGGTGCCTTTTCACATATGCAATCTGCAATAGCACACCAATGCAATAAGATATCTGTGATTAAATAATTGTCCAATAGTTCAGAATATGTAATTTAATTAAATTTGCCTCTGTGAAATCAAAGGAACAAGAGGTACCATGCCAATCATGTTTGATTTAAAAGAGTTTTTCTGCCGTATTCTCACTACTTGTGTAATAAGTACCCTGTACTTATTAAATAAGAAGGACTATGAAAATATCTATTCTTACGAAAACAACTCTGATTCCTACTGGGGTTTATCTCATCTAACTGTAACCATCTGTGCATTAGGGTGGGGTTTCTCTTCTTAGTTGACAGACACAAGCATTTTCAAAATGGGCTTATTATACCTAAAGTACAAGCAGACCTAAACTACTTATGCAAAATGAAATTGGGCATTAAAAAGAAAAAGCAAAGCATATGGTTTAAAAAAAATACTATGTTCTTTTTTAAAGCAAAACAGAAGTAAAGAAAAATTAACCAAAAAGTACTAGATATCCAAAATGCACAGATGTGTTTATTTTATATTAAAATTGTTTATTTGAGAAGCAAGTGGATGCCCCGTAAGTGTTACATTAATTAATTTTGAAAGATTTAATTTGGAACCTATTTAGTATTTATTAAAATATAAGTAGTATGGAAAAAAGCCCTCAAACCAACCAATGAACCAACCAGACTAGTTCAAGTAACTGTTAGCCAATAAAAGCATATGGATGGATTTTTCTCAAGATTTTTAGGTTGAAACCATTCAACTTTATCATTCTAATTTAAAATACATACCTCTGTGGGAATGGAGATACAGTTATTTACAGTTAGGTAAATAATTTCTTCTTTTTCTGATATAATAATTTATGACTTTTCAAGCGCCATTTGAACCATATGCACTTCAGATGTTTAACTAGGCAATCTTAACTCAGAGACTTAGGGAAGAAAATTCTGCTTTAATACTGCTACTTAATTAATGTTAAATTAAGAGCTATGCAACATTAATTGTAAATAGATGAATGCCAGCACTCAGCTGTAAATCTCAGTGGGAGAAATATTTGCTGTATATTGCAGGTATATTTTTTAAATGAAACTAGTCTTGTGTAATTAGAGTGTTTGTTTTTCAACTCACCAGCCTTGAATTATAATGAGCTGAAGTTCCTCCCTATTAAAAAATCCAAAAACAAACTCTAAGAGGTATTCTTGATTATGACTGTCACTTTTTTCAATCTATCTGACATCCCAGCAAGGCAGAGGCACTCAGCCTTCACAACTGTGGGAAGAAATATCTGTAGAAGCCATTGTGTCTTTTCTTGCCTCCTTTCTTAGATGAAATTCTCACAAACTGTCTTAATTCTGTCTTAATTCTCTCTTTTTTCATGTGTTCATTTGATAAGAACAATTCTTCAGGAAATACATAACCAGTCACACATTCCAAACCTTTTCTCCCAGAATCAGCTCTTCAGTTGTCTGTTGATCCCTTTCTATGATCCTATTCTACTCTGAAAAAGGAAATATATTTATTGTTTTGCTGATTGTGGAGAATAAACTTTTGGCTACAGGAATAGGACATTAGAATTATATTTTAGTTTTAAATGAATCATTAATAGCCAGCAAATGCTTTTAACCTAATATGTATCACCACTTTGTAACTGGAAGGAACTTAAGTTAAAAAATAAAAAAAAAAAAAAAATCCTGTCTTCAAAACAGCCAAATGACATATAGTGAATACAGAGTTCCATGTCAGCTGTGAAAGAGGGAGGCTATAGTAGTTACCATTTTAAAATCAAGATACTTAAACCACCAGCTTCTAGAGAGGTCTTCTTCCCCTAAACACAAAAGAAGCAACTCCATAATATTCCCTGGTTAAAACTCATGAGTTTAGTGACAAGCTTTGCTTGGCTAATCCATCTCTTTTCATCAGAAGCTAGAGATGAAAATGCTGGCAAGGAAGTTAGTAGTGTACTTTGTGTTACTTTTTCTTGCAGCTAGGATTTTTAGATCACTAGAGGTATGCTGCTAAAATTCCGTTCAAAGTCTAAACAGACTGAGTATTCTAATAAAATTTTTACAAGTTCTTTAATGAAGCCATCAGGTCTCCTGCTTGCCATGTGAGTTAACTGGCCATGGATGAAGTTTATATCTGACAAGCACTGTGATTGAAACAGTGAAACAGCTGTACTGGGAATGCAGTGAAACAGCATAGTTAGCTCAAATAAGTCACCACCCTTACTATTATTTCAGGCACAGAGAAGGAGGAGTTCCCTTTTATCAGTTCTGAACTGGTATAAAACAGAGGTTTCAGAACATATAATTTGTTTTTCATTTGCTTCATTTAGTATTCAATTCTCTAGATCTACTTTCAATGTAATGGCTCTGGCTACTTACATTAATGGTCTAATTCTTTTTGGATTTTATTAGAAACTGTAAGAAATATATAAATATGTCTATTTTTTTTTTGTGTGTGTGTGTAGGGATATAACCTGCTATTGAAAGTGCCATATATTGCTCTAATATTTATGAAAGTTATATGAAGACATATGAAGAATTTAGGATCTGTGCAATCACAGCATGCCAATCCATTTAATATTAATCTCAGAAACTCTGTAACACTTGCTTCCTTCTTTTCAATTGCACAGATAATTGAGTATGTGCACTACATTTCCATAATTCAGTATTTTTAGAGTAAACTACCAATGTGGGAGGCAAAGATAAATAATGCATTTTTTCTAAAGTATGAAAATATTTCTACCTGGCTTTTTTTCCCTAATTTTATCTCCATCCACCAATTTTGCTCATAAACTCTCTAGTCTCTGCTAGCTGTAAGTAAGTCCTTGAGATATACACAGAAAGAACAGAGTTATCATTGTTCCGCTTCCCTGAATAGTCAATTGATAGTAGTGAACATGGTATTTGTGTTGTAAATCTGTTGAGTGTAGAAAATACTCTTTTATATCAAGTATATTTTAACATACTTTTTAATTTACAGGGAAAAAAAGGACCTTTATTAAAATTGGAACTTGGACATGGCTAATATAATTGTTTTCTTTATTTGCAGTAGATTTCAGCATAAATAAAAATGTACCTGTTCATGGTACTAATTAATGCGTAGTTTTCTGGTAATGTTTAAATTTAAAAAAGAACCAAACCACCTCCAAAAATTCTGCAGGCAGATTTCATTGAGTAAACCTAAAACAAAGGAGAGAGGAACACTGACGATGAAAAGGATCTTTTATCTCTTTTGTAGCAGACTATGTGCTCAGCTTTATGTAGCATGAGAAATGATGTGGTGGATGATATTGCATCTATGTGGAAAAATTGATTTAGGAATTATTTTTAATAATGTTATAAAGCAATCTTTCTTTTTCCTTTTACTAAAGCACTCAGTGCAGCAACAGGCAGGTAACAGCGTGTCAGCAAACAGAACTGGCACTCAGGGCTCTCTTTGGCTGTGCTTGGCTCAGCACTGTTTGTGCTCCTGCCAAATACAGAGGATTCAGTTTTACTGCATTTGTTCATTGTCTCCTCTGTGGGCCGGATTTTAAATGTGTGCACATGATCAGGTTTTGAAGGGTTTGGGCAAACTCTTTGAAGGGATGTGATATTCAGATCTTTTTGCTAACTTGTTTCTTAAGAATCTTCATTTTTATAATAATAATTCTTTTAGCAATATCATCCTGAATATGACTGAGAAAAAGGTAATAAATGTTGGGGACAAACCCCCCCACCCCCTCAACCCCCCAAACATATGGACCCTTTTCTGTCTTTATATTAGTGCTTCTATTCACATGTGATGTACGTTTGACAGGGCGTTGACAGCCTCAGTTCTGAGCTGCTGATTTTATGTTATTTCTTCTCTTTATAAAGGAACAGATCTTCATATCCATATGCCTTTTATGTTTCAATGGAAAAATCTCAAAAATAGCTTGATTAAAATGCACAAATTTCAAACATTCACTTATGATACTCCCTTGCTAAAATTTTATATAGTTAAATAAATTAGCAGAAAAAAGGGCATTGATTTCCATTTAAAATTTGTTGGTAATGGATCCACTTAAGAGATTAGCAAGTTTTATTTGCCCTCTAATTGCAAATGCAAGCAACACTTCCTTCAAAAATTGAATATGACATCTATTAGTTCAAATATTTAGGTAGAGTGTTTGCTATTAGCATCCTTCCCTGTAACATTTGAACATATCATTGTGGTATGAAGAACATTAAGTCAATTTTCTGTGCCTTTTTGTTCTTTATGAATTAATAATTAATTTAAAAGATTGGGTCATTAAACACCTAATGAACATGGACCTCTGTTTTCTGAATAGTTTATTACTGGCATAACAAGCATTATCCAGTCATGAATAGATTATCTTTGAATTAATGTTACAGGATGACTTTAAGAAAAATTTATCCAAGTGAATAATATTTTTATAATGGTCATTCTTGGACTTATCTTTAGCACCCAAGTGACCTAAATCTAGATGCACTGGCAAGGCCTATAAGAAAGTATATTCATAGATTAAAAATAGGCTAATTGTGCTGCCTTAATTCACATGTAATATTGCCTTCCAAAGGAGTTATGAAGCTGAATTACAAACTTTTTCAAAATATTGTGTTCCTACCTAGTTTAACAAGGTTAGAAAGAAAATGTTGGTTCTGCAATTCTCAGAAGGGTCTGCTACCATTTTATTGGCAAGCTGAATGGTATCATTTAAATGGTTCTATAAATTTCCATTTTTTTCCCTATTATCTCAAATGTAGTAGAGAAATTAAAATGTGATCTAAATTGAGAGTTACTCTACAAAACATGCATTCATTTATTGTCCTAAGGGAGACCCCAGTGTCTTAAGGAGAGGGGTGTTTGAATGTCTGAAAGACAGCAACCAAAAGAAAAAAATAATTCAATTTAGTGTTTAGATGAATCACAATCTTGCCTCAGCCAAATGCAGTTCTCCTACTGAAATGAATCAGTTTCAGAAGTGTTAGATACTTTAAATTCTGTTCCTTCATAGAAATTATATAGGTTTAAAAATATTACAGTGTGACAGCTGGTTAGCTCATGAAATAGAATGAATATTAACTAATGAGAGATGTCAGAAGACTAATGTGCAAGATTTAATGTGGCAGGACATCTAACAGAATTGGCAATAAAGTGTGTGTGGGGAAATTCTAACATGAAGAAAATTGTGACACGGCTTATTCGAAGTTTGTGTGAGACATTGAAAATAGTTGGTATAACTTCTTACCAGCTTTCTTTGGTTAAGTATTAGTGATACACAGATAGCAGGAAATGGTTTACTCTTATATAGCTTTTAAAAATAAAACAAATCCTGAATCCTGGGTTATTATTCATTATAAGTTGGTTTAAGCTGGGTTTTGTTCAAGTCTGTCATGATGTAAATAACTCTGCTGCATAGCAGTAATTCTCCTGAAATGGGTATTCTCCTTTCAGTGGCTGAAACAAACCAAGTGAATTTCAGAATGAATTTTCTGGATTGGGTGGGGTTATTTTGTTTAGTTTTGGTTTGGTTTCAGTTTTGTTTACTTGTTTTGGGGTTAGTTTTGGGGTTTTTTTCCTTTTTCTGGCTTGACTACTGGTCTCAATATAGTTTAAGTGAGTTTCTAAAAAAGATAAAACATATATTTTAATACTTTTTAATAACATATATTTTAATGCTTTTTATATATTGAACTTTTTTTTGGTTGATATGTATTAATTACAATTTTTTCTTCTTTTCTGATTTCTTACTTTTAGTCCATATGAGGACATTGGCTTTTTAAGTTTGCTTGGAATTTATTTGCTTGTATCACTAAAAACCGAGGAATTATGTCATGTTGTACATCTTAAACTCTTGTACAATTATTTATGCATTACCCATTGCTAGAAGTCACTTATTTGTTTTATTTCAGCATTTACTTAAATGTAAAGTCTTTGTTATTACTAGATACATGAGGATTTCTGGAAAATAGGGGTTAGGTATGTAACTCATTTTTACAGATGGGGAACAGGCATCATCATACTTCACATTTACTTTGTTGTCTTACTTCTATTGCTGCTGCATTTGTTATGATTTCATTCTGATGAAGAATCCTGTCTAAAAATGCAAAATTTTTAATTAATAGAATTAAAGTAGAATTTAGAACTGCAGAGAATTCAGTATCTTTTAATAAGGCTTTACATTTTCCCCTAATTGCAATTTGAAAATTAGTCACTTGTCAATTTACTCATTTGCAAGTATTTCAGAGAACACATTTTCAGAGAACACATCAAACACTCTCAAATTTTCAGAGAACACATCAATATTTTAGTTATTATAGAAGTCCCTAAATAAATCCTACAGGAAATAATGTTTGGGTGAGCAATTATAGTTAAAATATAGGAAGTCTTTTTAGGAATTACAGGAATACAACAACCTGTGCTGTTTTAAAGCCACCAGATTTGCAGGGAAATTTCCTGAGAATTATTAGAAGATTGTTCTATATATTTAGTATTCTGATAGATGGAAAAGAACAACACTTGAAGAAAAATAAATAATAAAAATGCAGTACTTTGATTTACATATAGATTACAGTACTCTTTCAGCTTACAGAAGCAGTGGTTAAATTTATTTCCTAGTCTCCTTTTACTTCACAGTTATATTGTAACCTGTCTTCACAGGACAAAATGCCACCTCAGGTTTATTTAAGAGGCCAAAGTTGGGAATATGTGAGATTTCCTCTTGTGCCACCTCAGTGTGACAATACTGAATTTTCTGGATTGGGAAACAGAAAACACAGAGATCTAAACAACCTGGGCTGATATGGCACCTCTGCCCCCTTCTATTGTCATGTGAAAAATGAATTGACAGATTTTAAACTACATATGAAGATTCACCACACCCAAGTCAGCTTAAGTCAAGAGAGGCAAGTTGTACATCTAAATAGTGCTTCAGGTTGGCTGGCAATAGATCTCCCTTGACAAAGCTGTTCTTCCTCTTAATGCAGATGTACAGAATTGTTTTGTAAGTAAAAGAGATCTTCTTTTCTTTTTTTGTAACTGTAAAACTCACATTTTTTACAGATCTATGATGGCAAAGACAACACTGCTCACCTGCTGGGAGCATATACTGGGGCATCATTAAGAGGTCTGACACTAAGTAGCACTTCAAATCATTTATGGTTGGAATTTAACTCGGACATGGAGGGCACTGATGAAGGTTTTCAGCTTGTGTATACCAGTAAGTATTTGAGTAGGAATAGATTTATACTTTTAAAGGAATGAAAATTCTTCTCTCATAAGATTAAAATGCTATTAAATGACAATTATGGAAGAAATTAAAAGCAACTTACTTATCAAAATAATATACTTTCATTGCTGTACCTCAAAAAAACCCAAAGCACATAGCATATTGAAACCTGGCTTTGACATTTAATCTGGTACATAAATCACTGTCATTTTTCTAGAAGAGTATTTTTCAATTTTGGAGAGAATAAAAAATAATAACCAGGGTAAGTTTAAGTTAATTGTTTTAGCACATAAAAATATTGAAGTATGTGAGTAGTTTAAAAGATGCAACCAAAAAGCATTGCTTCATGGAGATAAGGCATAAGTAAGGAAATTTTCCTTCTTAAGACTAATCTCTGATATTTACTTTGCTTTTGTTTCTGAGCTTGGATTATTGTTTAGAACCAAATTGATAAAGACAAGCTCCTAACACAAACCTATATATGGACTTAAACTTGGAAGATGAGGAGAGGAAAAAAATATTTCTGATATCTGGCTTAGAGGGTATACGGAAGAAGCTGTATACATCTACTTTAAAAAATGTCAGTTTCTGAAAATTGTTGCACATGACTATTGACATGTAGTGTATATGACTTTTGTAGTGTAAATTTTTTTTTGCCATCACTGTATTATTATGTAGAGCTAATTTCTGTCAAGCAGGACAGTGTTATAAGGTAATTCTGCAATGCAGCTACCAACAAATTATCTTTCTCTTGTGCTCAAATAATTCATTTTTCACCTGTTAAAAAATTGTTCATTTAAAAGCTCAACATAATGTTTTTAAAAACAATTCTAACAAAAAATAGCATAATTCTTGCTGTATGAAAGGAAAATACTTCAAGATGATAAGAGTATGTAATTATTTTTCAGATGAAAGTTGCATAATTATATTCTGTAATAGCATGTGATGGAATAGGACTGTACCCCATGATTAAAGATAGGATGTTCAGTGCTGTGTTACTGTATGTGTCAAGGAATTTAATTTTTCATATTTTTATAGGTGGAACCAAACCCAGCACTTGAATCTTATCAATAACATTTCCTGTCTTTTGAGACATTCATATTAGAGTACACTTTTCTAGCCGAAAGAATTCTTAGCCTGAAGAGTGATGAATCTTCTTTTGTTGATAGTAGTAGAATTTAAAGAAAAAAACAAAGTCATGAAGAAGGTAACAGAGATGATCAGAAGTGTGGAACACCTTTCCTATGAAGAACTAAAGAAGGCTCTGGGGAGACCTTTTAGGATCTTCCAGTGCCTAAAGGAAGCCTACAAAAAGATGGAAAGGGACTCTTTACAAGGATGTGTGATAACAGGTCAAGGGATACTGGCCTTAAATGGAAAGAGGGCACATTTAGATCGGATACAAGGAAGTGCTCAGTCTGAGCTCTGTCTGGGTGGATCCAAAAGCCAGGAGAGATGGTGCAGACCTCCCAGTCAGAGCTGCAGCCTGTGCTCTGAGGAGTGCCCACCATTCTGCCTTCTGGTGAGGTTGGATGAGCACCCTTGAGCTGTGCAGATGCTCAAAAACCAGGGCCCCTTTGCTGAGTTATGAGGAGTTCAGGTCTCTCCACTGGGCCCATGGAAGCTTCACCCTTCAAAGAGGTGTTCTCCCTGTGTGCTGTCCCACACCAACTGCCCCACCATGCTCTGGCTGAGACACCATGCCCTCTGCCTGCTCTGGTCACATGTAGTTAAGGCAGCAAAAATGCTGCTAGTTCCTGTGGTTAGGCAATGGAGTTACATGTTCACCCTCAAAAGGGTGATCAGTTAAGAAGTTGACTTTGGTTCTGTGTCTGCAAGAAGGCTTTCCAGAAATGAGGACATGTACAGGATCAAGGCAGATTTGATTTTTGATTTTCACAATGTGGTCAGAAGTTTTCTTAGAAGAGTGGTAGTTTTAACTGGTCAATAAGTGTCCAGAACAGCATTATCAAAAATGGTTCTTCATCTAGGACTCACGTTAATGTCTTTCAGAGCTTCTGCAGCACTTTACTAAGAAACAATAGGTTAGTAATGAGAAAAGTTCAGCTCAGAAGTTGTGGAGGCTGAGCATGTTCAGTCACACATGAAATGAGCTGAAGGAAGAACCTTCACAAACATACAGCATTTGATAGAATTCTTTCTTTTTCTTTTTTCTTTTTTTCCTGAGCAGCCTTATCCAATATTTACAATGCATTTACAAGTGTTTTGTCTGTAATATAAAATAAGGAAGATTTTTTAAGATAAAGAATTGTAATGCATCCACTGAGGAGAGATATTTTGAAGGGCTACCAACTGTTGACCAGATGGAGAGATACTGTGTGAATGCTTTGTTGAACAAAGTAGACATGAAAATCCCTTCATTTCCTCCCATATTACCTATGTATCGGAATAGCAATCTGACACAAAGGCTCTGTTTTTTTGCCTATATACATTTTAAGCCATTGGTAAAATTATTGACTTGGAACAAAGTGAGATTTCAAGTTGCTTCTCAATTAATAACAGAAAACTTGATTTGGAATAGAAATTTTTTCTCCCAAATTGCAGTTTACTTTTCCCCATAAATTAGCATACCTCCCTGTTTCTATGTAATGCATTGTTATTTTGTTTTCTTCTTGCTTCCTGTCTCTTAAGTCTTAAAAATGTCCAAGTTGTTTGGCTTGAGTTCTCTCTATCATTATTTCCATTGATTCCTGCATGTAGTTCTTAAATTTACAAACTGCTGAATGAAAAATTAGCATAGGGATTGATGGAAATAGCAGTTTTTCTTTGGTGCCACAGGTGCTATTGTGCTGCTGTTGTTACAATGCAAAATAATGAGAAATCTGATGTTTTGTTTATGAGCCTTTAAATGTCTGTTCACTAGTCCCTTTGGCTTCTAATTTACAATTTATCATAAAATTTAAAAACTGGTTGATATTGATAATGTATTTTTTCTGTCTTTAATTGAACTCTTAGGAAAATTGAATTTATGACACAGCTTGGTCATGCCCTAGGAAAGGTGTATAGGCTGTTATTCTACTTAGGCTGCTTAATAACAGAGAAGAAATCCTAAAGATGTCGTTATATGTAGTTTGAAAATGACTGATTTCCACTGAAAACCAGAAAATCTGAATTTCTTTAATGTATTTATGTGTTTGATTCTGTAAATACATTTCATTCCTCACACAGGTTTTGAACTGTCACACTGTGAAGACCCTGGTGTGCCCCAGTTTGGATATAAAATTAGTGACCAAGGTCATTTTGCTGGAAGTACTATAATTTATGGATGCAATCCAGGTTACACTCTCCATGGAAGTAGCCTTTTAAAGTGTATGACTGGGGAAAGAAGGGCCTGGGACTATCCTCTACCATCATGCATTGGTATTACACTCTTCTTTTTTTTTTTTTTTTATTTCTTTACTTTTTTTTTGAATTAAGAAATATTGTAAGGATTGCTATATCTATGTAAAATCTGATATGTGTGATCTGATATGATCGAATATATGTAGAGATCTATTTACACAGACTCTTATAGTTCTCTCTCCTCATCTAAATCTATCTAAGCCATATTGCCTTTTTAGGTTAAAATAGATAGCAATTCTTAAACATTTGTGCATATTGAAAGTCCTAATACATGCAAATCTAGTAATTGTCAGAAAGTAATCAACGTAAAAAGTTTAATTAGAAAACTAGCTTAATTAGTTTAATTGTAAAACTAGTATTTTTTACTTATATGAATATCAATAAGCTAGAAAAATCTCCTATATTTATGTGAAATAGATTAAATAAAATAAAACAATTAAGATATGAAGATATATAAAGTTAGTTTGTATTTTTGTCATTCCTGTTTCTATACCATATTACTATAACTTCATAAGTTTTTCAGCTACCTACAGGCTCAGTTGTTCCCATAGGGGAGTGAGAAGAAGATAAGACTTAAATATTATTGTGGCTTTCTTTTTCATCTTCATTTAGAGGAAATTGGGATTAAGGTGAAGCAAGGGGTGAATGCTTATATGTGAGTCCTTATATGCTGGTTTGTAATATTATGGCATATGGTCAGTTTAATTGTGTAGCCTGTTCATCAAAAGAGTAGGTGTGTAAATTGATTGCTCTGATGATTAGCTGTAAGATCTTTCCATCATGTTGTTTTTTATTAGCTGAATGTGGAGGACGGTTTAAAGGAGAGTCATCAGGAAGAATCTTGTCTCCTGGCTATCCTTTTCCTTATGACAACAATCTGCGTTGCATGTGGGTGATTGAAGTAGACCCAGGAAATATTGTCAGGTACTGAAAATGAATCTTAATTTTTTTTTTTTTTTTTACTCTAATAACCAAATCTTGGAGCCCCATAATAACCAAATCACTCTCTAGACTGGAGGAAAAAAAAGGGATTTGGGGCAAAAAACTTAAGATGCAGATCACAGGTTTTAGCATTTTAGGTTTGGGTTGAAACTGTTGCTTTTTTAATAAGCATTATCCAAAGAAGACTGAGCTTTACAATTGGTTATAATTTTGTGAAATGCTGGAGGCAGAGGAACTCTTTAGTGAAAGACTACATTAAAAAAAAATGCAGAACAACAAAATAACACAACTGCATTTTCACAGCTCTTTTTAGTTAATTAGTTTTGATGGGAATGTGATATACAATATTGTTTTAGAAAAACTGAAACAGTCTTCTGAAAAGATTGTGCAGATACTTATAGATTATTTGAATGGCTAAAGTAATATTTTACTTTATGGTGGTCAAATTCAAATATTCTAAGTTTTTTTCATTCAAATTCATTTTTGTATTGGGTTCTCATGCAGTCAAAGATAAATGTGTGAAACATTATAAAAAACTGCCTTTTAAAGTTAAATTTTCTTTGCTTTTTTCTGTTGCTGGCTTAGTTTTGTTGTTAAAGTTATGTTGTTGAGTAATATTAAAGCTGACATTAAAATCATTATGTTCTTTCAGCCTTCAATTTCTTGCTTTTGATACTGAGGCATCCCATGACATTCTTCGAGTTTGGGATGGTCCACCTGAGAATGAGATGTTGCTCAAAGAAATTAGTGGCTCCCTTATTCCTGAAGGCATTCACAGTACACTCAACATAGTAACTATCCAATTTGACACAGATTTCTATATCAGTAAATCTGGATTCGCCATACAGTTTTCAAGTAAGTTATTAAATTTAATTTTTAATTTGTTTTATAGGATAATTCACTCACAGAAAATTGTCATGCTGGAAAAACTTGAAATCAGTGACTACATTTCTGATGTTTTAAGGAAAAGAATTGGCACAGACTTAAAGATTTGTTGTAAAGCTATATTTTTATCTTAAAGAAACAAACAAACAAAACCAATAAAATATAATGTTCTTTGCTAGTGTTGGTTTTCAAGGGCAGCTGGGGCAATGCAAGAATGCTTATAACTATGATTAGTGTTTTTCACAAAGGAGGTGAAGTAGGCAAGTTAAAATCTCCATCCTTCTCTAATCATTAAGAGTTTCTGCTTTCAGAGACATCTGTGGGGAGTTTTCATTTATTTTGTGATTGTATGGGATGAAACAGGAAAGAGCTCCACAGGAACAGCAATGTCCTTCTCCCTTTGCCTTCTAGTGCTGTATCATCTTATTACAGGCAGCAGGATGACAAATCTAAACAGTTGCCTAACTGTTATTAAATCCCTTTAGACATTTTATTGCTGAAACAGAAGAAATCATTGAGCCAGGTCCATTTTGACCTTCTTTTTCCTCGGGTCAGTGAAATTTATATCTTTTTTTTCAAGATTAGCAAGATCTAGTCTAATATAATTTTGTGTAGTGGTAGCACCAGTTCTAACATGGCTTGACACAGAGACTCAGTGTTAACACTATTTACCTCATTGTGCTTCCTGTGCCTGGTAGTTGTATTAGCCCTTGTTTTCCCCTACTCTTATTCTTTCCATGTGTATGACAAATACATGTATGTGCATACAGTAATTTAAAGGAAGAATGAATTATGCAAATGAGAGTACAAAGTGAAAGATATTTTTTTTGTAGTGACAGAATGCTTCTGCTCCATCATCTTATTTTTGAAGCTGTGAATAGAGGTTTTAATCCCCTGGCTCCTAAGTATTTTTGCCATTTTACAACCTTACCCCCTTCCAGAGCCTGTTAGAGAGAATCTCACATGTGTGTTTCCATTCTCAGACATGCTTTTATAATTATTGTTGAAGCCAGAGAGGAAGACCATTATGCACTGGATTTATTTAGACAGTCATTAAAGCTGAGTGGACAAATAGATTGATGCAGAATAAGAATGGAGTTACAAGGAAAAATGGATAGTACATGGGAGTAAAGTTCTAAAACAGTTACTGAGGCAGTTGCAGTGATTTATGTGAAAAGAGGGTTTAGAAATTTATCTGATAGGCTTTTTATTTGTTTCTCCTTGCTTTTGCAGTATGTTGAGTTCTAATGACACTAAAGAATCCGTGAAGTTTTGCTGCCTCAGCGTTTCTCTTTGTCTTTATTCCAGATTCTCAAAATCAGAGAGATCCCACTCAAACTGTTGATGTGGCACAGTTTGGGTGTATATTATCAGTAGAATAACAGAGATTTTTTGGTTTTTTTTTTTTTTCCCTAAGTGAAGATTTTAAAGTAATGTGCAAATATCTACACTGCCTGAATAACACTATTGCTCTGTGGACATATTGTTTCACTAACCAATAAAGAAAAATATTTGAGGAGATGGAGGAGAGAGAAGGAGAGTTCTTTGCAGCTTTGTTGCAAGCATTCATATACTTTCTTTGAGTACATAATATTGTCTGAGTAAAACAGATGGTGTCTTCATACTCTAGCTACTCTGTAATTAACCAACAGAAAGCTCACACAAGGGAGGTATCTGCTTTTACTTTCGTCTTGCCATTTCATGAAGTAAGAGTATTTAACTGGATTATCATCCCTTTTACCTCAAGAGGACTGTTATTCAATGACAACAGATATTTTATGTTCAAACTCATTTAAGACTTTGAATGCTTTATTTTCTTCTCTATTATATTCTTACCCTTTAAACAAAAATATGTTTCCAAAAATGGGTCAAACCTTCCTATTAGTTCCTTACAGTTTTTTATTTCATTTTATCAATTTTTCTTACACAATTTTTCATGTCATTTAATAAGGAAAAATTTTCACCACCGATAATGTGGTATAACTTATATTTGACTCCTCTATAAGCTACCCAATATAATCAGAAAAATAATTTCTGTCTGGAGATACAAAAGGCAGGTGAGGTAGCATCCTTCACCAAATTAAAGAGTGGATGGAAAAGCCTAAAGAAGATGAAATGTTAAATAAAAAGTAGAAAGAAAATTATATTTAATTAGTTTTATGTATTACAGCAGGTAATATTAGAATTGTTTCTTTCTAGATCTGCCTAAAGCAATCCTTTAAAAGTCATGGAAGTTGTTATTAATTTTGTAAAATTTAGAGGGATCCAAAGGGAAAAAGTTTCACAATGAGATTTTTCTTGCCCATTATGTCAATTAGTCTATTTTGTTTCTTTATGTTAGCTTGCCTTTTTGTGGAGGAAATAAGCCCCAAAAGGTTATTTGTATCTGAAATAGTAGAACTATTTTGATGGTTTAAACATTCATAATCTCTTTCTGTAAGAAAATAATCACAGAATCATTGGATGGTCTGGGTTGGAAGGGACCTTAAAGACCATCCAGTTCCAGCCCTCCAAGCCTCTTGCCATGGGCAGGGACACCTTTCCCTAGAACACCTTACTCTGAGCTCCATCCAGCCTGGCCTTGAACACTGCCAGTTATGGGTCACCCCCAGCTTCTCTGGGCAGCCTGTTCCAGTGCCTCTCCATGCTCATAGTAAAGAATTTCTTCCTAATATGTAATGTAAACCTACTCTGTTTCAGTTTGACCTTTGTCCTGCCACTCCATGCCCTTGGCAAAAGTCTCTCTCTGTGTTTCATGTAGGCTTTTTCATGTACTGGAAGTCCACAACTAGGACTCCCTGTAGCCTTCCTTTTTCCAGACAGAGAAATTCTAATTCTCTCAGCCTTTCCCCTCAGCCTTTCCTGTCTAATCATCTTGGTGGCCTCCTCTGGACTCACTCCAACAGGCTCATGCCCTTTCTGTGCTGGGGACCACAAAGCTGAATGCAATACTCCAGCTGGGGTCTCACAAGGTCAGAGTAAAGGGGCAAGAAATTATTTATTTTATGGTGAACTAAGAATTACTGGAGGTTTTTTTGTGGTTGACAAGGATAGGTTTTTTAATTTAACAAAATTGTACATTACTCTGAGAAGAAGAAATAAAAGCGATGAATTTCAGATTAAATAAGGGAACTCAGCCTGATTGTTCTTCTCTACATTCCACCAATTATGCAGGGCTAGTGAAAGTATACAACTTCTTTTATACATCTAATGTAAACAAATAAATAAATGACTTCACATGTCATCACTAGGCAGAGCAGAATTTTGATCTAATATTTCTTTTATGTGTCTTTATGCCTTTAATTTTTGTATTGGACCTCTGCAAATGACCACAACAGTATCTCTTAATTTAAGCAGTGGAAGTTCTCAGTTTCTGCAGTCTTCTTTCAGACATCAGTGAAGTAACATGATAGAAATCAGAGCCCACAAATCCTGAAAATCAAAGTATCAAAAGATGTACTAGAAGGCAGAAGATTTCAAAAACTTTGTATATATGTGTAAAAGGAAAATGAGAACCTCTGGCGATTCAACAGTAAGACAAAAATATGAGGATTTTGGAACATGTCTAAATGGCATGCAAACAGGAAATACCTGCTACAGCATATTTTCTCTCAACTGACAGAGACAGAGCATGAGGAGCCCAGTACATACTAGAAAAATACCAATTAAATCAGCAGTTGTTTTTTTTTTTTAACAGTAAATTCTGCACAAAATAGAAAACTAAACCTTCAAGACAAGTGAAGGGGAAAAAATTATGTATTTGCCAGAGATGTGAACTGTATTTCTCAGGGTCAGACCAAAATATTAGGCACAGTGAAGCATTTTCATCAGTTGATATCAATTCATGTCACCAAGATGAAAGTAGTAGCTGTGAAAAAAAAGACAGAGAACTGGAAGTAGTTGAGTAAGAACACAAAATGTTAACCATTTGCTGATAATAATTTTGTGCATGTTTAAAATAATATCCCTAATCACTTTAATATGTCTGAAGTATGTAATGTTAGATCAGATCCCAATAAATTAATCAGATCCTTTCTACAGATTTTAAAGACCTTTGATTCTGGTATTACAGGAAAGTTTTCTCTCTGCTACTTTTAACATTTCAGGTGCCATTTAGGTTTCATGCAGAAAGGAAGGATCTGTATTCATCTTTAGCAGGCCATTATTTCACCACTAAGAGCTGCACTACTGAATTACTCAGCATTACAGAATACATTCTGCTCGGACCTCAGAGTACAGTCACATTTCTGACTAATTAAACATCACACAGGATAGAGCTTTTTTTGAGCATTATAAGGCAGTCAGTGCAGAACTAAACTGTAAATATTTTTGAGTATTGGGAAGGTTTTGTAAATAGATGCTCTAGCAGTATTTCTAATATAACAGGATATGCCTTAAAATGCTTGGATTTACTGTCAAACTGCAGCTAGCTTTTCCTCTTTATTTTAAGACTGGATAAATAGCCCTTAGGAGTTACTTGCCTCTATATACTATAGAAAAAGCCTAGAACACTTGAGGCAGATACCTGCTTGCATGGCTTAAGTCTGACAATATTAATTTCCAGTCTAGAATTATAATGCATCATATTGCTTGCATTGATTATTGTGATGATTAAATGCTTGCAAATCAACTTTCTATATTTATACTTTATAGTCACTATGTCTTCTAAATGTTTTGTGTTCAATTTTTTTCTTTTATTTCTTTTATTTTTTGTTGTTGTTTTCATTGATGTCTTTTTCTTCTTCTTGTATTTTGGTGGGATTTCTTTTGTTCAAAGACAGACCTATTAGCCACAGTCGCATTTAGGATTTAGGATGATTCTTTTGGTGATGAACACCTTCCTGTATTTCTATTTTTTTTCTTTTCCTCAGCTTTCCAATAATAAAGATCTCTACTTCTGATATATTTGACCTGAAGGTGATTTGCAAATGCATACGGGGAATTTTACAGGTTTCTTTCTCAGAATGCTGTTTCCTACCACTGCTGGTGTAGAGATTACTTCCTAACGTAACTTTTTCACTTTTCTGAAGTCGCTAACATAGGGTTTATTCTTCCTTGTGTCTATTCCATAGCAGAAAGAAATTTTAATCTAAAATATTTTCACAATCTGGTTTGCTGATTTCTTTCAACTTTGAGCAGAATCCTTTGGATTTGTAGATTTCAGGACCACTACTTTCCTATCGGAAATATCTGTGGATGTCCACACTTGTAAATTTAGCTCAGTGGTTTTGTTTTAGGTTTGTAGGAGGTGGTATTGGTGTGTGTTTGCTTGTTTAGTTTAGGGATTTTTTTTTTTTGTTTGATTTTGGGGGTGGGGGTGGGTTTGCTTTGTTTTCAGCATCAAGAGGCTTAAAAAGAAAGAGACCAGTTAATAGATTTCTTTTCTACTATCGGCTGTTACCTTTCTTTTAAGAAGCAGATATTAGTAAAAGGAGTGACCATTTATGTCTTTCAATGACAAAAATGTCATTCCTGTCACAAGTTTGTAAATTACAATAACTTAGTAGTTGTCATCTTACTTCAGTAGCATAGAAGATATGTGCATTTTACGCAGGCAAATACTGTGAGTTAATGCTTGCATGTAAAATGCCTTGGTAATGACTTGTAGCTACAGAGACCAGGAGTTATAGTAATAATAAGTGAAAGCTGAAAGGAAATATCAAAAGAAGTTGGTGACATAAAATTACATTATAAGTAGAATTACATTATAAGTAATTTTAGCATTATAAATAAACAAATCCTCCTCTCCTCCATGTCACCATAAAAGTAACTTCTTTTAATTATATTTGAGATTGAAATTCCTGATTTTTAAACTGCATGTAGTATAGCTTGTCCAAACCCTTTTGACTTGTATGAATAGCAAGTCTACTCACCTGTCCTAAATGTACATAGGTAAAGTTGACTTTGTCTGATTTGTGACATGGCATTTCAGAGAGATCAAGCTGATATGGTTCCAAATTTCAAATGTTGTATGTCTCAGACTAATATTTAATTTCATATTTCAATTTTATTATGTGGGAAAGCTATTCTTTGAATCTGGAAAATCTGATGCTATGTTTTCTGTCAAAGAATAATAAAATTGAACACTCTCCTTTAAGTTTCTTGGATAAAATTTTCAGTTCCAATGGGTTATTTTAATTGCAGAAGAAGTCCACTACAAATATTTACAATTGTGTATATAGTAAAGTAAATTTGGAAGTGCAAAACTATACTTCTGTGTTTCTTAATATTATAAATAAAATTGCTTTTCTGTTTCAGAAAAGGTTCTCTAACTTTTTTTTTCCTTTGGTTAATCCAATCTCTTTCACTGAAATCTAACTTAACTATTGATCAAAACAGAGCACAAGACAGCAAAATATTTATGCTATAATAGAAATCCTTGAAATTAGTTCAACTAAGACACTTTGAAGACTTAATTAATACCATGTATTTTATTTTCTATTTTGTATTAGTCACTAAAAATTTGTCAAAAGTATACAGGTTATGCTAATTTTTGTACCAGGTAATTTCCTAATATTTAGGTCTGACACCAACAGAAAAGCATTGCAGTTTGGTCTATATTCACATGCACAAGTGTATGACTTTATTCAAAGTATCAAATGAAAGAATGAGGGTATGAGGAAGACTGGTGATCAAATTACCTATGATTAATGATATAGTTTGCCTCTTTATGCTCTTTTGGGGCCAAAATTATGTGACTCCATTGACTGGATAAGGAGTATAATCTCAATTAAGCTTTCCTTTCTTTGCATTTCTTTTGCTACCAATAAGTGGACAAAACTGTATGGGGCCAAGACTTAACATGTTTTGTCTTCTATGCACAAAGAAACATAACCCAAACCCCTTGTCTTATGAAGAATTCACCATGAAAATTAGTCTCTGCATTCATATGCTAGATTGATTACTCATCAGTCCAAATTTGCAATCTTATATAGAACATCAAGCAACATACTGTGAGACTGACAAATCCGTCGTTTGAGGCTTATGTGATTTATTTTTATGAAACTGAGCACAGGTGACAGGTTGCTCATCTTTAAATGTGTGTGGAGTTCATCTTGCAATAAATTCTGTACATAGGAGAACAGTGTATTGAACTGGTTTTGCAGAATTCTCCAAAATGGTATCTTGCTAAGTGTTTGATATAAAAGACAGAAGAAAACTGTGGAATTGACATTCAACCACATCACTGGGGAAGCCATTTTCCAATGGGAGATAAATTGGATGCCATAATTATTCTGTCACTGAGAAATTCTGGCTTTCATTCATTCTAGTTAATGCTACCTTGGAGATAGATATTCTGTTCATCATTTTCAGTATCATTAGTCTCCTTTGTTTATCATTCATGTGCCATCCTTTATAGATACATGCACACACGTGATAGGATCTTTCCTGCTAGTACAGGTACAGGAATCTTCAGGATTGTTACCTTTTTTCTACATTCAGACTACAGTAGAGTTCACAAATGTACAGGAAGGACAACTATTTTGAGACTTATCTTCTGTTTCTCCAAGGTCTTAGTCTCTTCTCATTTGAACATGTCTCCTTTTTAAGTCAATTAGTGTAAGAGAAGTGCATATTCTATTGTATACAATACATGAAAGGAAAGGAAAGTGTTTTGGAGGTTTTATTCCAAGCTTGTAATTGACTGAACATCACAGAAATGTATCTAGAGAAAAGTAATATTTTTAGAGAATGGCATATATATATTTATAATCATTAATGTTGGAAAAGACTTCTAAGATCATCATGTCCAACCATCAGTGTAGCACAAACACCCTGCTACAATGGAGTTGACTTCAAGTTTTTCAGCTTATTTTCTGTTCCTACTTTCCCTCTTACCCCATTTCTGGCCAGGGATACCTATTTTGTAACATAGTACTATAAAAGAGAGATTTTTACTGTTATTTTTTTGTCAAGGAAATTGTATTTTTCCTTAACAGCATTCCAGTAATCTCCTTGATCTCATCATTGACAGATAGAAAAAAGACTCTTGACTGATGAATGCTTGTCTTTCTGTCCTGTGTGTATTAATGTGGAAAATTTTTTTTTGTGGGCTGGTGTCTTCAATTGCAGGATGGACATATTCTGACATGCAGTCTGAGATACAATTAATTTGCAGAGATGAATTTTAAAATCTTGCTAAATATATAAATAGAGAATCTTTATTCTTATTTATATTCCATTGTTGTTTTGGTGAAATGTAATCTGTATAATGCTAAAGAAAACAGAAGCTATTCTTTGACAGTGTTCTTTAAATTTTTCAAGTGACTATAGTATAGTACTCTCTTCAACAGAAAAAAATTATTGCCTTAGCAAAGAGCAGGGTAATGGCATTCAAGTGTATGGACAGAATATTACCAAATGATGAGGCAGATTCTGCATCAATGTCAAACTTACCAATTATAGTACACCCTCTCCACCCCCCAACTCAACCCAAGCAAACAAATAAAAAGCATTATTGGAAAAATTTGACAAAAGTAAAAAATTCAGACAGATTAAAGATTTGGCCATATCTTTAAGAAATATCAAAATATTCTTGGTTTTTTGAAACTATAAATCTACAATGCAAATATACAATTTGTGAAACTAAAAGGCAAAATAAAAAATTTAACTTTTAACATAGGAACAACTTCCCCCCCTCTTCAGAAGATTTCAGTTAAAAGACAAGGCAAACCAGAAGTGCTGCTCTCTCTTGTACAACCATATCCTTGACAGTTGCAGCAAAGCAGGTTGCACACTATTCTGCAGACCAACAAATGAAACATGCACATTTTACCTCAAATCATCTGAATAATCTTTTTAATAGAAATCCTATTAAGAACTGAATTACCATTAGTAAGATTTTTCACTGCATGAGCAGCCCTTGTGTGTGGTCCAAGGTTCTCATAATTTCTTCTTTTTGAGAAGCTATTTCTATCTCACGGTATTCACATGTAACATAAAGGAATATGCAGTCTGATACAGTATAAAAATCTTCAAAGAACAAAAAGGTTCCAAAAAACCCCAAGCCCTAAACTTGCAATCTAAATGAAATTAAGATTTTCAAAACCCTTCTTCTCAGCTGGAATGCATTGCCGGCATGATTAGATATTGTCACAGTATCCATTTTTGACTGAATTTCAGAAATTATCTGAAACCGCATGTCAATTTATTTATTTGGGCCTGAGTTTCAGACTCATTGCCAAAGCTCTGAGCAAATACTTAAGAAATAATACCTGTTCCAAACTGGAGAGTTCATATCATTGGAAAAAAAGATTATTACTTATGAACTGGAGATAAAATAACTATTAAGGTTTCCAATAAGACACGGTAAGAGAAGTGTAGTGCTTTGGATGGTTTTAACAACTAGTATAAATTGACAAAACAAAAACAATAAGAAAAAGTAAAATCATGTTATCTCATTAAACCAATGTCAATTATCTCCTAAGAACTACAGTGTACCTAGTAGTATGATCCATAACCTATCCTTTCTGATAACCTATCTATAATCCTAACCTATCTGATAGTAAAATCAGATAAAAATCCTTAAGAAAAAGCCTCATGTCCACTGCTGCCATCTTCCCCCATTTACCATCTCCACCCACCACACCAAAAAAAAGAGACTATACCAGGTTACAGTGTAAACAGGAGTTTTAAAACAAGTTCAGTTGATGTCTGAGATGGGGTCAAGCTGGTGAAACTTGTTCTGACTGTGGGTGTGGGGTGTGTGGCTGTGCAGGAGCCTTACCCCAAGTTTTGGTTGTGCAAGTGTGACTGCCAGAGTTAGTCCAGGATAGTTGGAGGGGGAAGTTTCCTTAACACAGAGCCCTGCCTATACAACATAGAAAACCCTGGTTATGCAAGATGTTAAACTTTTTCATTTTAAGGATGTGTTGTCTCAAATAAAATTCTGATTCTTTGATTTATTCCTAATATTTTCCCACTTTAATATTGAAACAATACCTGACAAACTTAGATAGAATCCATGAAATCATGAAAAATCAACAAATGGAGTCTGTGGTTAGAATTTACTTAAGAATTTTAATGACCATGCTTCTAAAGATCTGTTAGGTCTACAGCAGAAAGGAGAGTTAAAAATAGATTAAAGAAATGCTATCAGAAGTGCTTCTGTTGGTAGAAGACCATGAAAATGCTGTAGGAAATTTATTCTTTCTTTTTCAGGAAAAGGTACATAGAAGGTTGGATTTAAAATAGCAAATACCAGGCTTACCTGGTTCTCAAACAGCATTAAAGATTCAGGGAGACTGCAGTGTCCATATGGGTAAAGATATTATGTGGCAGCTTGAGTTTTGAAGGTGCAATCAGGCTTGGCTCAGGCTGATGCATGTTTGAAAGACCAGCAATATTAGAAAGCCTTTATTTAAAGTGATAGGAGTTTGGAAGAATATGTTGGTTTAAATAAGTTTGTAGTAACATTTTGAACATGATTTGTGTTATGAAGAGCTTGAAATTTGGAAGGGTTGAAGCTACTGATGTGACTGTGTGCTCTGGGGAAAGGAGAAAAATAAAGGAGAAAAAAGAATAAAGAAGAAAATATTTCTTTTTTCCTTAATTCTCCAGGTTTGGGATTCAGACTCTTTAATTATATTTGACTTGGCATGCATTAGGATGGCAAATTTAGAAATCACTGTTAGCATCAAGAAATCACAAGACATTTATTATATTGTTTCCAGCATCAATGGAGTCTCTTATAACCTTGTCCAACTTTTAATGCTATGCTTCAAGGTATCTTTTCTCAATGACATTAGGGCTGTCCTTTTGGTACATTTCAGTCACCTGGTAAATTTCCCAGGCTTATGAACTATCAGAAACTTTTTGACCCTGGTAGAAACTTACTGCTTTTGAAGTAGGAATAATCAATTAAGAATATTTAATTATCTGTTTTATGGATAAATATTTTATTATTAAAAAGATGTATCAAAACTTTTTTATACCCCACATAAATGGCAATCTGTGTTTACATCTTTTCTGGGTATGACTGAATGCTAGTTTAATGGTTTCTGTGGCTCTGTAGGAGCATTTGCACAGTATTGTACAGCTCATAAAGAGATGATTTAGGATCATCACCCTCATCTCTACTGCTCAAAATATATGAATTTGTTTATATGAATGCTCTTAGGAAAAATTCAAACAAGTTTTGGGTGGAAGGGAAATTAATTTTTTGCATGGTTTGGCTGCCAAGATTCTAAACAAGATTCTGCCCCACTTTATTCAAGTCACCTAGCAGGAACTGTGTAAGACAAACAGCTTCCAAGAGTAAATACTTCTGCCTGTGCAATGGCATTTGTTTTCTGGAGGATTGGTGATCTCATATTCAAAGTCTAAATTAGAAAATATGGTTATATGGCTATCTGAGATATTAAGTCTCACTTGTGGGCCCTTCAGTTATTTCTGTGTTAGCACATTACACAGAAGAACTAAGAGGAGCTGATACATGGATTGAAACAGCTGGTAATGAACCTCTGCTGGCAACACTATTTAGAGATATTCTTAGTTCAGAGTCATTCTAGCGTAGTTCAGTAGTGTATCTTCAAATTTAGCTGCATGCAAATGAAAACAACTCATCTGCTCCAAAACCATGCCCCATTGCAAACCAAAACACAATCTGGGGTTTTATTTTACAAACATACTCAGCTCAGAAGTGTGTAATAATTGTGTTGAAACACCTTCTGTCACTCTGACCATGTAGAGAGACATACCAGCTCTGTGTATCTAATATGTTCACTAATCTCACACCTACTGAACAGTTTGAGCGTGAGCTGCGTTCATCCCCATCCTGGAATTTATGATCAAGAATTGTCTCTTCATTCTTTATCTAGCCCAAATTGTTTGACTGATTGCATGTGATTACTCTGAACTAGCAGTGCCAAGAGAAAAAATAAAATAGGTTTCTGCATTTTTCTCTCTTCATTAGAGAAAAAAAGCTCTCAGATGATCACTCACAGGTTTGTGCTGCACACAGAGTGACTCTTGCACCTGTTATGCTGCATATATTAGGTAATAGACACATCTGAGGTTTGTCCATTTCTCATAAAAAAACGTTTTTAATAGGAATTTAATGGATTACATTCACCAATCACAGCTTACAAGTTATTCAAGACAATATTTCCTAAACTCTGAGTGTCCAATCATTGTAATAGAATAAAACATGAGGTATTCTTTTCTTGCTTTATCAACTCTAATTTGTCGCAAAGAACTTTAGTGCTTATACATGAACTTATGGGGAATTGTGATAGCCCAATCTTTATTTTCCAGAAATTGGGGAATTGTGATAGCCCCCTCTTTATTTTGCAGAAAGCTCTCAAAATTTCATTGCAAGTAATCAGGCATATATAAAGGCATTATTCCCAGAATTTTTGCTTACTCCACAAATTTTCATGGGGAATGATGTGATCGCTTCAGTGATTGAGGTGCCTGAATATATAACAGGAAAAAAATTCCCACTTCTTGTACTGCAATATATACAGTTCATAAACAGTATTGACACTTTAAAAGGAGAAAAAAAATAGGCTGAAGATAGGTAATGAAAAGAAATATTAAAAAATAAGCAGATTAAAGTGGTAAACAAATTTGAGAATGGAGGGCAGAACACACAGATAGCCTCTCTGAAATAAAAAACCTATAAACATAAAAAGCTTTTAACAGTAGTAATGATAGACTAGAGTCAGGCTCATGAAAAACCCTTATGGCTACAGCAGACATGACAGAAAGCTGTGATTAAGAAATTCAGTTCGAATAATGGGCAATATTTGTTAACTCTCCAGAAATGCATTAATTCTATAATTACAAACATTATTGAGAATTTCTTTCTCCAATCTCCTTCTTGCATAACTTTTTTCCCTCAAAAAAAAAGATATTTCTGTGTTTGAGGGTTCTTACTTTGACAAATTTATTTATAAAAAAAAAATCTACCTCCTCTTTGAGGTAAGTTTTATGACAACAATCAAGTAAAAATAGAATTTACCGACAGATTTAATATTAAAATAGAGACTACACATTTAATATAAATTATTAATACAGCATTTCTGTCTCAATTGAAAAAAATAATGTGTTTCCTTCTGTTCCAGTGGATAAGAACATTAAGTGCTGATGTTAAGTAAAAGTTTGTCCCTTGTGATACTGATTGTAGAGGGAATCTGGGGAACAAATTTATTAATAAGACACCTAACTTTTGCACAGCCAAGATTAAATTAAATTAATGCCACTCCTAATTAAGCAAGTTGGTTTAGACATGTACTTACAAAGCAAGATATGTGGTGTTCAGAAATACCATGAAGGAATAATTTATTTATATTCCAATCTCCCTGTAGTT
This sequence comes from Serinus canaria, assembly GCF_022539315.1. Taxonomy (NCBI): domain Eukaryota; kingdom Metazoa; phylum Chordata; class Aves; order Passeriformes; family Fringillidae; genus Serinus; species Serinus canaria. The sequence goes on along the minus strand of NC_066315.1, from coordinate 135,520,560 downwards.
GTGGAACTCTGGATACCTTCTCCTGGTTTATGCTCTTTAAAATGAATTAGACGGAAAAAAAGAAAATTAGGGAAACAGTCATTTTTAGGAGTTCTGTAATGCTCACTTATTTCCATCACAAAGTGTGGTGACATGCAAGAAAAACAAACAAACCAACATGCATATGTATGTGTATATTTTTTTTTAATTTGACCATAATTTATATACATAAGCCTTTATCACCATTTAAAATTACCATCAAAGTAAAATAACAGCTGAAATTTGGTGTCTAAATTTCTCAGTCCTAGTTGTCAAAATGCTCCATGGAGGAATGTGCACACATTGAAATGGAGGTGAAAGACACAAAACACTGGAGTTCTTGCTTTTAAGTAAAAAAAAGTAGATTTTTATGTAGGTACAAATTAAACATTTAGAGAAAAAGATGTTTCAAAACCTTGTATATATATTTGAATTGTCCAGTATGAAGACCTAAGGCTACTACCTATTTTTACCCTACCACATCTCCAAAGGCTGTGTGAGAAATTGTACTATAGTTGTACACTCTAAGTGCTCCAAGTTAGTAGCTTTACAGCTCTGCAGTGTGCTTTCACTAAGAACTCATCACTGTTTTATTATTCTGATGATGATATTTAGGATAATGTCATGCAACTACGTGAATAAACAAATCACATATCATGTAGTAGTTGTATTATGAAGGGTTTTTTCTCTCTTCCTTTAGGTAGCACTTTAAAGAGATGATAGAAGCAAAATTTCCCACAGATTTTAGGAAAATCTAGCCTAATAAATGATTATTTATTTATGATAAATCAAAGTATATTCAGTACTTTTAATGGCATGCTGCATTCTTTTCCTTTCTTACATCCTGTTCATTCAGAATAAATTTATTATCAGCCTGTTGAGAAGCTCACCTGGTCTGTCAAACCAGTTCATAAACCCTTCAGTTAGATTTCGTACTTTTAATAGAGGCTTTTTAAAATGCTAAACTCAGTAAAAAAAAAAAAAAAAAAAGAGAATTAGACTTCTAAAAATCATCTACTTAAAATTCTAAAACCCAGATGATGACATAGTGGGAGCAGAGAAGCTCTCTTTTACATTCCAGTGTTCTAATGCAAAAAACGGTCTTAAAGCAGTGGTTTTATTTTTTTAATTAAATCTGTGTGTATTTAGTGTGAATTTGAAAAGTTTAAAAATATTCATGGAATAGTAAAAGTTGGAGAGTATCTCTGAAGACCTCTAGTCCAATTACCTGGTCACAAAACAGTCAAACAGATAACAACCCTTCTGTAAAATAAATAAATAAATAAATAAATAAATAAAAAAAGTTTGACCACACTTGAAGTGAAACAGTGTTTTCCTTTACACATCTGGAATTTTGCTTGTTGCATCTTTTGATTGCTTTGTGCACACATGCTTCCTAGAAGAGCTTTTGTCTTCTCTATTGCTTTTCCATGAAGCTGCTTTCTGGTAAATTGTCTTTTGGGATTCATTTGTTCTGGATGAATTTCCTTTTTAGAACTGCCTGAAGTTTGTCTCAGGCTTTTTCTCCAGCCTACTGAGACCTCCCTAAATAGCATCCCTGCACTAGAGCATATCTACTGATCAGCCAGTGTCTGTAAACTTGCCAAAAGCTAACTTTGTCTCATTGTCCCCGTCCTTAATGAATATTGAAGTCACCAACCACCCCTGAGGGACTCTGCTGCTAATCAGCTCCTGCCTAGGTTTTGGATCATGGACACTCTTTGAACCTGGCACACCAACCTGTTTTCCATCCATTTCATACTCCACTTATCTAATCCATGCTTCATCAATTTGGTTACAAAGCCAAAAGACCAGGAGGTGGGTTGAGCAAGCATGCAAGATGACTGCTAAACAAGGGAAGTAATGATAAGGTGATAAGTTTGGCACACTGATTTCATCTTATAAAATTAATTTGCATAAATATTATTTAAGTGATTAAAATACACAAAGATATTGTATCAGGAATTCCTATGTGGCCCCTTCATGTCTTTTTCAGCCATATCCAATTTTTTTACAGAATGATGAAATCTAGTAAGAACAATATGATGAACAGACAGTAACAAATTTCATGCCAACACAATATTCTCTCTTTGGCCCTTCAAGATTGATTGCAAATTCTGAGTGAGACTCAGCCCCCATTCTTCTGGAATTGCATGTTTTAGATAAAGCAGAGAACTGTTTTTTCTAGTTTATGGCAAAATTCAAGGCAGATAATATTAAAGTGGGCAGAACACAGTGAATTTGGTCATTTCCTTTTTTAGTAATATTTTTTCTAAGTTTAAACCCAGAAACATATTTAAATATACAAACAGGATTCATGGTAAAACTTCTGTCTAAAGCAGAAGTTTTAAAAAAATTGCGTGACAATATAAAAAATAACTATCTTTAATTTATTATTAAACATTTAAAAGAAATATGAATTCAATATCTGAGGACCAAGAAGGAAAAATTTCCCCTTACTTCTGTTCATGCTTGATTTTTTGTCAGAATTTATTTGTGGGGATTTTTTGTCCCTATAGTCAGTATTTTCTATCTATAAAAACAACCCCATAAAAATCCTAATAACTGTAAAACACCAATTATATTTTTATTAAGTATGTCTTGGAAAGGAAGGTCCTTGGAGGGTTTTTTTTAAGAGAAATACAGTTTAGACCAAAATTTGCTCTTTAAAAACGTAATAAATACAAAACCCAGATAAATTTTGGATGAATAGATTGCTGTCTCCTGGTATTACCTTCCCAGAAAGAGGGGATCTGAATTAAATCTCCGTACTGCCACTTTGTGTTTATGTTATGCAGGTTGCTGAGCTCAGTGGGACTAGTTCCACAGGCAAGTCTGACATTTGGTATTTATTTGTAATATATATAACATGTTTCAGTTCCATAATGTAGTAGGAAAAAATATTTACTTAAATAAATATTGATAAACTTACTTTTTGCTGAAACTCACATGTTTTTGTGCAAAATATATTTTATTATGTTGATCAAGAGTAAAATATCTTTAATTTTTATACTTTTTTGTAATAATTGTGATTGTATTTTATCGTAATATTCCATACTGAAGTATTATATATAGCTGTAGACTGTCTCAGACTAAATCCATGTATATTTGATTTCTTTATAATTACTACAAAAGTCTAGTGTTGTAGATAGGCCATGTGCAAGGGTATAGATATGAGTGATCAATAAAATTTGCTTCCAAGGTCACAGCTAAATGTTACACCATAGATATATTTATGAACTACAGAAGTGTGGAGAATTGAAGATGCATGCAAGCATACCTTAATTGGAAAACCTGAAGACCTTAATCTGCTTTTAATTTTATTCATTTTAAAAATTGCTCTAAGTTAAAAGTACTAAATGTCCAGGGTCAAAGGAAATCTTCTCCTTTCCTTTTTGCACACTGCAGTGCTTCACAGAATTAAAAAAAATAACTAAAAGAAAAATTAGGCACCTTTAATAACTAAAGGACATAGAAAAAACTAATAGTGTAAAAGCCCCCGACTGTTGGAGGATTTCTCAGTATTTTTAAGTGATTAAGAAAATTTTGAATGTGCAGAGCTTCCTGGTTAGAAAAATGTAACAAAATGGAAATTTTTAATGTTTTTTTTCAAAAATGTATTTATATTTTTTTCACTGTGTTGCTAGGTTCCGTAGCAACTGCTTGTCGTGATCCTGGTGTCCCCATGAATGGAACTAGAAATGGTGATGGAAGAGAACCTGGAGACACTGTCATTTTTCAGTGTGACCCTGGCTATGAACTTCAAGGAGATGAGAGAATAACCTGCATTCAGGTAGAAAACCGGTACTTCTGGCAGCCAAACCCACCAGTCTGTATAGGTATGCAGAAAAAAATTAAATAATGCTTTCCTAAAAATAGAAATCTTTATGTAATGAATTACACTGTTTTAGGAACTTATTTAAAGAAAATACATGCACTGCACATCTTAAAAATTATTTTACATCAACCTCTGATGGTCATAACAAAAACCTTTCCTCTGTAGTTGTTAGTATAGTTCTCATGCTCTCTCTCTCTCAGGGCCATTTCATTTATAATTTGATGATCTGGGACAGAGAAAACAAGTCAATGTCAATGACTATTATCCTTGGTAGTATATTCTTGGACAAACATTGTGGAGAGGAACTTGCCAGAGATTACACCTGCAAGGAGCACTGTACAACTTTCAAATACTCTCTTTCATTTAATAAACGTGTCTTGACCTTAGCGGTTACAAATAAAATCTGCATTCTATTTGCATATCCTCTGCCTGCACACCGTCTACCTTGTTCATGCATATCTGCAGACAGGTGTTTGCAAACAGTACAGTACTGACTTGGTGTCTTGGCTTTTCTACTTAATGTGTTAAAGTGTTATTTTCTCTGTTCTTATTCTCCTTACTACGCCTTCCTGTGTCATGTGAGTTTATGGGCCTGAAGACAAGAACTGTTTTCTAAACTATTTTCTGGAAGATTGCAGTAAAGAAGCATTTTATTGCTCATCTCTTATAATTCTTACATATGAAAATGTGCATTTTATAGTAATGGTAACTGAACATCTGTAGATATCTAAGTGAACAAATAAAAGGAATTCTAGGGCTCTGGGTCCTAAAGTTAAAATATTTTTTCTATCATGATGGCCTTATAACTACCCTATTATAAAGCAGTACTAGCAGTTTTAACTGCTATCAATAGTGAATTGATGATGTTACAAAATAGATTAAATGTAGGTGTAGGTGCTCAACTGACATTCTGTCTGTAGCACATATTAAATATGCATACACTTGATTTTAGCTGCATACATCCATTTATCTAATACTGGTAAGTTCCACACTTCATGCAAAACACCTACTGTACACAGAGTAGCAAGGATGCTTATTATGATGATTTATTTGTCCAAATGTCAAGCATGAAGTTATTCTGTATTGATTTCCTATAATGATACATACTTGGAGAATATGAACTGCTAATAGACTAGAGTGTGCAAACCTTGCCTTGGAGCTAAGTGATTTCAAAACTCTGTTGTAGCTCAGTACACCCTGAAGTTCATCGATTTTTTTCTCATAGCTTGTAATATATTCATTAATGTTGTTTCCATCCCTGTAAATACAAACTGTGCAATACTTACCCCACACATAACTTCAACATCATCATCATTTATCAAAGTTTTAGAAAAACACAAACATAATTTTGATGAAAGAATAAGAGGCAGGAATAATTCCAAAGGTGGATAGTTGTACCATGTTCTAGATCTATTTTATTGGTTCTTTACACATCAAAGTGTGTGTGTGTCTTTTTGAACCTCTTAATTATTAATGCTCAAAACTAGGCAAATGTATTTTTTAATTGTTCTTACCTGTGGGAGTGCCTTGTTTTTTTTAAATTCCCTTAGTCTTGCCTCGCAAAATTTTAAGAACATCTTCCTTACAAAGGTAACAGCAATGGGAAAATAATAAAGAATTAAATTATGATTCATGTATTTGAATGAAAGATAGTAATTAGAAATTCTTCTATACTAAAGATATACTGAGAAACTATAAATTTGAGAGTACGTTCCTGCCAAAAGACAGTCCTTTGGTTTGTGCCTGTGATGCAAAAAATAGCCCCATGTTTTCCACTCCAAAGATTTTCTGGATCCAATCCTGCTTAGGTACCAGAATCTTAAGTGACTGTATCTGTTTATTTTTCTCAGGGATTGCATTAAAAATTCTGGTATGCAAAAACAGATTTTAGGATTCAGGTTAACTATACATTTAGGGGAAGTATAGACTGTCTCTTCTTCAAAAATGGGTGATTATTATTTTTTCCTTGAGGCTCAATTTTGCTTGTTTCTACTGTTTTATTTCAGGCAAGGTCTTGTTTTTCATGTTTATATCTATAAAAAAGGTTTTATTGTTAACACTCAACTCCAGTGGTAATTTCCATTCAAAATCAAATACCATGATTCTTTATTTAATAGGTTGGGTTTTTTTTTTAACAAAAGGAGAGAAAAAGTAAATGAAACCATACATTCTGTTTCATTTCTTAAGGAGTAAATAAATAAATAAATAAATAAAATCTAGAAAGCTGTGGAATAAGATTTTGTTGCCTCCTAGAGAAAATAAATAGGTTGTAAATAAAAACCACCCCAACCTTTACTTCCTTGCATAGAAATAATGAATGCTGAGATCATCACAGAGACAGTAAGGATCAGTGCTTGCTTACCACTGTGTCTACACAGAGGTTTATAAAGACAGGCTCACATAACCTACATCTAGTTTTTACTGCATAACACATAAAAAAATATATATTTTTCATTGTGTTTTGACATTTGCCTTTCTTTCTAGATGAGCTGTTATATTTGTTCAGTCTTACCTCTTATGTCTAATACTGTAAAAGGTTTTCTTTAAACTTTGTTTTCAGAGCTGGTCTGTCCTCAGTTAAAAATAAGGTTATGGCAATAATAATTTTCTACACATTAAAATTCAGAAAATTATGGATTCTGAAACACATAAGAATTTAATTAAAACACACAGAGACAGAAGTCTGTGACTAAGTTTAGAGAAGATAGTAAACTAGAAAAGGAAACATAATCTAATTACATTTTTTACTCAATTTTGTTAGCCTTTTCGACTGACTATCTTGTGAACTGACAATTAAAATAATCTGGAACCCTTCTATCTGAAGAAAATTTTATCTTGGAGATATTTTGCAAAGTTAAATATTATGTTTTTTATTATTATATTTTACTGCTGTTCATGGCATGACTTGAAATACAATATATTGTGGCTGTCTGTCTAGCTTAGTGTACTTTCCATTTTTTCCCTTTTTGATTATCAACAGACATTGGAAAGAATTAAATGGAAACACTGTAAACAGCAAAGATAACTGCTGATGTGTGTAAAGAGCAAATAGGTATATAAGAAAGAAGTTACTCATATGAAAATATTCTATCAATGAACTAACAGGGAACTGAACTAAATCAAGAGCACAGGAAAGTAGCATGAATGCAGACATTGGCAGAATTTAGTCTGGAACAAGGACATAGCATTTAACTTCCTTGTATCATTATAGGCCACTTCAGAGCACTTCAAAAATATCATCAGACTCATACAGTTTAGTGGTCATTTCAGTGAAGCCTGGTTACAGTGAATAACCTAAATATCCTCTTTGATATTCTTCACATTTTCATTCCTAGGATAGCAGAGTGCAACCTAAACTATTAAAGTACATGAAAAAAGGAATGTACAGGGTTATACTGGAGAACATTAGTTCCAGCTGATGAGCAGCCTTTACATTCCATTCAACCTCACAGTTCCTTTTTTACAGAAACATTTACTTCAACAAGGCTACAGAAAGTTACACTGAACTATTTTAAAATTAATGGATGCATATTTTTTTATAAGAATTTAATTTTACTCATTTTGAAATTGTGACAATGGAACATTCGATGGCATATGCTTTTAATTAGAAACAATGCAAATTTTAATTTTTGAAGATAGAAAATTTGCTATTATTATCCTTATTGTAAAACTAAGTAAATATTTCACACTAAGTGAAATTTCTCCCATCTGTTCCCTTGTAGCTTATGGAACTTTACCTATCAACTGAAAACATCTGTGAAAATGTTATAGTGATAAAAATTGTGTTTGGTGGTTGTCAAAAAAAGCAAAACAAATTGTGCTAGTTCTGGAATATATTTAATGCATTTGCTAGTACTATTAATTTGTGATATTATTGTGTTCCTAAAGCTGTCCTAATGTCTTTTGTTTCCACTTCTAACTGTTTTTACACAAAAAGATTATTTTATAATTCATCACCAATTTTAATACCAAAATGTAAACATGTAAACGAAGATTCTTATTTTTTAGTGTTTTGTTTTGTTTTGGGTTAATTTTGCTATTCATTACTCCCTTTTAATATAAACAGATATTTAATATGTATAAAGACTATACTCATATATACTGTGACTGTGGATATGTTAATCTTCTTAAATATTCTACCTGCTTTACTTGAATTCATAAATGACCTGTGATTTAATTAATAGAATCATAGATACACAGGGAGATTTGGGTTAGACCACGTAATTCCCACCCTCCTACTGTTCCAGGGACACTTTCCATTAGACCAAATTATTCAAAGTCCCATCCAGCCTTATCTTGAATAGTACTTGGGATAGACATCCAAAAATTCCATGGACAACCTGCTCCCAGTCTCACCACCCTCTCAGTAAAGAATTTCCTCCTAAAAAAAACCCACCTTTAAGTTTTAAACACTTCCCCTTGTCCTGCTACTGAATGACCTTATGAAAAATCCCCCTACAGCTCTCTTGTAGGGCCTCTTTAGACACTGAATGGCACCATAAATTCTTCTGGAGTCTTGTCCTCTCCAGGCAGAGCAATCCTAACTCTCTCAGATTGTTTTTGTAGGAGAGGTTTTCCATCTCCCTGACCATCCCTCCTCTGGACTCTCTCCAAAGGGTTGATGTCTTTCTTGCATTGGATGCCCCAGAGCTGGAAGCAGTATTTCTCATGATATTAGGAAATACTCTGTATATTTCCCAGTAGCTTGAATTATACCTGTGCATATCATCTTTATCTGTACAAATCCTCTTGGGTGCAATCACACAGCATATACAGAATAACCAGTGGATCAGGTCCAGACAACACTGATTTATGAAAGGAGGGTTCTGAATAAGCAACCTGATCTTGTATGACAAGGACACCTGCTCAGGTGGTGTTAAATATCCAGCATTTGGTTAAGTGTTTGACACTATTTCCCACATCATTCTCATGGAGAAGCTGCCTGTTCATTGGACAGGTGAGCTCTTCACTGGGTAGCTACTGACTGGATGGGCCCAGAGAGTCAGGGTGGATGGAGTTACATCCAGCTGGTAGCCAGTCCCCAGTACTGGGGCCAGTCCTGTTTGATGTCTTTACTGACGATCTGGATGAGGTGATTGAGCACACTCTCAGTTCTCTGGTGTCACTTATTTGTGCTGGAGTGTTGATCTGCTGGAGGGTAGGAAGGCTCTGCAGCAGGAACTTTAGAGGCTGGATCAATGGGCCAAGGCCACTGCTGCGAGGTTCAGTAAGGTAAAGTGATGAGTCCTGCAGTACACCATGTAGCTCTCCAGACTTGGGGGATGAATGGCTGGGAAGCTGCCCATTGGAAAAGGTCCTGGGGGCATTGGTTGACAGGTGGCCAAACATGAGCCAATGTGTACCCAGAGGCCAAGAAATCCAATGGTATCCTGGCTTGTATCAGCAAGGTATGTCCAAAATGACCAGGGCAGTGATCATCCTCCTGTACTCTACACTGGTGACACTGAAGTAGTAGAGTGAGTCCAGAGAAGGACAACAAAGCTGGTGAAGGGTCCAGATAACAGCATTATGAAGATCATCTGGGGAAGCTGACATTGTATAGCCTAGAGGAAAAGAGGCTAAGGGAAGACATTCCTGCTTTCTGTAAGCACTTGAAATGAAGTTGTATTGAGGGTGGTGCTCATTTATTCATCCAAGTAACAAATGTCAGGATCAGAGGAAATGGCCTCTGTTTGCACTGTGGGCAGTTTAGATTGGCTATAAGGACAGATTTCTTCATCACCAGTAGGGTTATCAAGCATTGGTGCAGGCTGACCAGGGAAGTGGCTTAGTCCCTGACCCTGGAGGTATTTAAAACACATGCAGATGTGGCACTTAGGGACATGGTTTGGTGGTGGTTGCACTCAATGATCTATATGATTCTATAAGACATTTAAATAACCTTAAGAGCTCACAGAATCTCTGTTACAGATGACCTGAGTAATCAATTACCTTCCTAGGCCCAGATGATCACTTAGTAGAATTAAAACTCAAAAATATTAGTCTTTATAAATCTTGTCTGTGATCTTTTGCAAACCATTATATGAAGTTCTTTCAAAGAAGATCTTTAGAAAACCTGACTATTCTCTTGTTGCTACATGAAGTCTCAGATAAGGAATGCTGAAGAAGAAATTTCATTAAATGTTTCCTTTTTTTTTTTTACTATTTATTTTTCTGGATTGGAGCCCCACAACATTTGGGAACCTCAAAATCCCATAGAAAAATGTGGTTGTTTTATTCTGATTGTGATTAAAGCTATTTTATTTATCTCTGAGTTTGAAAAGTGCAATTACTTGAATATTTTTTAAAATTTAGTTTATATTATATCCATCTTGATCTGAACTGCTAATCACTGTTATCTGGTGAAAAGGCAGATAATTGCATTAGCAATGTAAGTATCATGTTTCATAGCCTAAGGAGGTTCTTTTAGAATGTCTTTAACAAGAAGTAGAAAGATGAAAACTTACCCAGTTAAGTCTTTTTATGTGTGTAGCCAGAGCATTTTTCAATTTCACAGTATATTCAGGAAAACTTTGAAATGATGTTATGCAAGCAAAAGGACAGATTTCAAAACCAAGAGTTTCACATAGTAGTATTAGTATTTGTCTAGGGCAAAATGTGAATATGTTTTTTGTTTGTTTCGATTAAAGATTTGTAAATACCTCACTTGTTTAACTTTTGTGGACACTAAATGTCAGTGAACAGATTGCTGCTACTTGTTTCTTTGTCTCTTACCTTCTTTCCTCAAGTTCAGTCTATTTTTATTCACAGCTCCCTGTGGAGGAAACCTGACTGGCTCATCAGGTTTTATACTTTCACCAAACTTCCCTCATCCTTATCCCCACAGCAGAGATTGTGACTGGACAATCAATGTTAATAGTGACTATGTTATATCATTAGCATTTATCAGGTAAGCTGCTGCTTAAAAATTTTAAAGTCATGTTCATAACTTTATTATTTGCTTCATTATTATAACTTTATTTTTGTTGAGATCTCTGTAGGGTAATATATGTGTACTTAATATAACTATCAAAGGGATTAGTAATCATTATCTTTGTTAAAAGTTACAATAAATACATCAGAGTCATCAATTCACATACAGGTGAAGCTTGGAAACTCATTGCTGTTTCCTTAAAAGCATTCTGTTTTCACTGGCTAATGTTGAGATAGGTGGTGCTTAATTTAACTAAGATTCAGTTCCTGAGAAGATGGCATGGAGTAACTCACTGAAATGTCTGCAAACAAGGATGGTCTTTAATGATGAAAACTATTAATTCATCTGCTTGCTGCTATTTAGGCAAAATTTCAAAAGCAGTCTTTAAATTTAGTTTTATTAGTCCATATAATTTCAGGACACTCAAGATACTTCCTGATGTTCTGGCTATTAAATGGAATTGTTCTAGACTTTTCTTTTATCACAACAGAAGACTAAATTGAGCATAACAGAATTCACAAAGGAACTTTTGCTGTCTGCACTGTATGTAACACATGATTTAAATTATCTATTATGTGTGAAAATTATGTATCCCAACCAGGAAATACGTCACAGAAAAGATAAAAATGGTACTGAGAATTGCCTCATTTGTGACACACAGACTGACCTAGAGTGAGAAACACTGAATACTCCACTAAGTTCTGTAAAGTAGTCTTTTGAGTGGAACTTACTCCAGCTAATCCTTTTAAACTGAAGATGAACCATGGCCCTTTAATAATCAAAGCTGATGACTTTTTACTTTTGCATTTCTTTTATAAGGAAATATATTTTAAATAATGCTTTTCACTCTTTAATAAGAGTGAAAAGGGGAGCTCTATCAGATCTTCAATGCCTGCATTTATTTCAGTGAGGGGCTACTGTCAAGTAGAGATATAATATCTTGGATTTTCATACTCTTACTAACTACCTTTTTAGAAAACTTTCCTTTTCTATGCTGACAATCTTACAAGTAAAATTGGTTAACTCTCTGCCCTTAAGTAAAATTAAGTATGAATTTAACTAACTTAGTTAACAAATGTAGTTAATAATGAAGTTTGGAAGAAAATAGAAGGTTTCAATACTTCATCTTTTTATTTAAATTTATCATAGGAAAAATGCTTCTTGCTATAAGAGATATGAGAAAATCATCCTCTGGCTGTCTGAAAGTGTTTAACCTGGCTGAAAGCTGAGTGTATTATATCATTAAGCATTTCTACCAAGGGTTCCAATAGATCTAGGATGTTTATTTTTCTAAGCCTTTAGAAATATGTTATTATTTTTTGTCTATTTAAAAAGCTTTCCTTAATATGGCTGGCAGGAAATTATTGTTTCTAAGGTGTGAACAAAAAGATTGAATATTCCTGTGTTTGCTAATAAAACACTTCTACAAACCATTTTTTTTCTGACAGTGGAGGGATTTTTTCTTTTATTAAAACAGTGATAGTAAATTTCAAATTTAAACCAATAAGAGTGAAAATGTTAGGCAAAGTGTATTTCATCTGACATTTCTCTTTTTTGTTTTCTAGCTTCAGTATAGAACCAAATTACGATTTTCTTTATATCTATGATGGGCCAGACAGTAATAGCCCACTGATTGGGAGCTTTCAAGACAGCAAACTGCCAGAGAGGATAGAGAGCAGTTCAAATACCATGCATCTGGCTTTTCGGAGTGATGGATCTGTTAGTTTTACTGGATTCCATCTGGAATACAAAGGTAAATAAAATTATTTTTCTCTGTATTTACAAAGTTCAATGCATGAGTGCAAATTTTGTTTTAATTTCTCATAATTTTCTGCCTGGTAATATTTTTGTTTTGCCTGAGAATATAATAATGTGAATTTATTCATACAAGTACAATGTTATGAGATTGCTAACTTAAAATAAAGTCCCTAGTATGACTTCATTTACCTGTAAAGTTGAGTATATGATTCCTTTCAGTGTTTGAAGCAGGCTTACAAGAAAGCTGGGCAGGTACTTTAGATTAGAGCATGTAGTGATAGGACAAGGGGGAATAGCCTTAAGCTGAAGGAGGGCAGATTTAGATTAGATATTAATAAGAAATTCTTTATTGCATGGGTGTTGAGGCACTGGAAAAAGGTGCCCAGAGAGATTGTGGGCTCCCAGTCCCTGGAGGTTTTAAAATCCAAGATGGATGCAGCTTTGGGCAACCTGTCTAGTGGAAGCTCTGAGGAACCTGGTCTTCCTTGCTCGTGGCAAGAGCATTTGGAGCAGGATGATCTTTAAGGACCCTTGCAACATAAATCATTCCATGAGTCTGTGATGCTACAAAACAATTGGAGACAGCAGTTTACAGGTTTCAAAAATAAAAAGTAATGTTGCAGTGGCATAACCTAACAGCATATATATACATATATATATATATATATATATATATATATATATATATATATATATATATACACATATATATGTATGTTATATATATATGTTTTATCCAGAATTTAATTTATTATTTTTTATTTTACGTAGAAGGTCAAGTTGATTTAGGTGCATTTAAGTCCTGTCAGATGAAATTATGTGCTAGAATCTAGGAGTCCAATATTGAAAATAAAACACTATTTTGGCTAGATCTTTATATGATAGACCACAGTAGAGCTGTCCACCTGTCTCAGATCTGCCTGAAGTCATAGCGCAGTAAACAAGAAAATGCAGACTTGCAAAATATATAATCAGTGTGAACTTTCATAACTGCCTCTGCATGGCCTGAGAAACAGAAATATTTGCTGTTAAATGAATATGAAAATATTCTGTAAAGACAATCAGAAAGAAAATAAGGGTGATATAGACCTCCTTGGTCTTATTTTCATCTCCATTTATTCTGAGAGCAGCTAGTAATTGCAAAGGTATAGAAAGGAAAGAATACTGTATTTAGTGATTTGCAAAGCCCATGAAGCCTCCTTATAGTTTGCAACAGTCATTGGATCCTACAGATGTCAAGGAAGTTGTCTCCAGAGGATGAGCTAGTCCTCAAAAGTTAAACGTAGGTCCCAACCCTGTTGATGGCAAGTCCAGATGTATGAAGTGTTTCAGTTCACTTACATATATTTCTTCAACTAAATTGAAAAATAATAAATGCAGAGGGAAGTACTATAGGGAGATAGCAGAACTTCTGAAGAACAAGCAAATAAATTATTTTTAAAGAGGCCAATCTTTTTCTTCTGCGCTGTTGAATGAAGTCTTGTGTCACGGCATCAAGGTGTTTCTCCTTTCCACCAATCCAAGTGTGAAGGATATTTATTAGGGAGACAGTCTCTTCTCATGCTGCTTTGCTGCTGAGAGTGGGGAAGCAGAAGAAGCTGGGAGGGAACACAGCCCCAACAGCTGACCCCACATTTCCAACATGATATTCTGGCCTGGGAGAGCCTACTTAGGTGCCAGCTGGGCATCAGTCAGTTGGTCATAAGCAATTGTTTTTCATTTATAGAACTTGTTTTTTTTGGGTTTTTTTCTGTCACTTTGTTTAAATTCTCCTTCCATTACAATTTATTATTGTTTCTGTTATTGTTGTTATTATTATTCAATTTTATTTAAACTATTAAACCCATCTACAAATTATCTCAATTTAACCTTTCCAGTTCTCCCCCCACACCACTCTGGATCCCACTGAATGAGCAGTTTGCATGGTCCTTAGTTGCTGAATGGGCTAAAACTCAACAGTCCTTTTTGGCAGGTTGACTGCAGGTCTGACCAGAGTGTGTTTAAGCAAATTTGTTTTAAACATCCATTGTGTTAATTCTATAGTCACTGGTCACAATGTTGATTTTTTTGGAGTCAGAGTTGTTGTGCTTGTTCTGAGAATTGGGTTATGTATCACTTTCTCTCTATGTTTTTCTTTTGTTACCTCTGGGGCCTGGATTAAGGATATCATTTTGATGGACTGTGTAACACTGGCTCAAGATTTGATAAAATAATTCCTGTTTGTGAGACTAATCTTGTATTTTTGCTCACTATGGTTGTCATATATGTACTTTTAGGGAACAACCTCTTGAAAACTATTAACAATCACAGACTTTATCTTTTCTCATCAGAGACCCCATCTATGGAACAGATGAGGAGGAACACTTGCCCCATTCCTTCACCTTTTCTTTCACCTTTTCATTCTCCTCCAGGCTAATTTGAATAGCTCTTGGGAATTTTGAATGTCCTTGAGATGTTCAAACCAGTGTATTCATACTGCTATATCTCCTGCATGAGTTTCAGATTTTGCTTGAGGTTAAACAATTATTGGGGGATTCTGCCCTGGAGCTAGATCAATACAAGTTACAGAATACATGGGAAAGGGTACCAAGGACAGTGTCCACCTCCAATGTTTGGTAGTTCAGCCCTGAGCAAGTGTAGAATGCTCAAAAACTACTAAAATATTTGAGGAAAGTGTCTTGTCACACTAGCAACTCCAGAGAGACATAAAATGTACTGGGACCTGGCCCAGGCCTACTAAGCCCTATTCAACATAATTGACTGTCCTCAAGTGGAAGAGGCCTCTGGATCTGACAACAAAACAACAGGAGCTCTGGCCCCTCCAACTGCCATGATGGGCCTTGCAGCTGAACCAGAGGAACAACCCGTGCTGGTATCAGTCACCCCCACACACAAGCAGAAATATTGCAAACATCAGCTCGTTTGCTAAGGAAAGAGACTCCTCCTAAGAAGGAAAAGGAGGAGGAAGTGGATGAAGAGAGCTACTCCAAAGGGCCATCACTAGAGGAGGAGGAAGAGGAAGAGCTCATAAACAAGCCAGTGACCATACAATCAGCAAACAGACACCTTGGCTGTGCCAGTGCTGGGTTAACATGGTCAGTAATCTAGAATTAGAGGAAAAAGGCCAGCACCTAGGATCCCTTTTCTAGGGAAGAGGCCATTGTCAAAATGATTGAAAATGGGGCACAAACCCTTGGCCTCTGAAGGTGATTCCTTCCAGGCATGAGGAAAAGGTATCTCTTCTAAGATGATATAATCCATTCAGGCAAATGGACCCCCATGAGGAGATATATCCAGTACCTGAAGGAATTAGCTATGCTGCAGGTGATTTATGATGACCTTGATACTGAGCAGTTATCCAAAGATCCAGAAGTCCTGTGTAAATGATCCACTCGCTGTAAGTTTTTACAGAGCACATGAAATGTCACCTCATTGGCAGTAAAGACCTGGGAAGACAGGGAGGGACAATCAGTGGATAAACTGGACATGGAGAGAACACAAGAAAGTGAGATAGAATATCAGCCCCAATCCTAGACACATGGGAATGTGAGTTGCAAGGAAAAAATCACAAAAGGGTGTTTTTCCAGGAAAATGGTCACTCCAGTTTCCAGCAGGATAGGGGAAATAATAAGAGTAAAAGTGAGAAAACTCATGGGTTGAGATAAAGGCAGTTTAATATAGAAGACAAGAGCCATGCGCACATGCAGAGCAAAATAAGGAATTCATTTCCATGGGCAGGCAGATGTTCAGCCATCTCCAGTAAAGCAGGGCTCCATCACATGTAATGATGACTAGGAAGACAAATGCCTATCTTCAAATGTCCCTCCCTTCCTTCTTCTTCCCCAGAATTTATGTCCTGGGCATGGCATCATATGATATGGATGTCATACCACATAGGATTCAACTTTGGTCATTTGGCATCAGCTGTGCCAGCTGGGTTTGCTCCGACTACCTAAGGAGGGAGTGTTGCAAGGGCAGTGTTGAAAAGGCAGAGCCAAAGTCTTCTCAGGTGCTCATAGTGATAAGCTGAGAGCTAATGAACTGACAAATTGACATAACAGGAATTTCAATTGCATATCAAGAAAACAAATTAATCACTCTGATAGTCAAGCACTGGAACTGCTTGTCCTTAGATGATGTCATCGGAATCCTTCAAAATCATAACTGGACCATACAAAGGCCTAAGTAACCTAATCAAACTGGCCCTAATTTGCATGGGAGTTGTACTCTTTCAACCTAAATTTTTCTGATTTGATGAACATAAATTTTTCATACAAATTGTAACTGATGCAGTGGTGCCCTATATGTACACTAATCCTATTTAAAGTGACAGTGTACTCAAATTATACTTCATTGCTGGACTCTATTTTTCAGATCCAAATCTCAGACTGACCCACTTCCCAGGTCTGATCTGTAACCACATGGTGGAGTTTTATTCCCATTCTCTCTCCCTCACTTCATTTCTATGTTATAATGGAGGAAAAGCTTATTATTTCTATTAAGTACTCTGGAGAATAATTACTGAATGCTTGCTATAGTTTGGTATGTCTGTAGTATTTTCTCCAAGAGGTTTAATATAGCTTTATTCTCTTTGAAACTTAGGGATGTTGTGGTAAGTCATCACATTCTGGACAAAGCACTTGCTTCTCTTGGATTTCAATACTTTTTCCATGCACTGAGATACTAGTTCTCAGGAGGATTTTGGCATCATTACATGATGTTATTCAACAGAGATTGAAACAGCATGTGTCACTGTTTTCAGCCTGTATTTCAGAGCCTTACTTGATCCAGTGGCGTGACAATGTTATCAGAGAAGTTAATGCTGGTTTCTTTGAAGCTTGTTGCAAAATTGCATTATGTAGGGAAGGAATTGGCAACTGAAATGAACAGCCAAGTATTTAATGTTACTGTAACCCAAATCTGAGCTGCCCAATGAAAAAAAATTATTTGTTGCCTACTTATTACAGAAAATAATTTTTAAAATGCTCCCACTGAAAAAAAAATCTTTGTAATAATACAGCCTTTTCTCTGATGTTCTGCTAAATCTGTCACTGCCCTTATGTGTTTTTAACTTAATGATACTCATATTGTTCAGAAAAAAAGGAAAGGGCCACAGGGATAATCAATGTCTTGTGTTCCTCAGTTGGAGCAACATGATGGCAGTGGTGAAGAACTTTCCCTCTTGTCTCCTGGGAGCGCTTATAAATTTGCTGAAAGTCTTCTTACTTGGTCTTTTTTTCACTGGTTCTCAGCCCAATCTGAAGAATTAATTTGATTTGTTCTTCATACATTGTAGCATATTCTACTAACTTTTTCTACAAGTTCACTAATCGGTACCTTCAGATTTGCAGAAGTAGTTTTAAGGTGCTTAGTATTTCAGGCTTTATTTTTCAGAATTGGTATTAAGAAACTGTTTTTCTATAGTGACATTGTTTCTGTTTAGTCAGCAATTTCAGGAGCCTGTCACAACTATAATTGTGTGGAAAAGAAAATTACGGGGCTGTATTTTTTCCCTAGAGGTAATTTGCGCTGTGACAGATCATTCTTTTCTCAATTTTTGATTTATGCACCAGACATAATAGATTACTTTATTTTTTCTCTCTTTATTTTTTTCATCTAGTGCTAATATCTGCTTTATCTGTGTACCTTCTAGAGTACCTTTGAAACACTCTGAATTAGTTTTGTCATAAACTCAAGAATTGTGATCTCACAATAGCAATTATGAATCTATCCAGTTATATCAATATTGGTTCAATAACAAGAAAAAATGTTATTGTATTAATTTTCTAAAGGACTAGTTATAATCCTAAATGAATTTATCCTTTTTTTTTCTTTTGTTCCTCAAAGTTTGATAACTTAGACTTGAAAGAGTTTGAAATTTGCCCTAAAACCTGCCAGACTTCTCCAATGAATGTGTGGATGGCTTACTAAATAATTATTAATATCTGTGTGATATCTTATTGACTTTTTAGTAAATTGCATCTTTTGACTTTTCATTGTCCATCCAAATTTTTGAATGAGTGTTAAATAAGTTTTAGACTACACAGTACCCATATGAATCAATGTGAATACTTAATCCTGTTCTTAATGATTGAAGATGTATTGTAATTATTATTTACTACTCTGTTGTTTTTCATATCAGAACCATGCTCTGTAGATTATATATGCAAATCATGATAAATTTTTAAACACATTAGGAGGTTTGACATTCTTTTGAAATATGTGAAATTCAAAATTCAAAAGAATTATTCTGTGTTTCCTTCTTCAAATGTTACCACAATGTGTTTATTTATCTCCTCTCAGAAATGCTACAACATAAAAGTGGCCTTAAGGGATGTACTTAGTTCATTAACTTGGCTCTAGTAGTGACCAATAGTTTATGTGTGGCCAAACTATATAAAAGTCAAATAAATAATAATTGTTCCTGCTTATCTATAATTTCTCAGAAACTTCATTTTAGGTACTGACAGAATCAGATAAAGTGTCTTTTTATATAAAATTCTTAAAAAGCTTTCCAGGAAGTTCAAAGCTCATATAATCTTTTGGCAACCTACCTGTAGCAGAAAGTTCCACAGTGAAAATATGCCTGGTAAATAAAATTTTTTGATGTATTTGAAAGCTGGCGCTGGTCGTGTAGAAAATGAAGAAGTGTTCCCTATTGATTTACTCCAAACACCTTTAAATGTTAAAAAAAGTCTGAAATTTCTATCTTTTGCTTAAAAGAATATTCTTGCAGACTCCATCCTGCACAACATAAAATACTGTGCTTTACTCCAACTTCTACATAATACCTTTACTCTTTTTTCCTTAAAGGGAATTACATTTTTTCCTAAATGCTTTACTTTTCTCACCTTCTTCATAATAATGCTGTTAATTAGAAGTGTTGAGTATTAATTTTTGTTCACTATGTTCCTGGACATTGGTATTCACATTATAGAAATAAAAGGGAAGCAAGTATAAAAGCCTATGCATATGTTTCAATTTATTTCAATAATTTGAAAAAAATATCCATAACTGATAAAAAATGAAATACATTTAGGGAATATTTTTATATTTTTTTCATCCACTGAGGGATAAATATGTATATGAAAATATATGCCATCCTTTCATATACAAATACAAACTCATCTGAGGTTTATTAATTTTGAAGACATTCTGGTTTGCATACTTCTTATTTTGCAGCAAATTATTCATGTTGGTTTCCTATATTTACCAGTTTTCACATCATAGATTTTAAAACTAGGATGTGCCTTATCTACTGGAAAAATGTCTGTATATCTAACTTAAGCTCACTACATAAATTTATCATTGATCAGAATGAATTCTGAAAAAAAGGAGCATTATAGGAATTATCTTAAAAAAGGACAGAAGACATAGTTTCTGTCAATATATTGTAATTTGTACAGTTGTTAAAATGAAGCAGAGAAGACATTTGAGGGAAAGTCTTTTTTAAAAAAAAAAACAGGTTCTACAGGATACTCAAAGAAGGCCTCAAGAAAATTCCAGGAAATATTTAGGTTATATTTGTTTTTATTTATAGTAATTATTTATTCATTTTGGATTAGATTTAGAATTATATTCACACTTGTTTCCTCTGCAGCAAAACTTCGTGAGTCTTGTTTTGATCCTGGAAATATAATGAATGGAACCAGACTTGGAATGGATTATAAACTGGGTTCCACAGTTACATATTACTGTGATGCAGGATATGTTCTTCAGGGTTATTCTACACTGACATGCATCATGGGAGATGATGGGAGACCTGGGTGGAACAGAGCCTTGCCCAGCTGTCATGGTAAGAGCAGTTTTTAATTTATTTTGGTTGCCGTTGTCATTACTATTGCTTTGTAATAGGGAAGAAACAAGTGAAAAAATTGAGGTGATTTTAATAATTTTATTTTTCAGAAAAAAATCCTTTCCAATGATATATGTAATAAAATACATATGTGACAATTCAGGAAACTATTGATTCCAGTTTTTATTAATGTTGGATAAATAATTTTATTATTTTGAATAGAACTTAGCAGTAATGTCATTCTCCATGTCAACATGTGTTCTTAAATTAATTTACAGCAGAGTATAGAGATATATATCATACATATGTATTTAAATACAACAGTAGGTATACTTTGGATATCATAATATATGTTTGTTTCTTTTTGTTATTACTGGCTTTGAAAACATGCAGATGAAATATTTTGTATATACCACATTACAAGATTTAATTCTTGGGTGTGTGGTCTGTGGAAAAGTTAAGCCTTGAAATGCAGGAAATATCCAGTTACTCAAACTGTTACAGATATGAAGTCTGCTCATTTCAAGATTCTTCTGACTTTAGTTGTATGGCCATTGACAATCTCAAGCATCCATGTTTTCATATTTAAAACCTAAGAAATGATTAAAGTATTATTTTACTAATGTCTTAACAGGAAGTGATAGCCACTTGCAATTTTAACTTTGTGAAAAATCACATATTCTGTAAGATTGAGCACAAAACCTCTCCCATGTATGCAGATATTAATATGAGAAAACTAGCATTTGGTTTTTAAGTTAAAATCCACTTATTAAGTTATTTTCCATCCTTCACCATTTGAAGACAAAATACCTGTTAAATCCATTTCCAATTTGAACATATATTTTAAATAAAATATGAAATTGTTTGTACTAAAATTTATATTGCAAAGTGGATGGTATTGTACCAGCAAAACCAAAAAAAAAAAACAAAACCATTTTTCAAATCTAAAGAATATCCAATATTATAATCATTTGAAGAAGTTCAATATTTTTGTTATCTACCAAAACCATCATAGCATTGCATTACAAAACTCAGTGGGACATGAATTGGGACATGGCCCTTTTAAATGTTTGGAAGTGTGTTCAAACTTTTAAAATCTCTGCATTAGAAGTCAAATATTTTTCCTCATTAGAGAGGAGACGGTGAGGAAGGTTGTTGCCTATAATAGGGGAAATATTCCCTTGTTTTGGAAGGTCTTTTTGATAGGTAATGAAAGTTAAAAAATATTTTATTGATGCAATAATTAGTGTCATTTATAATCTGCTTAGCAATCTTCCAGTGCTCTCTGTTGTAACTTTCAGTGAGGGGTGGGTATTTAGCTTGGAAGTACTGTCATTGTAATAAATGGAGAAGAATAAATTTTATTGTAAAAGAAGTAGTGGATATCTGTCACTGATTCTAACTGGACCATCCTCTTTCCTTGGATGAACAAGGTCTTATTTCAAACATGAAAAACCCCATACTTCTTTAGGATATGATGACACAGAATAGATGTTTTCACTTGTTTTTCTTTTATTGCTTTTTCCTCCAGTTAAGAGTCAATGGAATTTTTTGGTTATGTTGCTGTGATATATTATGCTGTATTTTGGCCACACTACCAATGCTTTCCACTTTTGTGTGATTTATATCAAGAAAAATAGAATTTTTATATAGATATAAGGAAGATTATATCAGTTAATTAGCTCTC
The DNA here is from genome assembly GCF_022539315.1 of Serinus canaria. Lineage (NCBI taxonomy): Eukaryota > Metazoa > Chordata > Aves > Passeriformes > Fringillidae > Serinus > Serinus canaria. The sequence continues at coordinate 135,498,530 of NC_066315.1, read as the reverse complement.
TGTTACAGAGCCAGCAGAAACAATTTGAGAGCTGAATTTAGCTCCTGAAAACCAGTCTCACCTACACAATAAAATTTGTATAGTAGAAATCAGATTCCTCCATTCTTCCTCTGCAGCTGCTTTGAAACTGATAGAGTTGCAATGAAATATGTTATAAAATACCACCTCAGTGTATATGGGGGGTTTATTAGTTAGTTAATTAGTTACAAGAAAAAAATGAACAGATGCTAAGATTATCTAGGCTAATGGGCTAAGGTATTTGGTATTTCACTATGGATGTTAAGAAAGGGATGTAATGAACATATGTGGATGCATTATTAGTATGTCAGAGACAATGATTGATGTTTTCTTTCAGCTTCAGCAACTATAGGTAATTTTAAATTTTTGGTAGAAAACAACAATTGTTTACAGAATACCAAAAAGCTAAGTGATGGGAAATCATATTCATAATTGAATGTGAAAATCTTGTTCCTACAAGAATAAATAATTTATTGATCAATAAAACATTTTATTAAACTGTATTTCATTGCAGTTGAATCCTTGGAAATGTTTGAATCCAGGCTTCAAAAAAACTCCACCTGTAAGATGTATCTAACAATATCTAATATTTTCTTCACTGCCTATGAGAATATGCCTATGCTTATGATTTAGTCACTATTTTATTTGGTAGCAAAACCAGTTCAAGGTATTATTTCACTTTCTTTTGATCTGATGGCTATTTGAGGCAGCTCAGATCAGGTTTATAACAGAAAAGTTTTAGGACAGAAAACAGATATGTACAGAACAGCATAATTTTACTGCTTGTTGTTTTGTAATATAGGAAATGCTGACAAAATTTTCATAAATCATTCAACATTGTTTACTTAATCAGCGGCTTTATAGCTCATATTTTTATGCACTTTTTAACATACTGACTATATGAAGAGCTGTTATTTCAATCTATTTCAAAATTTGAATGAGAAATGAGTTGGGCAACTGCACAAGCCAGAATATTCCTGCAGTTAATGAAGCTGAATATTTCTGTTAGTGAGATGCTCTGTATCTCTGTGGTTTATAGTTCCAAAGTAATGTTCAGTTTCACCACTTAAGCAGCATAGTTTACTTTAAATTGTCATATGTTGACTATTTACAAAGCATTTCTCACTTTTTTTTTGCCCAGAACATCATGTTTGTTTTGCATAATCACAGAAACAGTGACCCGAGTACTTAGAAATAGAACTGAAATCAGTTAGGATTTTACTTTGAATAAGAAAATGCTTTTAAAATTCTGAATACTCTGAAAGGGTAATTCTAACAGCCAAACTTGAAAATTTGATTGAATGTATTTTGAAAAAATACAAAGGATTTTATTTAATTGTTATTGAACTCTCTTCTGAATTTTGTTCCCAAGCTTCCACTTCCAATTTTTTACAAATTTATGTACATTGCTTTACCATTCCAAGCTTTCCTTCCATATAGTTAGTGGAGAGAGACAGGCTTCTTAAAAGGTCATCAAGGGGGATTCAAAGAGCTAATTAAGAAGATACATTTTTCCATTTGCATCTGGATTGCATGAGCAGGATTTAATCTCCTTGCATGCTCAGCAGAATATGACTTAGAACAGCAACATGGGAAATACTAGATCTAGTGAAATATTTGGATATACTGTGTGGAAGCAGTATTGTTTGCACTAAAAGCACACAACAAACTCTGTTTTGGAGGGATGTATGTGTTAAAATTTAGCAGCTAGATTTCTGAGTAAAGTAAAGAAGCAGGAATCTAAGTACACTCAGAGTGTACTTTATCCTATAAACCTCACACTACAGACTCTTTTCTGTGTGAGCACACTCATTATTCCTCATCTGTGCAAAGGAGACTGTTGTACACTAAGAACTACCAAGTCAAAAAGCCAAAATGTGAAAATCTAGCTTCCACATAGTGGAATTTGCAGTAACTAGGATTTAGTTGTCAGTATATAGCTCTCGGAGACAGTGGTCTCATTCTTCTGAAGATGTGTGACTGATTCTTTACTGTAAAATACACAAATAGTTTTGTAAATAGGAAATGAAACTATTATCTTTCTTTATGGCTATGTAGACAGCTGGTATTTTGCTGAAAACCCCACATTTTTTAAAATGTGATTAAGTTTAAAGCTCAGCTTTTCTTACAGATATTCTCTTCATATCAGAAAAAGTTTCAAAATTTTACTGGAATTAACTATAAGTATTTATAATTTTGAAAAGGTCAGAAAACAAAAATAAATACAGTCACATGCTTATATTCACAGCAAGAACTACTCTGTCTGACCTTTTGCATATACATTTGGAATTCATATTATGGCTTTACAAAGTCCATTGAATAATAAATGTTGTGTGTAATTATTCCAGGATTTTATTTAAGAAGTAATAATATCATTATTAGTAAGTAAATTATTAGAAATGAAGTAAGTTGTTAATTACAATGATCTTATTAAAATCAACTGCCGGAGAATCCTAATTCCCAATGAATTTAAAGGATTAGTTAAGAATAGTGCATCATAAAACCAGTCACTTCCTCTTCTGTTGAACTAAATCTGCAACCAAATTTTGGGAGCAGAGTTTAATGAAGGAAATATTTAAAGAAGGAGAAATATATTCAGCTATATAAAATTGGGCTTTTTCAACTTTAATTTTTTACTTTCTTTGCTATAAAATAAATTATTTTAAATCAATCATATCTATTCAAGCCATATTTTTAAATGTTTGCTTGTATGCAACTGTTAGTTTGAAACAACATCATGAATTAGCGGGCAAAATGTAACAGCAACCTTAATATTTTTGATAGTGTGTTAATTATAAAATATGTAAATTAATTGGCAGAGTTTCTAATTTTTTTGGCAGTGAAATTATACAGAAAGTACCAATGAAAATACAGAATAAATTTTGTGATCTTTTTTCTGCTTTAGAATATTAAAAACTGACACTTCTTTGTGCTTTGAATATGTAAATTTTCTAGTAGAAGATTGAAAAAAAATTACCTTAAAAAAAATCTTTCATCATGTATTTTGAGGTGCATAGAAAAACTGTTTTTAGCAGTAGTTTACATAAATATATGCTTGTTCCTGTATTTAGTGTTGGAATCATAGGTGCATATTTTTCTTTGAAGATTCTTTTCAAACAGACAAAGTGACTTCAGGATATTCTTTTCTTAGAAAGAAAAATATATCTCTACCATTTAGTCACACAGAAAAGCAAATATTTATGTTCCAAAGTCTGCAAGACACTGAATTGGGACAGGATTATGCAGTATCAGTTAATAATCATGGTAAATTAATTAATTATTAAATGGAATTAAAAAAACTGATCCAGTCATCTGCAGTGGCTATAGCTGACATGTGTATTTCTAACCTAACCTGAGGCAGCAGTTAGAGCATCCTCTTATCTAATAAGACCTCTTGTCTAATATGACACTAAGACCTTCCTAATGCACTGGAAGAAGATTTATTATGTGGAATATGCTGGTGGTTACATCCATAAGACTCATATTTCATTGTTTACACAAGTTTTGTCATCTCCACTTGGTCTGTCACAGTGGAACTGGGGGATGGATGGTTCTGGGCAACAGAAGAAACCTGCAATTAGGAGACTGCATTGTTTTAAAATTGAATTGTATTTTGTTTTCCTTCTTGACTGGGCTACATAAAGCGTTTTGCCAACATACTATAGGAATGTAGGCAAGGACATGGTCCAGCAAAAAGAGCATAACTCCCTCTTATAGATCCCATGTCTCTTGACATTTAACTCAGGAGCTGCTTGTGTTAGAGGTTTTTTTTTCCCTGAAATTACACTCTTATGAAGGAAAAGTGTCTTTCACAACAAAACTTTACTCTTAGTTTTGAGGCTTTTGCTGGAATCTTTAATGATATATTTCTCTTTTACACCATAAAGAGTTGTTGTGTTTTAAGAAGTTAATAAAAATCATCACAGCACCATGCAATATACAGTTGTGTATTCCATCTATTGAACAAATTGTTTTGTTGCTATAAATTTAAAAGGTTACAATTTCTTCCCTGTTGCACTGCACATTTTATATGTTTCTATTATTTGTTAATCCATTACTGACTTAGATGGTAGTTTAAACCTTTAGTTAGGTGACTTGCTAGGAAATACACGGCTTTAGTTTGTGGCTGAATTTTTAAAAAAACAATATTTTGAGACATTAAGCTATATTTATATTTACAGTTGAGAGCAAATATAAATAATAGAAGACCAGAGAACAATAATTTCAGTGATAGTTTAATTATTTTTAGTTCAAATGCTGGTGATTCAGTTAACATCTTCTATTTAGGATGAGATAAAAGTATGGAATGAATAGAGAAACAGCTGGCCTAAAGCAGAGCATATTTTCTCAATGGGAGTAAATGTGACAATAATATGCTCAAAATGTATCTTAAGTGTCTATAATGCATTCAAATTAGACCTGGGAGGAAAGAAGGAAGAAAAATTTTTTTTTTACTTTGTATGGGGAATAATATCAGACTAGGGCAGGCTGTAGAAATAGATTTGAAGACAACAGCAAAAAGGTAAGTATTTACTGTTGACCTGAAATCATGTAAAAACACTATCTTAGTGTATTGCCAATCAGACTCCAAATTTAAATGGATCACCAAAAGACGTGATGAAACAACACAGTCAAGGGATCTGATAGATATTAGGATATTTTTTTCAGGAAAACAAAATCCTGTTTAATAGAAGGTAGTAGAAAGTGTGGCCAACAGGGTTTTGAGAAAAAAAATTAAAACCTAATTTAAGCAGTAATACAGTTTTGCAAAGATTAAAAAATTAGAAACTTACTAAAGAGTCAGCAACAGGTCAAGGCCAAAAATCTCTTCAAAGACAATGTTATTGAGGGGAAGGAAAAAAAGAAATTCCTTATATATTCTGTTCCATTTCTTATATTACCCTACTGAGGTAACAGGATAGCTGGTGCATTGGAACCATTCCTTTGGCTTGAAGGAACCAAAACAAGGAAAATCAATAAACAGAAGCATAGCAAGTTGCTAGGATAAGGCAGTCTTTTCTGTGTAGCTCTGAAAGAGACAGATATGAAGCGTTTGAAGTACAAATGTTGACCTTGAGGTTAAGTTAGCCTTTCTGTCAAAGCAGTGGGAGGTGATGAACCTGTCAGAAATCTTCCTTGATGAGCAGCTGGCCAATTTCCACAGTGAGAAAATTGGTAGAGATTAGTAAAAAAAAAAAAAATATTAAAACTAGGAGCTACATTTTTCAAGAAGCTGAGGAAAAATCAATATAACTTTTGAAGAGGAATGTGGATCTTTTTGGGTTGTCTTAGAGCTCAGCAAGCCTATGTGTGAAAATAAATATAGTTGTTACCATACAATTGAATTTATAAAGATGTTTGGCAATGTTCCCTTAAAAAATATTATCTTTTAAGGGAAAGTAATGTAATGCATTAGGATAATATTTGATTACAAGGTAAGAATTGAAAGTTGTTGATGTGATGTCCAGTTTTAAGTCATTTAGAAAAAAATCAATAAAGGAAGGCTACCACAAAGATCTCAAGCATATTTTTCCTATGATTTGTGCAATATTTGTATTGTTCCAATAAAAATTCACATAAAATTGAGATTACAAAGTTCACATTATCACAAAATTATATAGTATAATAATATCTAAAGTCAAATGCAGAGAGTAAAAGGTAAAACAATTTATCTTCTGTTAAGTGCAGATAAAATGCTTATATAAGAAATAACCCTAATTTTAGGCATGTGATGATTATCAGATTTTGGTTGTGAAGTATCACAATATCACAGAGTAGGTAAGGTTGGAGGGGACCACAGTGGGTCACCTACTCCAACCTCCCTGCTCAGGTGGGCTCATCTCAGAGCATGTGGCACAGAACTGTCCAGAGGGTTCTTGAATATCTCCAATGAACAAGACTGCAAGATCTCTGGGCAGTGACTTAGAAGTCAGAGGTTCTTCCTCATGTTCAGGTGGAACTTCCTGTGCATCACTTTCTGCCCATTGTCTCTTTTCTTGCCCCTTGGCACCACCAAGAAGAGCCTGACCCCATCCTCTGTCACCCTCCCTTCAGGTACTGATAGACACTGATATGGTCCCCTCTCAGTCATCTCTTCTCAAGGCCAAATAAGCCCAGTTCCCTCAGTCTGTCCTTGTAAGACAGATGCTCCTGTCCATGATAAATTACCTTGAAATCATTATTACTAGTCTTTTGCAGATTAGAAAAATTCTATCAGAATTATATTTAAGGATTTTTTTTTTCTTCACAGAGCATCTTAGCCCATGAGATATACTATGATGAGGCAGTGTTAACAAAAAATAATCAAATATAACATGAAAGTCATATTTACTTCTTCCCTGCAGATATAGGAGTCTATTTCTCAGCACTCATAGTTCAAGGAAAAATAGAATTGGAGGTTTTTTTATATATAGTCCTTATTACAACAAATAAAAAGTCTTAAATTTTTGAGAAATGCGATTAAAAATCTTTCCAATACTGAGAAATAGATCTGTACATTATGCACTCCTCAGCTTGGTGATTTGAAATGTAGTAAGTAAGATTCTCTGAGCTGTTGATCCCTAGAGATCCCAACGACATGTGTGAATGTTTCCAAGACAAAAGTTTCATGGGTATTTTTATTTCTTTGTCTTCTGCATGTTTTAAATGTCAATTCTGTATTATTTCATTTTATATTTTCAATTGGTATATGTGCTCATAGCTGTTCATTGACCACTTATTATGACTATTATTTTGTTTTTTAGTTCTTTCTGACCCTTCTTCTCCTTCCTGTGTTTCAGGAGTCTCTGTTCCTAACTTTCTTGATTAGTTTTATTGACTTGTAATCTGAATGTGTCTTTAATTATGGATAGTCTATTGTTTAAGTTATTTTTCTTCCTTCTTTTTAATTTTCTTTAGTTCATTTTGCTTTAGTGAGTTTGAAAAGTGGAAATTTCTGTCTTTTTAAAGTTAATTTAAAAGTCTGTGTGGCAAAACTAAACAGCAGTGATGGAAAACAAAGCTGAGATTGAGAGGATTACAATGACCTCAGTGAATATATCATTAACTGTCAGATCTCAAATTTAAAATTACAATCATTAGCTGTTCCTGCAGTTTCCTTTTAAACTGCTGATCCACTCATGCTCAAAATATTTTAAATCACTTGAAAACAAAGTGATCATCATTTGGAAACCTAAAGTGCCATTCTAGTATTGTAATATTATTTGCAGATGATTCAAGAAAAAGCTGATTCTTTGTTCTAGCTGTGATTCACTGCTAGTGCTTAAAAACTCACTTGGGTAAAAGAACATTTTAAAGACATGCAGTTAGGCAGTATACAACAACATAAAGGGGTTTGAATGGGCAATATAGTCATTACAGAATCACAGAATCACTAGGTTGGAAGAGACTTTCAAGGTCATCGAGTCCAACCCAGCCCTAACATCTCAACTAAACTAGGGCATCAAGTGCCACATCCAGTCTTTTTTTTAAACACATCCAGGAAGGGTGACTTCACCACCTCCCCGGGCAATGCATTCCAATACTTTATCACCCTTTCTGTAAAAAACTTTTTCCTAATATCCAACCTATATTTCTCTTTGTGCAGCTTAAGACTGTATCCTCTGATTCTCTTACTTGTTTCCTGGAGAAAGAGACCAGCGCCCACCTGACCACAACCACCTTTCAGGGAGTTGTAGAGAGTGATAAGGTCACCCCCAAGTCTCATTTTCTCCAGGCTAAACACCCCCAGCTCCCTCAGTGGTTCCTCACAGGGTTTGTGTTCCAAGCCCCTCACCAGCCTCGTTGCCCTCCTCTGGACACACTCAAGTGTCTCAAGGTCCTTCCCAAAATGAGGGACCAGAACTGGACACAGCACTCAAGGTGTGACCTCATCAGTGCCAAGTACAGGGGAAAAATGACGCTCCTGCTCCTGCTAGCCACACTATTCCTGATACAGGCCAGGATGCCCTTGGCCTTCTTGGCCACCAGGGCACACTGCTGGCTCATGTCCAGTTGGCTGCTGACCAGTACCCCCAGGTCCGCTTCTGCCTGGGCACTGTCCAGCCACACCATCCCCAGCCTATAACACTGCAGGGGGTTATTGTGGCCAAAATGCAGGAGTCATCACTTGAACTTATTAAACTTCATCTTACTGGACTCTGCCCATCCATCCAACCATTCCAGGTCTTCTGCAGAGCCCTCCTACCTTCTAACAGAATGACACTCTCCTGATTTAGTGTCATCTGCAAATTTACTAATGAAAGACTCAATCTCCTCATCCATGTGGTCAATAAAAATTCTGTTCAATAAAATTCAATTCAGTTCTGTTCAATAAAAATATTGAACAGAACTGGCGCCAGCACAGACCCCTGACTGCGGGACACCGCTGGTGACTGACCTCAGCTGGATGCAGCACCATTCACCACCACTCTCTGGGCCCGGCCATCCAGCCAGTTCCTAACCCAGCAAATCCATGGGCTGCAGCTTTCCCAGGAGTGTGCTGTGGGAGACAGTGTCAGAGGCCTTGCTGAAGTCCAAACAGACAACATGCAGAGCCTTTCCTGCATTCACTGGGAGGGTCACTTGGTCATAAAAGGAGACCAGGTTGGTCAAACACGACCTACCCCTCCTAAACCCCTGCTGGCTGGGTCTGATACCCCATCTGGCCATCCTGTAAGTTCTGTGTGATGGCACTCAGTATAAACTGTTCCATTGCCTGACCAGCTACTGAGGTCAGGCTGACTGGTCTATAATTACCAGGATCCTCCTTCCCACCCTTTTTGTGAATGAGCATCATATTGGCCAGCTTCCAGTCATCTGGAAACTCACCAGTGAGCCAGGACTGTTGGTAAATGTTGGAGAGTGGCTTCAGAAGCTCCTCTGCCAGCTCCCTCATCACCCTGGGATGGATCCCACCTGGGGCTATAGTTATAAATATTCAAGCAGCTCAGCAGTTCTCTGACTTCCTCCCCCTGGATAACAGAGAGACCATTCTGCTCCCTGGCACCATCTACCAACCCAGGAGGACAGCTGTCCTAGGACAAGCTGTCTTCCCACTAAAGACTGAGGCAAAGAAGGCATTAAGCACTTCCACCTTCTCCTCATCTGCAGTTACTAAGCTCTCTACCACATCCAGTAGAGAGCAAAGGTTTGTCTTACCCTTCCTTTTGCCATTAAAATATTTGTAAAACCATTTTTTATTATCCTTCACAAAAATTGCCAAATTAAGTTCAAACTGAGCTTTGGTCTCCCTAATATTTTTCCTACATACCCTAGTACCCCCTTAAATATTTCCTGAGGTAAACCTGACCCTCCTTCCAAAGATGATACATATTCTTTTTACTCCTAAGTTCCTTTGAATTTACAGCCTCCCTAGCCCTAAAATGGTGAGAGTCCTATTACCAAAACAGGATTCAGGGGCTGATATCACTTATCAACTCTAAAGTAATAAGCAGATATTTTTTTCTGTGAAGTTTGAAATGAACTCATAAAGTTACTGAGTTCTGAGAAAGCTCATAATTTGACTTTCATCCCCACATTTTTATGTTTCTTCTGCTTAGAAGCCATAATCATGCTCTTTATCATAAAATAGAAATTATTCTTAAACCAAATAAGTAATGAAATCTCATTTAGATATGTAGAGGGCACAGATGAACAAATAAATAATAAGTAGGCTATATGACCTTCAAAAAAAAAAAAAAAAAGGAAGTTTCTCATCAGAAGGGATGATAAGGACGATTATTTCTTGTGAAGAGATCTATAAATTCTTACACATTTTTGATTCATATTTTCTGATGCATCAATCTCTCAATTCTGCTATTGTAGCTAAAATGTGTTAAGCTTTGTTAATCTCTGATTTATTTTTACTTCTACACATTTGTCATATAATGTTCTTTTCCTCTTGCTATCTCAATATACTTGAAAGACTGAAATGGTCTTCCGCAGAAGACTGCCAATTTTCTTTTCTCCTCTTTTTTATTCATTTAGTGTGTTGGCAGTTAAATTGTTTTAAAATCATTGTTCATTTTCCCTCAGAAGTTCCTTAAATATCACATCAAGTCTCCTGCAGGCAGTTGACTTGAAAAGCTCGTTCAAACTCTTACTTAGTTACTTTTTTTCAGCTGTGGAAACTATAACACTGGTGTGCTCTTTCAAAGGAATGAAGCTGGGCTGAAGCATGGGCTGACTGCCGAGACCTTTTCCACCTCCATTTGTTATAAGCACAGAGTGTTTCACTGCAAAGATTTTTATTCTAGCACAAAAGATGTTAGAAAATGTTTTCTCCTATTTGATGGCTCCCTTCTCAGAGCCTGCTACTTTAATTCCGTTTTATTGGGAAGACAAAACATTAAATGAAAGAACACATTATTAAGTGAGTGTTTATGCAGACTCCTGGAAAAATATCACATGGCATTCTACTGGTTTTATCAACTGGAGCAGTGAGAAACATGAACAAGAGGAGCTCCAGCTCCCATGCAAACAGCAAGATAGGGAGAACTCAATCCCACCCCTTGTTCTAGAGGCAAGCAACATAAGAAGAGGTTTTCATCCTCTGCACACAATTCCTTCAGAACAAAAATTTGAATGCATTAAGCATCACTTGAGATTCTAGAAGACTATACTGCACTGGAAGTTAAATTAATCCACTGCTCCCTGTTGAAGAAAGCTTTCTTTCAGGAAGCTATTTCTTGCAGTGTTAGCAGAAAAATTAAGAATTAATAATAATAATTGTCTGCAATTTAGCCATTTTAAATTCAAAATTTACTAATGCATCTGTTAAACAGGGATTTAGGGTTCCCTATAATTTAAGGTTAATTTTAATCTGGTTATTTTTAGTTTTATTTATTAACTATTGATATATTAATCATACTTATTTGGTTACTTATTTGGTATCTGATTGTGCTATGGAATATTTTTGCATTTACATGCCACAGGCCTTGATAATAAATAATTCATGATGTCTAGCTATACCCTGACATTTAAGAATGGAATCATTATATAGAATTAGATTTTGGGTTATAAAATTGGAAATCTGACTCTTCAAATCTCCTTTAATATTCTCTCTAGGGCTTTGACAATTGAAATAGGAGCACATAATTTTTCATTTGTGCTTGTTCACTTTGCTGCTCATCTAAAATGGACTTGAATTAAGTCAGATAGGGCAGAAACAGAAATGTCTAATTTCCAGCTAATTGCATTTGTATAGAAAAATATAGAAAAAAATAAAGAAGAAATAGTTTTGCAAGCTGGTAATATTTTGGGTTTATGGATAACAGCCAATATTGTAAAAGAGCTATCAGATGTGAACCCATTCTACAACATAAAACAATGTAGGATTTGACCTTCTGCCACATCTCAGTTTCTATTTTTAAAAAAAACATTTCACACTTTTCTTACACTTGGCTAAAATGACTAAATTTAGTAAAACAATTTTAAACAACACATGATTTCAGCACTTGAGAAAACTATACGGAATTTTTGAAAACTCTGTGCACCACAGTTCCTTAAGGAAAAACTGAATAGAACTGATATTTATAATTATTCATTAAATTGAGAGCAAACATTGTTTCTAAAGTTAGGTTTCCCCTGAATATTAAAGTGTATCTCATAATCAGCTGTATAAAATCTGCTTTTTGTACCTTCAGAAAAACATCTCGTTTTGTTTAAAAGATTTCAAGTGAATATACAAAGTTATTTGGCTTATTTGGCCTTGGTGGTAAAAGTTGATGAACTGTTAAATAAATTTGCATGGACATAATTTGATAGTGTGTTTAACTGCATTTTATATATTTATATAAACTTTATGTATTAACATCAAAAGCACTGCTAAATTTTCTGCTGCTTCTCTTTATTTAAAAGAAAGAGGCACTTTCCTCTTGAAATGTACTTCTTAAACTGTATCTAATTGTGTTTCTCTGCTAATTATCTGCTACACAGATTCTAATCTCTTTGATTTTGTCCTTACAAGACATATTTTACTGATTACACATCTTCTGGAAAACTTCGAAAATAGGTGTAGGTTCTTGGGGATTTTTTTTTTTTTAGGAATTGCCATTAGGTGTTCTCCCATTTTGTACTTTTTAATTCATAATCTTTTTTCTTTATGAGTTTCTCTTATTAAAAATATTAAATAACCCATCATGCTATAGCACTTGATTTGTGGGTCTAGCCCTGCCAGCACCAAAAATATCAGACAAACTTCCTTGTCACCTTAGAACTAATTATTATGGATAGATCCATACCCAGTTATAATAAATACTATCTCTTGTCTACTTTGATATCCTTAACCCCTTGTGAAAGATATTTATATCTCTCTCTCTTCCAGGAATAACACAAAAATTTAGTAACTTCCCAAAAATATTTATGAGAACATCTAAAATTATTTCATTATACCAGAATTGCTGGCAATTATTTTTCTAATCTTTATCTCAATCTACCACATCTTCAAAAAGTGGCTGACTGCCCATGTTCTCATTCTTCTCTTTTGAAGACTAAATCCCCGCCTAGTATTTCAAAACTTAGTGCTAATATGAAAATACAGGTGTTTGTTATTTTAAAAAGCAAAAACTTGATGTGACGTTCTTAATGAAACTTCAGTGGTCTTAAAATGAACAGAAATGTTGCCTTCTATGTCTACAATAAAGCCTAGCTTACATATATCTTTCTCTACAGCAATGTTTTATTGAAACTCAAAATCTTTGATCTTTTAAGTTTTTCTGCAACAGTTGCTGGCTGCCTTTGATCTTGCATTTCTACAATTGCTAATACTTTTTTTTTAAGTTGCCACTTAGAATTTTTCTGTTTGGCGGGGGGTTTGGTTTGATTTGGTTTTTCCTTTTTTTTAATGTTACATTTATTAGCCTCCATTTCTCTCTCATTTTTTACATCAGTTTTGATTGCATAGTTAAATTCTGTTGTGAAGACTGAAGAGACTACAGTATGGAAATTTATATTCTTCATTATGTTTTCTTCTTTCATACTGCTTTTCAGCATTATGATGTTGCACTGTCTCTCTCTCTGTATTTTTTAGTGTCTTTTTATTTTTAATGTATTTCTGCTTTTCCAAGTCGCAACTAAAGCGTACTATACTTTTTTATCAGATTGTCGTTTAAAAGCAGCTTTAGGTTCTTCATCAGCTTCACATTTACAGACTGATATCCACAATAAATATATCTGTAATTTAGAACTTTGGAATAAATGTCTACCATTTTTATATGTTGCAATGTCCTTTTCATTAAAATTATTTTGTATCTATAAGGTGATATATCAGTCACTGTATTCGTTTTATTTTTACTTATAACCACTACAAGAAATCATTGCAACTGAAAATCTTGTAATTGGACTAAAAAGGATAACTAGAATGATATTTTATTACATAAGACTAGGAAAAAGAGCATCCAATGTTTTAATATATTGGAAGTCTGGGCTAGTATGTATCTTGTAGGACCTGGATTTTTGCTGGTTTGATAATACCAGGGGGTTTTCATTACTGCTGAGCAGTGTCTCCAAAGAATCAAAGCCTTTGCTGCTCCTCAAACCATCCTACCAGTGAAAAGCCTGGAGGGGCACAAGAAGCTGGGAGGCTTCACAGCTGGGACAGCTGATCCCAAATGACCAAAGGGACATTCTGTACCTTATGTCATCAAGTTCAGCAATAATACAGTGGGAAGGCTGGCCTGGGGTCACTGATGAGTAACTAGCAAGGTATTGGTTGCTTGATGGTGAGCAAGTGTTTTCATCGGTTACTTGTCATTCATGGGTTACATTCCTCTTTTATTTTCCTTTTCTTTACAATTTCCAGTTTTGCCCTTTTAATTCTCTCATTCCCATCCCAAGGGGAGATAAGCAAGCAAGACTGTGTGGTATTTATTTTCCAGCTGGGGTTAAACCACAATAATATATTAAATTTAATAATCATAAATCATGTGAATAAGTAATTATTTTCTTAACCTACTCATTTAGATTAATTGAATACTAGGTATTTTAGACTGGATTTTGATACAATGACCCATTAGATAAAAAGTCAGTATCCCATCACCAGTTCTTCAAGGAATTTTTCTCTCCTTTTCCAGACTGCATGCACACTTGTTCTTATTTTTTGATTGTATTTGTAGCTATGCAATCAAATTTATCTGCATGATATAAATCCATATTGCGCCATTCATTTTTAAGCAGTGTTCCCCATTGATTCAATTGAGAACTGCTGCTTAAAAATGGATGGTGCAACATGGCACTTCAATCTGCAAATACAATTAAATTATATTAGATCTTAGCTGTAGAAGCTAGAAAGTAGGTGATCTGAAAGAAAAAAAGGAGTTTAAAACTTCAAGCTGCATTAAAAAATAAGCCTTGACAGCAAAAATATTAATTTTTAAAGGAAATTCCAAGATTTGAAATTGATCCTCATGCTTAGGTGGTCCATTCTTCACTTTTTTCTTACTCAACTTTCACCTTGTGCATTCTTTCTTTCGGTTAAATTGCAAAGGCCTGATGAAAAACATGAGTAATAAGCACATGACTGGGGCTTTTAACACTGTAGTGTTTAGCTGGAGGCACAGAAAATGTGACTTTATGGCAGTAGTTAGGCATAGATTACTAGAACCTGTTGTTCTGCTGGATGATTTTCCCTCTGTGGTTTTCAACTACATTTCTTTTACAACTACTCAAATTTGAGAAAAGATGTCATTCTGATGATAATGCATTTTATATTGCATTCTCTATTTACTAATATTGTGCCATAATGAGGTAGAATGCAGTTCTTTGACAGAGGTAAATGAATACTAATGATCAAGGTGGGTAATCTTCCAGATAAAATGCTTGCCAATTTACATACAGAATGGGTGATACTCTATTGTTTTTGTGATAGGGTTTTTCAAGGGCTACAGGGGATGCTGTTTTACAAGGCAAGATACTATTAGGTTCTGCACACACACAATTTTTTACCATTAATGCTAAAAATGTTTCAAGGAGATAGTGAGCAATGCATCAACACACTGATCTTTATCACATTCTTAACATAGTCAAATCCCTTGCTCTCCCACTAGCGCTCCATTGCTGACCCTGGAAAGCAGGACAAGGACAGCATGCTGCATAAAATTTTGGTGAATAAACTAGAAAAAGATAGGTCATAAATAAATACATAATGAAATACTCTGAAGTATTTCAGAGTCTAAGCAAACATTATCAAAAAATAATGAAATACTATTGGAGAATTACATTAGAAAATATCAGTTGCCTCCTGAAGGGCTTTTTTTACTGGTTGGTTGACTGGTTAAGTTATTTTATTCTGTTTTACATGGATGTTTTACACTCCCAGGGGAATGGTTTTCAGTACTTGTTGCATTTTTTGTTTGTTTTAATAATTAATATTTGTGGGTGTGATGGGTTTGCTAGATTTTTATTATAAGTAGAATTTTCAGTGCAGAGCATAATAATTAGACAAGCTGATTTTCATAATTTATAAGTCTTTGACTTTCTATTCATAAGGAAACTAAACAAATCCTTGCACTACAAAACTGAAACAAAGGCAGTACGACCTACTTAGCTGAATTAAGCATTAGTGAAAGTCAATGGATAGCATGGTAGTAGTGGAACTTTTACATCTATCCAAACAACTTGATGCTAGCTGTTTTCTGGAGGCAAAAATATATCTTTGCATTACCCTAATGTTTTCAATTCACTGTAGCTATGGTTTCATGTCCTTCTTTGATTTCTGAGCATTAATATTTTGTCAGGGTAATTAATGTTAGGTCAGGGTAAAATCTCTTCTTCTTCTTGAAACTTTTCAGCATGTTAAACTAAACATTTCCCAAAATCCAAGGAAGGAAATACAGTCAGTGAGCTCTCTAAGCCTACTAAAATACCAAGCAAATCTCTTCCTCCTCCCTGACACATTCAGAAATGTCTTGAAGGACCATCCAGCTGCTATAAGAGTTAAATAATTCACTACCTAATGATTTACAAAATTTAACATTTTCTTAGCTTGTAAAGGTCATCTGGATGCTTACATCTTGAACCAACTTCCCTTTATACTAGTTGTTTTTGAGACCCAGGAATGTGAATTCTTGTGAAGATTAGAGCCATTACAGAAGCAGCTGGAAAATATGGGACATAAAAAGGGAAAAAGTAAACTCAGAAAGGGCTGAGTGAAAAAAATCTAGAATGAGAAGACCAAGGAAAGAATTTCAAGGAAAGAAAGACTTAACACAGGTATTAAGTTCTGACTGCTGACTGTATGTTGCATATGCCAGAGTGACAAATAGTTCATGTCTGACTCCAGTTTGTACTGAGTACATTGTAGCAAAGGCTGCAGACAACTCTTCTTGAAAGACCTTGTACCTAAAAGATCCTCACTGGAAATCCTGCTTCAGACTAGTAGTGCATCTCCCCTTGTGGGAACAGATATATGCCAGCTTCTCTTGTGTGAGCATATATATATGCCCTTTTAAATCCTGTGCAGATGTATTGTACTTTCATGGAATTCAGCGTGGGGGAAAAATATTTAGAAGTTTCATACAGTGTCAGATAAACATTTTAATTATCTGCTGTAAAAGAAAATGGTATTATCTTCACCTTTTAGAGACTAGGAAGTTATTTTAACCATAGTTCAGTATTAATGAGAACTCTCAGATTTTTGAAGATGCTTGACATTTTTTTTCTTAATTTGCAAAAAATTTTGGGTTTAATGACTTCTAGATATCTATAAGCACTTTTCAATGAATATATTGACTTTTTCAATTAAATCAGTGATTGTTTTTTGTATCAGCTGTCATAATACTATCTTGCAAGTATCATGACATATTTTTTCTAGATCTTTATATAGCTAAATATATTTTGCTCTGTTTTAAGCATTTTTTACAATTAAATTAATGCCTTCACTAATTGCACAACCTGTAAGAATAGAAAAGAAATAGAGTATATAAATTTTTTTATAAGTAAAGGTCCACAATATGCTGAAGACTGTATTTAGCTTTTTTTTTTTTTAAGTACTGCTTTTGTGTACAAAGACTTCAAGTTTCATTAAGTGTGAAATTATGTTCATTTTTGTGTCAATGCCATTGACTTTAGTGGAATTGTAATTTTACCCTAAATTTGCACATTATTTCTGCTGATTAGAAAAGTGTAATAATGATGTGAATGCTAGAGTGGGACAGTGGTATTGATGATTGTAGCTTAATTCAACTCACAAACAGTAAAGAGGGAAATGGAGTTAGGGATTTTTTTTTTTTTTTTTTTACAATCCAATTTCACTTATTTTAATGCTTTTGTTGCTTATATTCTTCCGTATTCACTTCTGTGTAATCCAAAATCTGGAATAGAAAATCTTGAGTACTTACAAGCTGGTAAGCAAATCTGGTTTTGCCACAAATATTTGCCACATTTAAATAGTGAAGGTTTCTTACTTTGTGTTTTTCCAGTAACTCCTGGCAAATAAGCGTCTGCAAATGAGGCTCAGCCAAGACACTTACTGCTTCTTGGAAAAAGTCCCAGTAGTTCTATTATCTAAATATGTTTTCACCAGAGATCATGAATTCTAATATTTCACATGGTGGTGGATTGAGGGAAGGCACTGAGATTACTCTTTTAGCCACAGAGGGCAATATTCCGTGTACACGTGGAAGTCAGAGCTCACCCCGAGTGTCAGGGCGTGTGCCCGTCCGCTGTCCTGAGCCTCACCAAGAGCCCATCCTGGTCTGGGTGCTGATGGATTTGCTTAGCTCAAGTATGTCTGGGGCATGTGTGTGCATGGGCCACATCTGCCACATGCATACACATGTGCACAAACAAAAGTCAAGACCCTTCTGTTGCTATATTTCAAATACCGTGACTTTCACAACAATCCATTAAATCATTTCCAAACTGTGCATGCAATAGGTGCCATCTGCTCCTGTTTCAGGTACACAACCTGCCAAACTTTGAAGTTACACCAGACTGAAAGGAATCCATGCTAATGCAAATTGCATAAACCTGTTCTCAAAGTGTTGGGGCCTTAACTTGCTACATTTTAAAGATGTGTTCTTTTCATGGTATACTCCACCGAACATTTTGTGTGAATTAACTAAAAGTAGTGTTAAAATGTGTAATTTGTAGCTATACTAATAAATATCTTTAATTTAGTATGACAAGTACAAGATAAAGTCTTCTGGAATAGTAGTAAGAAAACCATCTTTTTCTTATTTAGTATAATTCATGAAGTATTTACATTTTGAGAGAATACCACAAAAAACCCCAGCTGTGTTTAGCAAATGACACATTGGGTACCAATTCATTTATAAATTCATGTCTTAACAGGAAATAAATTTGTTAAATAGATAAGTTAACACTAAACTCATTAAGATGCTTTATAGTCCAAAAGAGAAAAATTGTTCTAAAAAGATTCCATGGTCTTGAAAATAGATTAGGGTTAAATCTAAATTAAAGCCCTAAATTACAAAGTCTCTATGACAAGCAGGTAATAGACATAGGAGACCACTAAGATTGAATAATGTTTCATGTATATGCACCTGTACATCTGATGAAAAAAAAAAAAAAAAGAAGAAATAATATTGTTTCTTGCTTGGCATTTTTGAATAATGTCAAATACTAAGTTTTGTTATAAACCTTGGAAAAATATATTGTTGTGGTAAAATGCATTTGTATCTATCTTCCATTTGATCAAGTATTATGGCTGTGGTAGCATAAACATGATGTTTCTGTGATAAAGAAAAGTATGTGCTCATAACTTTTAATATATAACGTTATAAATAATTGAGATATAAGTAAGTGATACATCATATTCAGTAAAGAAACCTGACTTTCTTATATCAGTAGTTGTAGACATTATTTTGCATGATGAGTGTTTTGGCATGAGAAGGAATTTACTAGTGTGCAGAAGGGCTGTATAATCTATGCTCTTAACATAGTATAAAACCTCATATGAATGAATAATAGTTTTGTTTGCTGCATATAATAGCATATTGCATATAAACCACATCATTACTTTTATTAAAAAGGTTTATAAATTTTAAAGAAAAAATAATTGATCTGGAAATCTGCAGAATGCCATCAATTCTCATTTGATATATGAGAAAATTGCACATACTCTTTGTCTCAGGATGTACAAATTTAATCCCGTGTAGAAGTGTAATAAAATTTCCTGTAATATCATATACCAACATACAACAAATGCACCTGCCTGGGGACTCCGCATCACTCTGCTTTGTAACACAATTTAAACTGATTTTTTAATGATATTACATTTTTAAAACCAGTTATCTTCACTTTCTAGCACCCTGTGGAAGCCGATCAACTGGTTCTGAAGGGACTGTATTATCACCAAACTACCCCAAGAATTATAGTGTTGGTCACAACTGTATTTACTCTATCACTGTTCCTAAGGAATTTGGTAAGTAGGTCTGGTCTCATTAATATCTTTCTGTTGCCTGGATACTTTCAACAATTCTGGATGATTTTTATGGTTGCTTTTACATAAAATTATTAATGTGAATAAGCCGTTTTAAGCTGATACTTCTACTAACACTTCTAGCATTTTACAGTGCATTATTTTCTCAAAACACTTATGTTGCCCTTTTTCTTTTGAAATTAGTGTTCAGTAATTTTGTCTCACTGTGATAGCTAGAATGTAACTTAGAATACCACTGTGATGCTAACCAAATATATTAGTGGTACTACTTCAGGTTTCTTTTCACCCAGGGTGATGTGCCTATGCTCTAGAAAGTGAAGCATAGCTCCAGTAAGTCCGTGTAAGCAGGGAAAGCAATGTTTATCCTAAATATTTGGTAATGTTGCTCTTTTAACCCTTGGCTTCTCTCCATCATGAGGCAATGGCATAGTCTTTATTGACAAATAAAATTAGAGCAGCAGGTTTCTGATTGGGTTTTATAGATTCTCTGATCCTCCATTAAAACTCCACTTCCATACTAACATTTTTTCTATTGATTAGACCAATATTTTAATGGTGTCTTCTGTCCCTTACAAAGACAGTTTACCTCCCTGGATTTAAGAATTATTCTATCTCACTTTATTACTAAATGTCTATGATACCAGCTGATGGGGATTTTGTTCACTTTGACTTCTTGGTAAGTGTTATGCCACATATTGAGTACCATTTCAGCTTTAAATATCCATGCTGTGGATTTTAGCTTGGATAATCAGGACTTCATTATGACCCCCAGCTCACATTTCAGTTTATCAAATAACAGGTGCCTGGGGATGGGGGTTTGTGTTTCTTAACCTTCCTTCATGTTGATTCTGCAAACATATTAGCCAAATTAAAGACAGTGCTTCAGCTGCTGTGTGTCCATCTGCCATACTCATGATATCTGAACTCCCTTAATATCCAATTAGCTTGTTCTTGGGTAGAGTGTAGAGGTGCATAGACTACTACAAAATTAATAGGTTTTTAAAAGTATTGCCTCCTAAGTCATGCTGATTTATCTTTATTCCAAAAATATTAAGAAAAAATTAGGCAGATGTGCAGTTTTTGGTTTATTTCTAGCTATTATAAGCATGGACTTTTGACACAGCTAATAATTTTTAGATAAACTGTAAATTTTATATCCTCCCATTATCATCAAATCTGAAGTTACTCATTTAATATCATTATAGTGGTGCTTAGTTTTTGAAACAGATGTCAAAATGTAAAGCCTTAAAATTACTACAATATTAGACTCAAAATGTACAGTTTTATGATTTCCAGAAATAAACCAGATTTCCTAAAGCAGCACATGGAAATGGGGAAAAATCCCAGTGCTCTGCATAGTAATTTGGAATAATTTGAGAAATACTGGTTTTCTTACACACTAAGAATGATAGTTACAGAATTAAGGAATTCTGTTTAACTGTTTCACAGTAATTAGTCAAAAAATACTGATGCAAATAAGAAGGTCTAAACATGCTTAACCTTAGCATATATGGATTCACTGACATATTGTGGAATATAAATATTATAGAATACCTAAACTTTTTCTCTGTCCTACCTTGGGATAGACCTTTACTTTTTTTTCTTGTGTTTAAATAGTGCATTTTGACAATTTAGGTACCTGTAGAATATGTCATGGATGATATTTGATCCACATTTGTGAATGCAGAAAAGAAAAATCTGTTTAAAGAGAAAGGTAAAAAAGGTATCTGGTAGTCACCACTGAAAATGAGGATGACATGACACATTGAAACAAGTGCTAAAAAAGATATTTCTGTTTTAGCTGTTTTTTTTCCAATGATACTCATACAGAATAGGAAGCAACATTCCTCACACCCAGAAGGGCACATTTTAAAATCTGAATCTTTCTTTGAATTGTACACCGGTGTGCAATTTTTTCTGTAAATTATTAATATAGATTTTTTTTCCTGACCTGGGCTCTCTCTGTAATCTGTCTTTACTAAAATTATTCCAGTAATTAAGAAAGGCAAAGTAATTTTGACAATTGATTTAACAGAAGTTTTTTACATTCACTGTAATTATTTGTCTCAGTCTGAAGTTTTACAGTATGAGTAATGAATGTGTTTTATCTAATAGCTTTTACCTCTTACTCATCAAAATATATTTAAGTTTCAGAGAAGAATAGTCATAAAATTGCAATGCTGAGGTCATTCAGATCAATTTTAAAATCTTTGTTCCTGTAACTCTGTTGTTTTGGGTCCTGATAGATGATATTGCATTAAGAGTCTTCGCTTGCAATTGTTGATATGTAGGGAACACTCACTGACAAAAAATTTGGCCTTTGTGGAAAAAGACACCAGATTTCGTATTTAATTCACTTGCTAATATGCATCACATCATGTAGATTTGACAGAGATTACTCACAATAAAAAAGAGTCAAAATAATCTTTTGAGAGTGAAGGGGGTTGGGAAACCAAGACTCCTGTGCAACTAACCAATTTGATTGAGCAGAAGCCATTTACTGTATACATTATGCACTTATTCATAGATTCTGCAACTACTGCACACACTGATCACGCCTTGCTCGCTCGGTGCCGCTATCCTGTCCGTGCGTTCTGCGCGCACTCTTCAGAGGATGTGATTGGTTACAGTCCAGGTGCCTCACAGCTCTCTGTTATCAAGTCCTTGCGGTCTTGATATTCTGTTTCTCAGCCTCTTCTTTCTTATTTTAGAACAGTTTATGTCTTTGTAACCTTGATGCGTTCCAGAGGGCTCTGCTAAGAAGAACTACAAGCAGTATTGCTGGCGCTCAGTGTAGTCTAAGTTGTTCAGATACATTGCTACAAAGGGGTACCCCAGCAAAGCTGCTGACATATGATAATTAAATTTTCCTAAAGAAAAAAGCAACAAATCTGTCATTTTCTCTGTGTCTCCATCTTTCAGTGTGAAATACAGCAATCAAATATTTGCTGAATGGAAACTCTTCAAGAACTTGTTTTGGCATCCAATACAGTATACGAGAACTTCAACCAAAGAACAGTTAGAGAAAAAAAAAAGTGAAAACCTGGTAAATAGAGAAAAAACCCACAAACAATGTAATAACATATTCAGTGTGTAGATGGGAACTCATTGGCCTGGATTAGTTTTTGATGGACTGAAAAGAAAACCTATTTCATCTGCAGCTTCTCGGGTTCTCAAGTCAAAAATTCTGTGGAAAAGTCACTTCAATGTGGACTTTTTCCCAGTGTTTCATTATTCTGTCATGCAGAATCACAGTTGCAATATTTCATAGCATGACAGGTTTAAGCAACAAGATAAATGATTCACAAAAGCACATAGTGTGCCACAGGCAAAATCTTCTGTAAACATGGAAGACTCAGCTTCTTATCTGACACTCTCCCACTGATATTTTAAAGTGGTGTAATGATTCTTAATTGTTCAATCCTGAAATACAGCTTTGGTTGCAACTAAAATGCAGATGTTTGAGATTTTATTTATTTTCCCTGATGAACATGACCTAATTTGTATGCTCTCTCTGTATAATGGTGTCATCTATACTTCTTTTTAAATTAATATTTTTAACAGTAAAATAGATTTTATATCAGCTGGCCTCAGCAAATGGCTTTTTTTTGTTAGAACAAAAAGATAGACTGAACATACACTGTAAGGTATGTAAGTGTGGCTTTGAGCTATGCTATCACAAAATAAATATATTGTCTCGGTTGCCATCAAAAATTATGAAATTTAAAGCAGAACTATCTTTTCCTACCTAGAAGCTAAAACATTAATTTGAAAAATGTCTAGTTTCCATGGAAATATTTGCTTTACATATACAGGAAAATATAATAAAAAATTGAAATAATTTTTTTGATAAGAATGATATTTTGGGACAAGACTTCTTAGAATTATGGCAATGAAGGTAGATCTAGTTTGCTTACTGTAAACAGGGAAATTTAATTCCACTATTCTCTTCAATTCCTGAATGACTGCCTTATATTCACAGACACATTTATGCCATTTTCAGCTTTTGCTTATGAATTGTCTTGAATTTCTAGGAGATAGACCTGAGTTATTCCATATTAGCAACACAGGAAAGAAAAAAGCAGAACCAAACAGCTGAACTTTGGGATTATTGTTATTATTAATAATGTCCTTGCAAGAATAATTTTTTTACCAATTACTGGAGGTAAACCTACAGATTTTATTCTGCCAGTGAAAATACACACTGATCAAACAATGGTGTCAGCATAAGTTTTTGTTAGCTCACTGCATCTACAACTGTTAGACCCTTTACAGTTGTGTCACAGTTAAGTTATTTCAGTAGTTTGATTTGATGACAAACTCAGATTACATTTGGAAGGAAAAAGATAGGCAAGGACAGATCATAAGGAGCAGAATGTGCCAAATGACAACCTCACATCAAGAGGAAATGAGAACCAAAATTGTATTTTTGATAATACTTATCTGAATTACAGTCAAACATCTGTAGATCTACAGATGTAGATCTACAGCAAAAACATTTTAGTAAGTTGAATCCATCATCACTGCTGTGTACATCTTAATATAATTTAAGAAATGTGGTAGATGCAAATGGACTGACATTTTTATAATGTGGAGGGTTTAACTCTCCATCTTAAGTAAAAATGGATGAAAATTACTGGCTAAATATATAGCATCAATATTTTTAAACATAAACTAAACAATTACTGAATTAAGCAATACTTTGCTGAAAGGGAGATAGAAATGAAAGAATATTATCTAAAATATCAAAATACTGCCATAGGCAGGAATCTGATTCTGCTCCTAACCTCTTTTTATACAAGCAAACACTCCAAAGCTGTGAGACTGCACTGTTCAAACAATGATTACTTGTCAACAAGATGGAGCAAAGCTACAAAGACTGCTCCAAAAGCTTGAGTGTCCAACTGTATAAAGGTTCAAGACACTAATTTAAGAAGAAAGAGACAGTGATCCAGCTTGTACCCTATATTTTATAAAAAGCAAGTCAGCTCACCTTTCCTTCCCAAAAAAGAAAATTACTTCAAATCAGAATGATTTCCAAGAAAAGGGACCATTTATTATTTACACTTTTTTAATGTAATGATAAAGCTATTTTTTAAAGAAAAAAATCATCTATATTTTTGTATTTGTTCACAAAATTTTTGCATAAAAACATAAAAATTGACCATCACAGGTCATGCCATAGAAAAACTAAAAATATTTTAAAACAATGTATCACTTATTCCAGAAATTTAATTTCATCAAATTTAGTTGAGTAATTCAGTTTTCTGGTTTGTTTTCTCAGCTTTCTAAAGTATAGAGTGATCATCATGGAATACTGAGGGTGTACATATAAATATTTATATGTAATATTTAATTACAATTGCTGAAGTAATTATTTTTAAGGAATGAATGAAAATGAGTGTTTCAGTATGGAAACATTCACATCATTGGTGTAACTTTTACTTTATGTCAATTTAGCTCATTGCCAGAATTTTATTTGAATTTGAAAATTCTCTGAATGGACTTAACATGATAGGTATATCTCTTTTCATTTGATTCTTTTTCAAATTTAATTTTGAGAGTTAATGAAGAGCACTGAAGAGGGTTAAGCATGGAGTCAGGTTGCTTAGGGCCAGAAAAATATGTAGATTGTGTGCATTGTGCTTGAAACAAATTAATGCACCCTCCTACCACAATAGAAATGGAATATTCTCAATGTTCATTCAAGGTGCATTGAATAACTGAGTATGAATTTATTTTCCACTATTATTTTGATTAAATATGATAAACGGACAATTTTTCTGAAATTTACAATGCATAAAATTAACCATACAAAGGCATGGTTCATTTCTTCCTTAAAGTAAGAAGATTGTATAGCTATATAATGAGTACCAATAAAAATTGGTAGAATCTGACTCATTATATTCCATGCAATTTAGCAAGAAAAGAATGTACTGCTCTTGAGCCAGAAATAAAAAGCTTAGAAGTCTATCTTCTACATCCTAAATGGACATGAAAATCTTAATTAAAAAAAAAGTCTTCATCCATAAATGTAAATTCTGGACTTTCAGTGAACAATCATTTAGTGCCTTGGGATTGGTTGATTCAAATTCAAGCTATTCTTAGTGACTCCTCATCCTCAAATGTTTTAAACCTAATGGTGGAGGTGAACAAAATGTCTAATAATGTCTTATTATTAAGTGTATATTTGACAATAATATCTCTCCTTCTTAGAGTGTTGTTGGACACAAGAATTTCAGGTGATGGACTGCATCATGTTAGTTTTTCTACAGGTACAGGAAGCCATGCCCTCTAGCCTGTCTTCAGAAGGAATACCTAATGGATTTATGTATCCACCTGAAAAAGGAAAATGAAAGGCAGGATTGATTAAATGCTGGAAATAATTTTAGTTGAGGTTTTGGGAGGGACGTTAGTGAGTATTAAGTATTCTCTTCTCCAGAATATACAAAATACGTATCTAAAAGTGCCATTTAAAATATTAATATTTTCATAATTTGGTATAAAAATAGTTATAGTACAGAAATTTAAGCTAAATATACAAACTGAGAAATTATTTATTTTTTAATGTGAGAATTTATTCCTTTGAAGAATATTTTGATACTTGTAACAAGGTTGTACCAAATGTTTTTATTTTTCATTGTATTTCAAACACAGAACAATAATACAGACTACTTTTATTTAAATAGGAATAGTCCACTGGCAAAATATTGTCTATCAAACATATCTGGTAGATAGTGATAATTTCAAGTGTACATGGATTACGGTGCTATAGGCTTTCCATAGAATAGCTGGAGCTTGCAAATTAAGATTTTTTTGAAGAAGACAGGTGAGCATTAGTTGTATAACTGTTAACTTCTGGTTTGCTTTTCTAATTCAAGGACAAGTTTGTGTCATTGAGATGCTAGCAATATAAATTACAGAAGTACCAGAAGGTCATTTTGCTTCACTTTCCACTTAACTATGAATCTCCTAGGTTCTGAGAGGAAGAACTAGATGGTTTTATGTACTCAAACTCACAGCTGGGGAGTACTTCATTCATTGGTTCAGTGCTTAACATGCTTGCCAAGTGAGCAGATGCCAATAAAAAAGTCACCATAGGGTGACATTTAAAGGACCTCAAACTATTCAACGTATTTTTGAATTGAAATTTAAAGAATTTAGTTGCTTCATATGATCTGAAGTCACTTGAAATGAAATTTAACGAATTTAGTTGCTTCATATGATCTGAAGTCACTTTTTTCAGTGCTGTTTTTAGATTTTTTTCAATAAAAATGATTAGTTTTGGCTCAAATATTAATGATGTGTTTGAATGTAATAATGACCAATTAAATACAGACGACAAAATAGCTTAAGCTATTGGGTTTGACTATAAACATATGGCACCAGTAGAACTGCCTTTTTAATGCCCTAAACCCAAAGTCGAATAAGACCACATCTGTGGTCTTCAAAGAAATTCACAGCTCCCCAATAAGTAAAATAATTTGACTGTAATGTGATTGAATTGATGAAACATTTCTAAAGACTTTTTCTTGTTTGTTTTTTTTTTTTAATTTTCTAAGCAGTATGACTCCAGCTGCTCCAAATATTTAATCATCAAATCTTGTTCACAGAAAAGGCTGTTATTAAAATAGCTGAAATTAGTCTGGGTTTCTGGTTATTCCATACATTGGATGAAAGACTACATTACAGTCACTGCTTAGAGCTTTTCAACTCATTACTGTCCCAAGGAGGAGACTGAATGGTGACATATATTCTAAACATTCTGTTTTCTCTTTGGTTTACTTCTTAGGAACAGATTTCAGTACTTTGGAAAGACAATAGCAAAATCTTGAATCTCCATTTATTAGGACATTTTATCATAAAGTTATATTAATAATGAAGGCATCATTTTTCCTGTTAATCTCTCATGAGTAAAAAAGCTGCTTTCACAGTCTTCAAGCCTGGCCAGTTGTAGGGACCAGGCCTTTCTTTCTCTTGGGGTTTGTGCTTCTTTGGTTTTAGCAGTTTGGGGTTTTTGCTATGTTTCTCCCCCTCCACTGCATATTTCAGGGAAGGAACTCGTTAGGATCAGCCTAGGATCAAGGAACTGCAAAAATTTCTTTTACAAAATATCTTCTGCTTATAAAATGGTTCACTGCTAGGCCCTGTTTACATACATGTAATCCATATTTCTGACTTTTCCTCTTCATTATATTCCTTTGGATATAAGCCAATTCTCTCTCAAGTAAGATTACCTGTATTGATTCAAATATTTGTGTTCACCACTGTGTACACAAACTTCAAAGATACTGGATCCTCTCAGTGATTTCTATTTAATTTCCTTTGTTTAGAAAACAAATAAAAAGGTCTTTGCAGTCCCCACTATGTTTTGCTTTGTGTTTCTTCAACATATATTCCTGACTATAGAACTGGCTGATTATTGCACTTGCTTGAAAAAGAATCCCTGAACAATCTGCTTTACTGAAAAAAGGGGAGGGGGGTGTTAGCCACTAGCTAACATCCCCCTCCCAGTTGTATCCAGTTGTCTATTTATAGTACTTTTGAAAGAAATTTTCTAGTTGAATTTTAGATAGACATGAATTGCATCTGCTCTGAAAACATGAGTAAATTTCAGGAAAATGTCAGTAAATTTCAGGAAAATGTGAGTAAATTCTCTAAGAGGGGAAAAAAACAAATTTGGAAGTTGGTAGTTGCACATATTTTGAGGCAAAAAATAATCCCATCTCTTTGTATGAGTTTAGAACTTGACTTGTATTTTGGGAAGTCATTAAAAGACTGTCAAAATATGGCTATTTGGTGAGACAAAATGACTTTGAGTTGTTACTTAGTGAAGATGTTGAATTTCTGGGTTTGGAGGCCATAATGGAAACAACTGAAGGATGACAGTCCTATTGTTTCTGAGAGGTAGCACCTAGGGCATGTCAGTAATGTAGGAAACTGGAGGAGGACCATATAATTGATGATTTCAAGGGATGAATAGCAGAAGAAGGAATGGGAAGAGTAGGAAAAGTAGTGTGTATGTATATGTGTGTGTGTATATATATATATATATATATATATATATATATATGGATGGATACATATACCTATATTTTATGAAAGGCTTAAGCCTCCCTGCAACCAACACTTGGCTAATGAGACTTGCTCAGCTCAAACTGATTATATGAGAGTTGCATGAGAAGAAAAAGGCAAACATAAACTTTGTTATTTACATGGGATAAGACCATGCAAGAGCACTGGTCTGATAAAGCACCTGTACCAGATCTGCCCAGGTTTTGTAAATGCTTGGGATGACGTCAGAAAAATGTGGTTCTCTTGTTGTGAGTATCACACTTCAAGTTCCACTCTAACAGTGTATGTATTAATTGTAGCTTTGGATGGAATACTCTGCTTTTTGCTTCAATACTGGAGGCCTGGAGAGACCTGTCATTTTAAAATACATGTAATGGTAAACACCCACTTGCACTGTTGAGAAATTATAATAGACAATCAGAAATAGGCTTCTAAAAAGCCTGTGTTTCATAAGGTTCTCATTACTGAATCACCAAGTCAAACTTTTGTTTCTTCAAGCCATCTGTTCTTCCTGTTCTCATCCTCCTTTCTCCCATTCCCTTTTTCTATAAAGGACTGTAGATCCTGAAATGACAAGCTGATTGTTATGCAAGATTTGCTTTCTCCAAAAACAAAAAAGTTTCTCATTTAGGTTTTGAAACTCTCCCTAGGTTTTGGCTTCACATTTCAGTTATAGACTCAGGCAGACTGGCAACACATCTGTTGCCAGACTGGCAACTGATAAGTGGTTCTATTTACTAAAAGGATCATATTGATGAAGTCCTGTTTCTTGTATTTACTGCCATCAAATGGCTGAAACATTTTCACTTTCACAGGTTTCCTTTATATAATTTTTGATGATTTTGACTATGAAGGATTATTTCAATGTTTTCTCCCTTTGTTTTTGGTTTTTTTGGGTTTTTTTTTTTTTTTTTGAACGTTCCACTGGGAGTTCTTTTGGGTTTGCCTACAAATGAAAAGAAAAATAATTACTCAAATATTAATTTCATCCATATGATTCAGTAAACTGAAGTGATAATTTGTTTCAGATGAATGAAGTGATTAATCATCTGATCTAAAAATTAACATTTACTAGTAGGATGATAAAAGATAATTATTTTATGTAGAAAGCTGTTGTACTTTTAATTAGTAGCTCTTAATTAGCTGAGAGGTGACTGAAGAAACAGAGCTTTTTCAAAGTGACTTTACCATTAAATTTAAAACCCTTATTACATAATTAATAGTGTGGTTTGAATTAAACCTCCTATCTTAATAAAGTTCTTATATATGTTGGCATAATAGTGTTCTATTTTTGTATTCTTCTTATTATTACTATTGTTACACCAGAGTGTAAATTGTTTATTCCTTCTACTATGTATATTACTTAAGAGGTTAGTCTCCCTGTGGTCCTTCCATAAGCATTAGAGAGAGACTTAAAAACAAATTTATCAAAGGAAGACCAGCCTCCAAATATGGGCACCTTACTAAAATACCTCATTAGACTATTTCATGGTCCCTTGCTACATTTTTTTTATAATTTTCTTATATTAAAAAGTCATTTTTTCCTAGAACTATAATGAAGGTGTTTGAAAAATACAATTAATTTGAACTTCATGTAATTTGTGTTTCTAAAATAGTTTTATGAATGATTTTGTTAATGCCATTACAAAAGTCATCAACAAAACCATTTTTTCTAAATTTGTTGTCTTTTTGGGTATCCCTTCTGTTATATACAGGCTACTGTTAAGAACTAAGAAAAACAACAAAAAGTTGCAGGTGTTTCCTTTCTCCTTCAGTTCAGAGACTGTAATAGAAAAATCAGCAATAAACAAAATTCAGATATTTTACTTCCACCAGTTTTTTTCTTTTCAGAAAATCTTAGACAGTCAGATACTGTGAAAGTGTGATTGAGGTTTGTTTTCTCAAAGCATGTAAGCCATTGTGTAAGAACACAATGAAGCAGGATCGGAAAATGTTGCCCATGTTCAAGATTACCAAGATCTTCACATTTCTGTGGTTCAGAACACTTTTGTAGTAGCAGGGCAATGGCCTCCTACTTACTGTCTGCATTGTCTAACCTCTTCCAATCATTTCTCTCAGTAAAATGGACCAATGAAGTGATGGATCATGCAACGTGCCCAACTGGTCTCAGAATATTATTATCTGAGTAGTGCCTTCTTCACGATAAAGTACATCACTAGCTGTTAGCTGAACAGTCTTGGATTCTTTTCCTGTTCACACCCTATTTTGCAAGAGACTAAAGAAAATCCTCTTTAGGTTACAATTGCTGGGCCCAAGTGAAAAGCATTCCACCTAATTGTCTTGTCCCTTTCAGAGAATCCTGAGCACTTGCACATAATAACAGTGTTTTATTTAGAAGAAGAAAAATAATAGACATGTGAACACAATTTTGTCTCCCTTGCTACTCCCCTCAGAGGAGATTTGAAGTCAGCAGTTTAAACTGTACAAAACAGTTAATTTCAAATTAGCAGCTAGGTCTGCAGCTTTGACTACTGCCTTGGTAAAATAATCTCATGAAATACCGCCTGTGCAAAGTAGATCTGAAACATAATTCTCTCATTCCTCTGCTTTTATTTAGGTTTATAGCATTAATCACTGATTATTCTGTTAGGCATTATCATCATTTAAAATGTGTTGTGTTATACACCACAAAAATACCCAATTAACAAACATTACTAGTGACCAAAGACCTACTTTAGTTTTTAAGAAAGACTAAATA
Organism: Serinus canaria; assembly: GCF_022539315.1. Lineage (NCBI taxonomy): Eukaryota > Metazoa > Chordata > Aves > Passeriformes > Fringillidae > Serinus > Serinus canaria. The sequence continues at coordinate 135,467,337 of NC_066315.1, read as the reverse complement.
TAGAACTGACATAATGTAGGAAAATGTCTACACACCTTCATTAAAGCGTTTCAGTAGGATGCTTTGAAACTATTGTACTTTTATATCAAACAATATATTGCCCTATTTATTGTAGGCTTTCTCCATGCAGCTTTTATTCAAATTAAATTTCTAATTCTCATTCTAGTCAGTGCTCCAGGTCTGTTAACTCACTCTCAGTCTATTAAATAACATATAATTACTGCCTAGGGCCAGCTGTATTTTTTTTTTTTTTGTCAAACTGTTCTACTTCAGCTGCATTATCACTTCAATCTTCTTTCCCTAGTTTAGAAACGACATTGGCAACATATGAGAGGTATATTTTTCATGCAAGACATTGAGAATGACATTCTTTCAAAAATAAAAAAAAATAGAAGAAAAAATAAAATAGTAGGCCAAGGAAATTTCACAGTCTTGTGATTTGGGAAATTTAGTCCAATTTAGTTTTCCCACTAAAACCATACTGCCACTTGCTACCCCATCCCCCTTCCCTCTTGTGGGTGGCTGGAGATAAGAACTGGAGGCTCAAAAGATCATGGTTTGAGATAAGAACAATTTACTGTAAACTGCAATGAGATAAGAATAAGATCAGTAACGGAAATAGTACTAATGACAAAGGGCATAAGAAAAGAAACAATTCACATGGAAAAGAAGCCAGATGATAATAGACAGTACCAGATGGCTCTCTCTGCCAGGCTCGCAGGATCTGAAGGAACCCCTACTCCTCAAAGAGCCTTCCTTCCCCCCAACACCTGACAATCACATGAGGTGGTAAAGAAAAACCTCCCCTCCTGGCCATGCCCCTCCTGGCTACTGCAAAATGTAACCCTGTCCTGGCTGAAACCAGAACACACAGGAACAGAGGCCTTTTTTCTTTTTAAATGTGGTGTGACATTTCCTTTCACTCAGCAAAAATACTGAATAATAAGGCTCAAAGAAACATCTATTTTTAGGTAGGTAAGACAAAATGAGATGAATTCAACATCTTAGATATAAAATAATAAATCTAAACAGTATTAAAGGAGTTAAAATTATAAGATACATTTTGTTTTTTGTCCACAGGGATAAATAAATGTATGTACCTTTTTAAACAAGTGATAATAATGTGTGTTTGAATTTCAGTTGAGTAAAATCAAAACAAATCAATAAAGAGAAAAGAAAGTTGTGGGGTTTGGTGCTTCCTTCAGGTTTCTCTGATAGCAGTTGTACAAAATAGTAATTTTTACATTATTGAAAATAATATACTCTGTAATTAATAATATAAAATAACATTACATAACTAGTAAATTAAAAAAAAATTGCAGTTTAACTGTTTTCCCTCTACTGTTGTGTTGTTGCAGATCCTGAAAGATCTTTACATGTCTTCATGATGATTCAGGCCAGGAGAGAGGGATGAGAGTTGCAGAAAAGGAGGCAGAGGTTAGAAGCCAGAGGAGAATGATAACTTTTTTAGTGTAATAAGCTCTGCTGATTTTAGAAAAAAGCAGGAAATGTGTTAATTAGGAGAGTTCAGTCCTTTTCCAGCTCCAGGAAAAGTCCTAAATCTCACATTTTATGTGGAATTGCGCTCATTTGGGAGAAATATGAATGTAAGCTTTTTTTCTGTGCAATTTAACATCGCTTCCTCATGCTTAGTTTCTAGTGTTAATAACTGCCCCATCTTCTGTCTCCAAATTTATTCTTACTGTCTTTTTATACATTCAGATAAATATTTCCTTTTTTCAAACATGAGAAATCAGCAGATTCCATCTCCTTGTTCCTCTCTGAGTCTGAGAATGCAGGAATACAGTAACAGGAGAGGACAAATCATCATGTTTCTCATTGAATATCCCTTTCAATGGTTTACACATACACCCCTCTCTAGCCTTATTTTGGCATCTAGTCTGTAGTGCACCCAAGAGGCTCATACAGGTGGAATAATTTTTACTTCTTCCAAGGTCAGGAACACTAGACAACTGTTTTATTCTGTTGCTTTGAAATGAATCAGGATTTACAGAACAAGATACTATTAGCAGAGACTCTACTTTGTATTCACAAACAATAATTTTCCTGTTACAGCATATGATAAGGAGTGTCAACCATTACAGAGAAATACAACTGATATCACTAAAGATCCCTGTTACAGACACAGACTAGACTTAATGTATTAGCAGTAACTGGCAGACAACAAAATGTTTGGAAATGTAAGAGGAGAAACATTTTTTAAAACTGAGATCTCTGCTACTATTTTAATTTAGAAAATTATAGTAGCAGTGCTAATTCAGACATAGTCAGTGTTATGTCAAACTGAAGTATTACACTGACCAGCAAAAGATCAAATCTTCTAATTCTTTTATGTGAGCTGGCCAAAATTAATTTAGGTTTGCTTACTGAGAGCAGTACTCCTGTCCATGAATTTTGTAAGATCATCTCTTTAGGGTGTCATCTTTCAATCTTTTCCTCCAAAAACCTTCTCAGAGACTATTGAACTGCTTCTCTTCAAAGAGCCAAACAAACATTTAAATTATCTTGCAGCTTTACTGGACATTTTTCTCAGCAGAAGGGGGAAAATATCTGTTTATTTGGTGTCAACATCAATATAAGTTACTTTAAAAATACTGAGTCAGTCTGTCATTTGTATTTGTAGTTCAATGCATCACAGTGTATTGCTGATTCATCCTAAATACAACGGAAAAATTCATACATTTTTGTTATCTCTTGTATCAAAGCGAAATACTTAAATGAAAGGAGCCATTTAAAGAGAAAGGCTATGTTCCTATAGGAGGGGCAGATATAAATTGTAACAGTAGGTAGACTGTCTTTTTTAACATTATGGTAAAAGTAATTTTTCTGCTTTTGTCATAGATTAAAACAGCAAAGGGTCATAATAAATCTTTCTATCAGATCATCTCTGAGTTTATAATATATAATTTCCATTATGAAGGTATGTTATGCAAAACTCTTGTCTTGAAGAGCTACCTCATATAAATAATGCATGCACCTTAACTTGAAAATATTTCCAGATGCAGATATTCTGATATTCATTTATGCATTTTTTTTTTTCGAGGCTACTCCATGGCTGTTTTGAGATGTCTTGAAAGTGACATCCAAAAGAAATTGTAGAAATGAAAAATTCAAATAATGTCCCATTTCTTACAAAAAAAAAAAAAAAAAAAACCAAACAAAACAAGAAAAACCCCACTCTTTCCTCCCCTCTTCTTCCTAAAAATATTAAAAAAACCTGTGTAACTTCTGCAAAGAACACTGGTTGAAAGTGACTGTCATAATGCTAGGCTAGTCAAATCTTAATGCAGGTGTGTATTTTGTGAGGAATTCCTCTCTTTCTTCTGAGAATGGGCATGAGGTTTTCCTATCAGTTGATCATTTGATTGATGACACTAACATGATCAACTGTAAGGACTTGCTGAGTCTTTCTCATTGAGAGAAGACACCACACAGTAGTTTCCTGCTTCCTGGAGTTATGGCTGAATCCTGTTTATTTAAAGCATAGATTTTCTCCATTGTCATTTATCATTTGGCTGACTGACCGTGAGCCACCACTTAGCACAGGGAATGGGATTCCAAGACTTGGGAGCTAAGATGCATGAGAAATTTGCATTTCTTCTTTCTTGGTGCACACTTGTTATCATTATTCATCATAGATGATTTCTATTTCTCTAGGGAGAGATTTCTCTGTTTTTTAAAGAAGTTTCTCAAAAATGAGAACATCTTCCTCTTTTTTATTTTCTTTACCAAAAAATAATTAAATATGGTATGGTAATTTCTTTATAGGAGTTAACAGGAAAAAAAAATTAAGCTAAAGACTAAGCAAAGAGAGCATATCATCAGTGGACCAGACATAGAAACAGATTTTTATGCATTTTTTTCACTGTGAAATAAAATTTTTATATTTTATTTGTTCATGTTGTGAACAAAAGCCTATTTTGGAAATGTTATTTAGACTGATTACAGAATTTTTTTTGAAACTATGAAAAGTTAACTACTACAGAGTAATCTCAAATTCTGAGAAAGACCTCTAGCTCTAAAATTAGACCTATTTTATACCACAAGTGGTAGACACCTGAGCACCTTAATTTTCTATTCACAGTTAGAAGAAACCTGTTTTAAATATATTATAGGAAGTTATCCTAACTACCATTATAAAACAGAATTTTAAATTCTCATTCTTAACAAATAAGTTGATTTATCTGGATCTTTTGTTTGTTGGGATTTTGCGCAATTCTTCCAACTAATTTGGTGCTAGAGAAACAGTGAAGTTACTGTAGAAAATAAGGGCCATGATATAGCCCATATATGTCTTTTCCAGACAAATATTTTTCCAAATACCTTAACAGTTCTTAAGTGTCTGATTGGACACATAAGAACTGTAAGGGTAATTTGGATTCTATTATAGTTGTTAGGGCTGATTTTCATATTTCCTTGCCAGTTACTAAGACCTATCATTATAAATGCTGATTCAGCGTTGAAACAAATGCCTAAAATGTCACCAGCAGGACATATAAGAATTGCACATTTCAGTTTCTGTAATAACACTGCTTAAACCACCTTAGTCCTTCTGATGTTTTTTTTAAAGGCAGGTGAATTACAACAGTAGTGGACTTGATTTTACACTAAAGCTTACTGATTTCAGAAAATCATTAGGCACACAAAATATCCCTAAGAAGGGAAAATCCAGGGTGAAGGATTATAATCTTATTCCATTGTTATCCATGTAAGTTGTTAAAAGTATTTCTTTATATCCCATAGCTGGCATAATATATAAAATAAATATATTTTATCCAGGTAAATACTACTTGATCAGTACTAGCATTAATGACAATTGCATGCTACTTTTTGAATTTTGAGTTAGGATTAATTCTTTACTGGGTCAGTGTTGTTGGTTGACCTTGGCTGGATGTTGTCTCACCAAGCCACTCTATATTTCCCCTTCCCAGTGGACGAAGGGAGAGAGAATAAGAAAACAACTAACAGGTTTAAAGCAAAAAAAAAAAAAAAAAAAAAAAAAAAAAAAAAAAAAAAAAGTCAAACAAAACTTTTTAACTTTTTCTGTTCATAAACAAAGGGAACAGTTAATCTAAACTTCCCATCAGAGAGAAATGTTCAGACATTTCCCAGGAAGCAGGGCCTTAGCAAAAATAGCAGTTGCTCCAGAAGACAAACATTGTAGGATAAAATACCCCTCATTCCTCCTTTCTCCCTTAGGTTTTATATCTGTGCTGCTGTCATATGGTATGGAATATCTCTTCCGTTAGTTTGGGTCAGCTGTCCTGGTTCTGTCCCCTCGCCCAGGACCTTGCCCACTCCCAGCCCTTGTTAACACTGGTGTGTTATCAACACCTTTCCAGCTACCAGTGCAAAGCACAGCACTGTGAGGGCTGCTAAAGAAAAATTAACTCTATCTCAGTCAGACCCAATGCAGTCAGAAATGTGAGCAATTGAGGGGTCTTTCTTGGAAGACTCTGATTGTACATGGCCCTGGAGAGATGAGAAGTCCAGGAAGTACATTTAATTAATTCAAGAAAGTAATGGTCCATGCCAATCATCAGACTATCAAACAAAGGTAGAAAAGACCCTGCACAGATGAACAAGGAGCTGCTGCTGAAACTTGAACACAAAAAAAAAAAAAAAAATTCAAGGGGTTGAAGCAAGGTCAGATGTTCAAGAAGGAATACAAACACTTGAAATACACTAAAAATATGAGGTTAGGAAAGTCAAAATCCATGTAAAATTTAATCTGGGGTGAAGTCCCTGAAGAAAAATAAATTCAGAGAAATGTGAATTAATCAATTTCTTCTTAACTACAGTCTTTACCAGTAAACCAACCTTGAACAATCCCAGAACTCTGAGACCAGCAGAAAAGTCTAGAGTAAGGATTTAGAGGAGGACTAGGAGCACTTAGACAAACTGGGCAAACCCATGGGACATGATGGAGTGCATGGGAGGTCAGTTACCCTTGGAAGGTTGTGGCAGCTGAGGGAGGTTGCCAAGGGCTGGAAAAAGACAACATCATTCCTATCTTCATAAAAAGCAAGGAGAAGGATTGAGGGAACTAAAATCCAGTTGGTCTCACCTCTGTACCTGTGAAGGTAATAGAGCAAATAGTTCTGGTCATCTGAAAATATTGGAGATGATCAAGATGATTAAAAGTAGAGAGTTGGCACTGTTCAGCCAAGGAAGGAAAGGCAAGGCAAGGGGTAAAAACTGTAAGGGGGGCAGGATGCTGGGTCAGGTTGCTCAAAGAGGTTGTGGGTTCTCCATCCCCATAGAAATTCAAAACCTTATTACACATGGACTAGAGAGATCTGGCCATCCTGTCTGCAAAAGGACTGTACCAGATAATTGGCAAAGGCTTCTAGTCTCAGTTATTTTCTAATTTTGTGATAGGAATTATACTGAGGATACTGTTCATAATCTAATACTATTTAAATTATACCAGTATTTTTTTTAAACAGGCAGATATAAATTCTATACATTTCTTACTCCAAAAATGAAACTAAAATTTCTTTGATGAAATTTTTAACTAGCAAACTATATTTGGCCAGTTCCATCTGTTGTTAGAGGCTTTCCAAAGTCATTGAAAGTGTCCAGATGTTACAGTGATGAAGGCCATAAAAACATCTAGATATTTAGAGGCATGGAAAGTCTGCTTATCTAGCTCTTGCCTTTTTAAAAGGGAGCTTTCTTGTGCTGACATAATTTGAATTAATGGATTCCCTCACTGTCCTAAGTTATTAGCTGTATTAAAATTACAGTTTACCTGGAATTTTCAAATGTAAAAAAATCACACAAATGGAAATATATTAAAAATGTTTTTTGTTTATTTTTTAAAAAAAAAGGCATGAATCATGTCAAAATTTCAAGAGAAAATGTTTTTTGAACAACCTGGCATTGTTTATCTTATAAAATAAAAGACAGCTAAATGTGTAAGCAAAACATTAAACCACAAAACACAGGAAAAATGTCTTTTCTTTTTAAGTAGTATTGCTACAAAACATTGAAGGCCAAGATGAGCATAAATTCAAAAATAATTTGCTCAACTTTAGATTTCAAAAGTCTAAAGGACATCTTTGGACAGATGACTTTGAGTTGGCAGGGGATAGCAGATGATTAAGTCATTATTCAGAGAATGCTTATCCACCCATCATTAGAGAAAAAAAATCATACCCAAATTCTTCAGTTGAAGTGATTTGATCTTTATTTGAACTTGATAATAGTTTTCAATTATTTGTTTCCCAGGGCAGACTATGCTGGATACTTACATAATGTTTTATCTACATTTGCTAATTTAAAAGGTGGTTTGCACTGGCTACAAATATGTTGGTCATTATTTAATTTTAAGAAAATTTGTTTTAAACACTATAACATAAAAGAAAGAACACATACCAAATGAAGTAGACAGTAATGAGCACCAGAAAACACAGGAATAATGAACTGTTCTTTTTCTAATAATCTGAATTTCCTTTCTCATGACATTATGTCAACAAGTCAAGTATCAGTCACTATACCTTCCAACATTTTGCAGTTTAATAAATAAAAAAAAATTAAAATTATATAAATATAAAAATATATAAAATATAAAAAAGGTATGCATAAAACTTGGCATAAAAAAGGAAGAAGCAGGATCTAGATTGTTTCTTTCCTGTGGCTGCAGCATATTCCTGCTTCTTTTGAGAAAGCAGCTTGACTCATGTCAATAGATCATAAATGGCTCAAAACCCATTATTGAGCTCTCTGTTGCTCCATGTTAACCCCATTCTGGCAGTAATTCCTCTTTGTCACTTTTTTTGATGTCTCAGCCACCTCAAATCTCTTTTAAATATATTTTATCTCAAGTCAATGAAAACATTTTGTTATGTTCTTATATTTTTGTCTGTATCTTATTAAGAAATGCACAAATGATAATGAAAAAAATCAGTTGCCAAATATGATATGTGGACCTTTCTCTTTCCAAAGTGGCTGATTTTAGGTCATGTATTAGTTCACTTTCTTCAGTGTTATACTTTTAGATCAAAGGGTTCACAGGACAAAGCTAGAGACAAAACCAATATTGAATTACTTACAAAACATACAAAAAGATCTTGGAATTAAACTCAGTATATGGCAAAATTGGTTTTAAATATTTTATTTTTTATTTATTTTATAACCTATTACTATACAAATATAGCTTAACAATTCTATTTTTACAGTTTTCCCAGGATACAGGTCTTGATAACAGCTATGTGTGCTTGTACCAGGAGCCTCAGCTCTTGCCTGAATTTTCTGTACATAGTTTGAAACTTAATTCAAAATGAGAAATAGCAGTGGAAGTGACAAGGAACTTTTCTTGTCTCAATGGCAAAATGAAATTCATTGAGTATGAAAAAAAGATTTGATAAAAGTCAAAATGTGGCAAAAAATATTATCTGGAATTACAGTTTGTTAGTTGATGTTATCAACACCAAGAAAAGACTTGAATCCAGATAAATATTATTTTTAAAATAAGCAGAACTATGAAAAACATTAAAGATTAATTTTCTGGAAATTGAAGTAGAAATTATGAAGATAACTTAGCATCTCTCTTATATTTCCTCTTAAAATATGGACAAGAAACTTTGGAAGTGTCTCAGAAAAACTTTTGTTTCAAATTTTTATAAATATAACATCTAGTATTTTCCTTCAAAAAGAGGCTTTTAAAACCTGAAACAAATATATGATAAGATCATGAGTAAGGAACATGGACCTGCCTTTTTTGAAAAAAAAAAAAAAAAAAAAACCCAAAAAAAACCCCAGTAAAAATGCCAACAATTTAAAGAAAATGCAGTTTTCATACACAATTTTTAAAGCTTTAAGGGTGTATAATTAATTGAAAGAATTGGAGTTGAGAGCTTCATCTTCTATAAGTAAAACTACCAAATGAAGATACTGTGGAACTTTTGGCAGACAAACAGAACCTAGTAGGAACACATTGGAATATTTATTCCAAAATTTCTAACCTGAATAATGAACAGGAACTACTTCAGTTTCTCTTTTTAGGTGTTCTAGTACATAAAAATATCTGACTGCTTCCACCCTTTTACATGTATAGCTCCTAAGTAATTTTCCCATCCACTGCTTATAGAATTGGATATAAATGTTTTCTAGGTTCTAGGGTTAGAACTAACCCAAAAATTTCTTTTTTTTTTTTTTTTCCCACTGCTTACTTGAAAGGGCAAACACCTTAATTCAAATGGGCTATGCAAACTTTTGAACTTTAGTGCATAAATAAGTCTTCGTTGAGTTGCTCTACTAGAATGGCTTTAAAAATAAAGATGTTTGTGATTCAATAGATGTATTCTAAAAATTGTTTGCTACCTTCAATCAGTTGCTCATTTATTTCACAAAAGCAGAGATATATGGAATGTTACTATTCTTAAAAAAAGGGAAACATTCCAAGGTAAGTGAAAGTTACAACAAAAGAGTTATCAACAAAATTAATTTATCCAGCACAGGTTATAATAATATGTCTGGAATTATAAAGGATAAAATTGCACTGAGAACTTAGATGTGTGGTGGAGAGCACAAAATTAGAAAGTAGAAAATAATTCAGTAGCAGAAAAATTGTTTTGTTCCATAATTATTAAAATATTTTAATGATTATATGTATATGTATGGCTTCCATACTTTCATTGTCTCTTTTAGATGTTCTTTCATCCTTTAACTGTACTTTTGTTGGTGTGAAAAATAATCTGCATTCAGCACCAGGACAGGTGATGTAGTTATTTTTAAAACCATACATTAATATATATTTTGTTCTCTCTCTTTTTTCCCTTTCTTCTTCTGTTCTGTGTGTTTGGCTTTGTTTTTTTGTTTGGTTTTTTTTTTGTTTTTGTTTTTGTTTTGTTTTTTTCTTGGATACTGGTGCCTCTTCCTTCTTTTCCTTTCTGTTTGGTCAGTTGTTTTTGGCCAGTTTGTGTTTTTCCAGACATCACTCCATGATGTTGTTGAAGTATATGATGGCCCAGCTCTTCAGTCATCTTTGTTATCCTCTCTCTCAGGATCTCATTCAGGTATCATTTAATAGAACTCTCAGTATATTGTTATTTATTTTTTAAAATGAATCTAGAAAGAAAATGTAGTCCAGAAAAAAGAGAGAAAAACAGTTGCTGTATTTGCTTAAATTCGTCTCAGGCAAATATATGAAATCCACATTTTGAACTAAACACTTCAAAGTCATTGCATTGATGAATGAAATGGAGCAAGATCGCTCATTTTTGTCTTTGCCGCACCCCCCCCACCCCATTGATATTTAGCTAAGGTTTGGGTATTTAGGATTTCTTACTCTGTGCCTTTATGGCTTGATCTTGTGAGTAATTAGAAATAGGTAGTACATATTTGAATGGGAAAGCAAGGCATAAGGCATATTTGTACCAAAGTAAAATTAAATAGATTAGTTACATATTGAGTCTATTTAAGGAGGTAGGAGGCTTGGGATTTTTTTTGTTTGTTTAATTTTTCCATTTTGGTTTAGGTTTTCTGTGTTATTTAGTGGGGGGGTTGGGGGTATGTTGTGGGTATTTGTTGTTGTTTTTGTTGTTGTTGGTTTGTTGGTTTGGGGTTTTTTTGAGGGGCATTTTGAGGGGCATTTGTTTGGTTTTGGTAAAGGAAAAAAGCAACAAATATTCTTAGTAACAAAGATGAGTTTTAACTCCCCTTTCCTAGAATGACATAATACTGTCAACATAAAATATTAAAAGTGCAAATATCTTGCAAAGTTTACTGAAGCAGAACAGGGTTTGGAGAGTATTATTTCTGTCGGCAAAGATGTTGACAGGTGTTTTCTTTAGTAAGAAGTGGCTGTGATAACTTTGCATCTTCATTGTTTGAGTAGGTGAATCCCTTCCACTGAGCTCGGGGAACCAGATCACAGTCAGATTTACCTCAGTTGGACCAGTAACAGCCAAAGGATTTCATTTTGTTTATCAAGGTGAGACAACCTAGGGAAATGTGTACATTTATTCTGTTCATCATAGTTTGTAAATCATCAGAGAGGAACAGACTGAGAATGAAGAGAAAACTAATAGCCTTTTAAAAATAGAAAATTGTCTCTATTTCAACATGTTTTGAAAAATGTTTGAAACTATTCTTTTACCTGTATTTTGAAGCTGAGATCAAATACTTAAGAAGCATAAGAGGGGTTTCAAATTTAAGAAAATAGTTTTACAAAATTGCTGGTTTTGTTTGCTAATCTGATTTTACAAATGTTAAATCCATCTAGGTGTTCTAACTGGTTTATCTCCCAATTTAAATATGAATAGCTGTAAATGTTATTACCTGTGGAATAAAAATGATCTTACTGTTAAGATATTTTTCCTGGTTTACATTATTTGCCTTTTTATGGCTCAAATGGGAAATTTTATATACCAACACTTTACTGCAATTCACTCTTTCATTACATATAAATCCTCATCTGACAGAATACAAATTTAGAAATCCACATGAATAAATGTAAATATCTGACACAAAACGTTATTTTGAAACCCTGTATTAGTTGAATATCTCATGGTAGTATTTCTTATAAGTGTCATTTTAGATAGGTTTCCATGAAGATTTTATGCATTACTTCCAATCTTGGCAAGGATATCAGTGCTCTGCCCTCCTAAATAGTAACTCAGACATCAAAAGTGAGCAATCTCTATAGTGAAGATTCATTTGGGGATTATGGAAATGTTCTCAGCTGGGACAGAGCTGAAAGTTTCTTCCAGACATTTTAAATATTTGTGAGTCAATATCTGTATTCCCTCACCCAACTGAAAATTAAGAATCCAAAATATGTTCACAGCTGTTCCAAGAACAAGTGCAACACAGTGTAGCTCTGTGCCTGAACCAAGATTTGGAAAAAGGATTGGAAATGAATTTGCAGTTGGTTCACTGGTTCTTTTTGAGTGCAATCCAGGCTATATCCTCCATGGGTCAACAGCAATTAGATGTGATACAGTACCAAATGCACTGGCACAATGGAATGATTCACTCCCTACATGTATTGGTGAGTTCCTAAGGCTTTTTAATATAAATAATTACTGCTTAAAGTGTAGACTATTCTCCTGTTGAATATGTTTATTCTTTGTCATTGGTATAGTATTTTAGTCTTGCTTACTTTAATTTACTTTCTTTTTTATTCAAGGTTAAGTTTTATTCTTCTTTCTGTTCTATTTCTATTCTAACCTTGCTGTGAACTTTCACAGGTTTCATGAGCATGTTCTGCTGCCATAATTAATGTGAAAACTTCTCTTACATTAACATCCCTGGAAGTTCCTGGATATCCCTCTTTAATCAAGAATCAGAAGTCTTAGTTTGTGCCCTCACTCCTTGCAAGACTAAGATGCTTTTACACTGTAGATGTCTAACAAGATATTGCAACCTCTTAGGAAGACTACTATATTAAAGATTTAGAAATAGTTACATTAATATTTTGTTACTTTTCAGGAAAAGGCCAGTAGCTTTTCAGATCAGAAAACATACTTTTTCTGGTTCTAGTCACCTTGAGATTAAATTCTCAAAATTAAATTCATAAATTAAGGTGCATCCATTGATATTTATAAACTGACTTGGACCAACTAGAAATCTAGTAATTGCAATGAAATTCCCCACTTTACTTTTCCTGATAGGGAACAGAATTTTTTATAAAAAAATATCATAACCTGTTGCAAAAATGGTGTTATGGTACTGACTCCAGCAGAATACATAAGCAGAGGTTTAGGTGAGTAGATGAAAAGAAAACAAAGAATGTATTTCATTTGGCTGATGTTTCATCCGCCATGCTAACCAGCTGATGCTGCCCAGTAGAGTATGAGTGGTTTTTAGTAAATTATAGGATTATCTCCAAAATATCAAAATCCTGATAGAGATCAAGGCTAAGAATCAGTGGGGTACTATTGCTAAAATATGATTAATCAAGCTTTAAACAAGTAATGTTGATGTAGACTGTTTCAGGCATAGCAATAGAACCACAATTTCCATATCAATAAGGTGAAGTATATAGCTGTATCTCATTTAGTATCATAGATTACAGGTTAATCAGTAGAATTAAACTACTTTTCCCCTTGAATTATATTCCCTTTGTTTTTTTCAGTTATAACAACTTGACCAAGTGTTGAAATCATTCTTTTGGACATTGATCACAATGTATCATTGCTGTTTTAATACATGCTTCAGTCTATGAAGAGAAAGCTATCTGTCTCTAGACCAGCTAAATTGAGAAAGGGCTACAAACCACCTTCTGTGTGAAAATTCCTCTGTCAATAAAGGAGATAAAACACCTATGAGATGAAAATTGCATTAAAGTAAACCAGTTTGATAATTGAAGTGGTAGATGTGACCACATTAAATTACCTTAATTCTAGTGAATGTTTTAATCTTACATATTCAGATAATGGACATATGATCATTGAATCATAGAATTATTAAGGTCAGAAAAGACATCCAAGATCATCAAGTTCAACCTTTGATCAAACCTCACCATGCCATCTACATACAGCACAGCACAAAGTGCCACATCCACTCTTTTCTTGGACACTTACAGGGAGGGTAACTCCACCCCTGGGCAGCATATTTTAATGCTTAACCACACCTTCTGTGAAGAACTTCACCTGATGTCCAATCTGAACCTACCCTGCCACAGCCTGAGGCAATGTCCTCTTGCCTCTACTTCCATGGGAGAAGAGTTCAATCCCCACCCGGCTACAACGTCCTTTCAGGTTGTAGAGTAATAAAATCTCCCTGAGCCTTCTTTACAGCCCCAGCTTCCTCAGCCACTCTGATGATGCACTCTCTAGAGCCTTTGACAGCTTTGTTGCCCCTCTCTGGACTTACTGCAGCACTTCAATGTCTTTCTTGTAGTGTGGGGCCCTAAAATTAACACAACACTCAAGGTGCAGCCTGGCATCAACCATTCAGTCTGGTCATCCTTGTATGAGTAATTGTTTAAACACTTTAAGTGGCAATAGCTTTTAATTTATCCATGTAGTTCCAAACAGATTCTATTATTTTTATGCCACACAATATGTAACTACAATATTTATTATTAAGATAAGTTGCATTCTATCTATTTTCTAAATCCTCATATTTGCAACTCCTGAAGTCCCTTCAGAACTCAGTGATGTTGCATAGAAGAGATACATTAGCTTTTAATGGCCTTGATAAACCATCTCATCAGTCTTTTCCTTCAACTTCAAAAATAACAGCAGAATATCTGTATGCAGATTAAGATGTAATATTATTTGTCTCTGTTAGAACCTCTAATGATATAGACAAGATGCATTCAAGTTAAACATTTAAAAGAGAAGCTTGATGGTGCTTGATATGTCTGTCCTGTTTCATGCATAACACTTTTATTAATCCGTGAACAGATGTAATGAATGTAGTCTTGCAAGGATCTTGTAAATTCTTTATTGATGCAGTAGATGCACAGACTGTGATGAAATAACTCACACAAGCACAGAACAGTCAAGGAGTTGAGACTGGTGTTATTAATTATTTAGAGGAGCAATATTAGAAAGAATGAATGAAAGAATACTAGAAAGAAAAGAAAGAATGTTACCTTTTTTTGTGACACTTTTTATCTTTTATAGTAGTACAATACATAGCTTTTCATACTTCAATCTAAGCCTTAAAAATGCTTTATTTTTGTAAGATTACCAGGAGACAATAAAATGGATTTCACTCTGTAAAGGTCAAATAAACAAGGCAAATATTATCATGATTCTGTCAGGTAGGACACTGATTTTCTTCTACGCCATTTTTGGTCAGTTAAAATAAGAGTTTTGAGATATAAAATTTTATTTTCCTGAGGCATATATGTATTTTTTAATGTAGCATCCATTTAAAATGTTTTCAGCCAAGGTATAAGCTTTTATAATATGTCTTCTCACTTCTGAAGCTTCATACTTCTTTTCTTGCCTTATGCATTTCCTTTCAGTGCCCTGTGGTGGTATTTTAACAAAGCGCAAAGGGACCATTTTATCTCCTGGTTATCCTGAGCCTTATGACAACAATCTGAATTGTGTGTGGAAGATCACAGTACCAGAGGGAGCTGGGATTCAAGTAAGTTTACTTGCTACTTACTTGCCATCATCATATTTAGAACTGTTTATCCTTATGCAAAAGATGAAAAGATCATCTATCTGTACAATTTTTCTATCTCATTACTGATTCTGAAAATTAACTTTATTGCACATCTCTTTAATTATGCAGTGATTGAAAGTTATAAGATTTTAAAAAATCTTAAAATATGTACTTGTAGCCTTTTACTTAGAAGAATATCACCACAGATTCCAAACATATTTCAATAGATCAGTGACTACTTATAAGCTAAAGGAAATAGAGAGCCTTCCTAGGAATTCTTTTTTGCTCTCCTCAGATTTATATATCTCCTTTAACACAGTGAAATTAAGAGGGTTGCTTTCAAGGACAAGTTATATATGTTCTCCTAGAAACTCTGCTATTTACTCTATGTATATGGAAGTTCACTGTGATGTGAAGATGCTTCATTATGTTTCAACCTGAGATAGGAAATTATTCTTTTAACTAGTTTCAGAGTTATTGCTTACTTACATAGATTAAGAACCTAGTAGAACACTCAGTAGGAAAGTAGCCATTAAGCTTAGTCATGCATATCTCTAGAGTTCACTAAAGAAACTGACAGCAATCTGGTTATTGCACAGGCAGTTGAATTTAATAAATTAGAACTTCTAAGCATCATCTGAACAAATTCCTAGCAAAATGTACATCAAGAAATCATGAAAACAAGTTTTCTATGTCTATCCTAGTTCTAAATAGAACTTCTGTAGAAAATCAATATAGAGCTCCGTTTATGTAGGTAAAGACTTAATAAAGAAAATCAGAAAAAATCTTGACAGTGCTTTAAAGCTTTTTAATTAATTTTATTACAAAATTTTCAATAACATTTAATAGCCTAAATCAGTTTTGAGATTGATTTTGAGGAACACTAGTTGATTTAAAGAGTTGAGTAGGACAGCTGACAGGATACTTTGTTCTGTGCATTTCTTATACTAGGAAGATAGTTCAGAGGATTTAAATTAGGAGTAACTTTCCTCCTGACTTAGGCCATCACTGTTGCTTGAAACTGCTTATCTCTTATCACGGGCTGCGTTTTCCAGAATCATTAATGAGGTGATTAAATTACTAACTTTGATTTCAATTTGGGTGTTTAATATTTGTGATTCTCTTTTGCCCCAGAGTTGTAATAAACAAAAAGATATATTTACTGTCTCCAAGTATTGAAGCATGCTTACAGTGAGGGCCTCTTCACTGCTTCACTTAAGAAAAAGAAATCCATTGGCTATAGTATCTGACCAATTCCTGCAGAAATAGGTACAGTATTTGATGTCCCCATCCAAGAAATAGGTAGCCAAACTGAACATTTATTTTATGTAAAGCAAGGTCCAAGTCATATATTTCTTACAGAAGAATTACTTAATTACTTGGTTTTACTGGAACTGGTGTTTATTTCTTCTGCTGAAACTATTCCATTCTGGAGAAAAAAAACTGAGGCAAAAGAAGCATTATTCTCTAACTTAATGACTAAGGCACCCCTTTTTGACAGTGGTTGGGGTTTCATCATTCCTCTGTCTTTTTTAAAGCTTTTCAGTAAACAGTTAAAACAACCAAAAAGCTAACACCAGAAACCCTCCACTACTAGTCAGAAACAAGAATATGATGTTTCTCCACTTTGTAAGGTGTGATTTCACTATATGAGAACAGGTAGTTCTCATGCAGTTTACTTCCTTACCACTTTGCATCTCTAAAAAAATTGAGAATTGGATGGTGGGTGCTGCTGCCTAAGGGGAGAGAGTTCATGAGATGCTACACATCTCCATATGAGTGGAAGAATGTTTTCACCTCTGGAAGAAAGGAAGTGACTATTCTGCCTTTTATTTGTAGCATGCTAGTGACTGCTGCTCCTCAGGAGATGGGCTGGTGATGAAGGTAATCAAACACAGCAGTTTTCTCTTACCTGGAGGCAGAATTTAAAATGGCAAAATAGATGAAGCATCATGCTTCCCTGTGGGACTAGTTTAGTCCTCGAGAAAATAGAGAGATAAAACCTGCATGTATTGAAAATACCATGTTTCATCTTCTCCTCAATGTCCTCCAAACAAGAGAATCATATTCTATACCCATTGATTTTCATGGCTGTGTGACTCTTGACAGAGGTAATATGTGGTTGTCACTAAGGGTTACAGGATTTATAGTTTGAATTGGCAATCCAATAAGAAATAGTTGCCATTTTATTCACTTAATGATGATTTTCCATTCTCTTTGACAAGGGGACCAAGACAACTTTCCATGACTGAGAGCAACAGAGGCTACAATTTAGAATCATCTTTGAGTTTGAATAAAGAGGGCAAGAAGTTTATGTTCTTTGCCTCACATTTTTCTTCATAGGTGCAAGTGGTGAGTTTTGCCACAGAACACAACTGGGATTCCTTAGACTTTTATGATGGTGCTGACAACAATGCTCCAAGGCTTGGAAGTTATTCAGGTGACTGAGAAGATTTTACAATAAATGGTTCACAGATTCAACTCTTTACTGTAACACACAGCTCTTTCTGTGTGTGTAAGCATGCTTGAGCATGGTATGTGTGTTTGTCTCTCCTATAATTAGCAAGAGGTAATACTAGTTCTGTTTTAATCAGTCATTACTTAGCAGACATTCATAAACCTGTATCTTTTAAAATGTTAGAAATTAAATAACACTCAGAGGTGTCCAAACTAGATGTCTCTTAATCCAATTCTTTTCTCACACTTGTAGCTGGGTCCAGAAATAGAGACCTCAATAGGTATATTTTGATATTGTATATGAAAAAAGCATGCATTCTTTATCCTTATTTTAGACAGACAGTTCTTTTTGCTTTACTCTTCTTGTTTACTTTTGTTTTCTTTCATTATACTAAATACATGTGAATGCTAAGAGATCAGAGGCATTCATATTATCTTGACTAGTGCTGAAACACAAATAAATAGTCTGTCACATTTTTAAGAACAGGCCAGCAATATATTTTCAGAGCTGCTTGATATATTATTTTGACATAATAAATAAACATAACATGACTGTTATGTTTAGAATCATTCTGGGGACAGAATTTGCTCTTGCTTTTAAAAAGACCCTAGTGAATATTTCTCCTTTTGTGGGTAAAAGCAAAAAATATAAATTTATATTAGCCTTTCCTTGTCTGCTGTTCATGTCTCTGATATTCTGGTGCACTGAGAATGTAATAAAACTTTTATAGGGACAGCTATTTGATAGCATCCACGATGACAGAATATTATGGAATTGGTTATGTGACTTATCTCCTGTTCCCTCCCTCTTCACTGCTCCCACCATCTCCCCCCCTCCCCCTTTCTCTTTTTCTCTCCTTAATTCTGTTTGTATACACACATAGACATCACACCCTGACGTCTACACTTATGTCACTTTCTGTGCTTTTCAATAATATTTTGAATCTCTTTTCAGGAACAACCATACCTCCACTTCTAAACAGCACATCAAATAATTTGTACCTCAATTTTCAGTCTGATATCAGTGTTTCAGCTGCTGGATTTCACCTTGAGTATACAGGTAATTCAAAAATGTTCAATTAATAAAGAGCACTTGCTGGTTCCAGACATCAGTTCTACCTAAACTATACAATAGAGGAATATTTAGTCCTATTGCACATAATGAGACACATACTAGAACTTCAAAGTGATTTGTAAAATTCTCATTTAAATCCAAGTGAGCAAACTCAGGCCTGAAAACTGTACTATAAAAACTGTGAAATCTAGTTGGTTTTGCTTTCATCCTTAAATTGCTTTTGCTCTCTGAAAAACTTTCTGAACCTACAGCAGACAGAAATGCAGACAGAAATAAATGGAGATATGCTCATGTGGCAATCCTAATCCATTGTGTCCAGTGCAGCCGTGGTCTCTTCCCACAGATGCCGCCCCTGCAGCTCCACACTCCAGAACTCCTTGCCAAAATCTACAAATTATGCTCAATACAATAACATATGTACTATACAATATGTATGTGTAGGATACAACTAGTCACCCTTGGCAAAGAGGAGAGAAGGAATAATCTGGAAATAGCAGTTTTGCATCTTAAGTGAGAAATGCCTGCAGCTTGGTGAGAACACTGAATTATTTCAAATGGTTTTTATTATTGCTGAGTACACCACCAGTGGAAAAGGCTGTAGTTTTTATAAACATGCTTTCTGTCTGAATGACTTTGTCTCAGACGACTGACAGGAATTCTGGCAATCACCAGCTGTGTGGTTCCCTCTGCTTATATTGGTTCCAGCGTCTGATCTGCATAATTGTGTCACAGTTATTTCTTGTCAGTTTTACCATATGCAAATCCCATGCTCTGGTTGTCTGATTTACCAGTTGGAGAACACAGCCTTGCAAAATTACTGCCTGATCGCTTGTCTATAACTAAACATTAATTATAGGTAGAATTATCCTGCCATTTCCTTGAAATGCAGATAGTCCCTCAGCTGCTTACAACTTCAGATGAGAAAAAACATCAGGGAGTTATGAAAATGAAATAAAATTAGACTGAATCCTGTGGAAGTAAAAATGCACCTTTTTATTCCCACATGTCTGTGGCATTGTGTGGTTTTAGAATCGGTTATTCCTTCTGTCCCTCAATAATGGTTCGGTCCTCGGTTCCCCCCATGTACTTCCCTCACAATGGTTTCTCCCTATTTCCTCCTTTTTGGAGCTGCCCCCCTCCCCTGCCTGTCATGGTAACCACCCCTCCTATCTCGAGAATTCTCTGTGTCAGTCATCACTTATTCGATGTATGATTTGCCCCTGGGGTTTTTCCCCTTCCCTGTGTGATCCTCAGAGGCTTAGCTGTAACCCACGCTCCTCCCTGGGTCGTCATTATTGGTTAGCTTTGTGTCTCCTCCCATTACAGGGCCCCCCCCGGGACCCCCCTTCTTGTCGCCCATCCCGAGCCCCACCGGGGAAGATTAAAAGACCCTTGGTTCTTATACTGGTGTCCCTCCTCCTTCCTTTGCTTCGGTACCTCGTAGCCGAGATCCCGCTTGTGCCACCCACGCCGCAGACAGTAACCACTGCCCAGGGTTCCGGAGGGAATCCGGGAGTGGCACTTCGTGTGGCCACCTTCGACCGGGCCGGGGGCACCCAGCCGGGCTCCCGTACAGCTCCTGCGGCCGCAGAGAGAGGCTACACATGTCCAAATAACGTGTAACATACTGCCCATGTACGACTTCCACCTTTAAAAAAAGAAAATATTAGCAGTACACTACTTAAAGTATTGGTCCATGTCAAGAACGGTAACCAAATATGTGTGTATGGATTTATACAGGGATGTATGTGTGAATCTGAACAAAATCAATGTTTTTTGTGTGAGTGTATAAACCCAAAGTATATGTTGAAAATTTGTGATTCAGGAAATAATACTGATGTTTCTCAGTAGATACCCAATTTATCAGGAGCTCAGTGAAATATGCTGCTTTGCAAGATAAATGATTAATTTACTTTTCTTGTGTAAGTGATAGAGATATGTGATTAAAGGATCATTCAGTCTCTTGTGATTCAATCCAGACAGCAACTAAGCACCATAAAGCTGCTTGCTCACTTCCCCTGCTCCCAAGTAGGATGGGGAACAGATTTGGAAAAAAAAGTCAAATTTGTGGGTCGAGATAAAAACAGTTTAATAGAACAGAAAAGGAAAGGGAAATAATAATAATATGCAAATAAAACAATAATAATGAAATAAAATGTACAAAACAGATGATTCACAATGCAGTTGTTCACCACCCGCAGACTGATACACAGCCAGTTCACAAGGAGCAGTCACCAGCCAGTTTTCCCTTAGTTTATATGCTGAGAATGGGGTCATATGGTATGGGATTTGTTCAATTGGGATCAGCTGTCCTGAAACCTTATAGGTAGTTGCTTAGCGTGGATTTCAAGTATTAGGCACCAGCTGATTCACTCCTTGCATCCATGACTCCTCCACTATTCTCCAAGAAAGACATAGTCTCTGTGAAAGTTTTATGATTTTTTTTTTCCATCTGTTGTTCAATTGTTTTTCCAGAAGAGATTATGGAAAATTCGGCATTAAACTGAATCACAAATTTGGTATGGGAAATTAAGCTAAGGGACAGTGCTTTTTCATCATTGCTAGGAAGAAAGACAACAGAAACTGTGCCTTGTGTATCTTCTGGATTTTTGTCTCTTGCATTTTTCTACAGTAAATAGGATGTTTGCTTGCAATTCCGGAACTCACAAAACTGCTGTATTTATGAAGACATTTTGCCAGAAAGAGGGAGATACAGAGTTGCTCTCTTCAGTTGTCATATCTGGCTCTCAGACAGCAGTTCCTGCTCTAAAAGCAGTGATTATGTTTATAAAGATAGTTAGTAAATGGAAAGTAATGGCCAAATTTTAATGTCAGTGTTCCATACATTTATTTCATTTCATTGGAGCACATTCTGGCCAAGGACATCATGAGGAGTCAGCTGAATTAAAGTCCTGGTCTTTGAAATAGTAGGGCATGGTTCTCATGCAGAATCACATCTGAGTTAAGATTTATATTAAGCATTTTTCAAGTGAGCTTGCCATAAATATTTGTTTTCTCCAATTTGTAGTGCATCTTCCAAGTCTATTTCACCTATTCTTGGAGGCACAAGTCTGAAGGGAAGTATGCCCCATTTGCCAAAATGATTACTTTTTTATTTCGGCAACAGATTTCTCTAAGAAGGTTTCATTCTGTTTCATTTCCAATATCTCTTTTCATCCCTCCTAAATAGTTTTTTGTCCTGTCTGCTAGGGATTATCTTTTGAGCTTCAAAAAAATCCAAATGCAAATATAACAGTAAAAGAAAACAAAAGGGACTTCATTTGTTGAAGAAATATCTTAACACAAGTAAATGATACTTTGACATAAAGAATTAAGTGTTCATGTTCTGAAACTGAATAGTGTTCTTATCTATAATTTTTTTTATATCATATTTTTACTTCTCTCTTGAATTCAATCCATAAAATTCATTTTCTGTATTCCATTGGACATCCTAAATACAAAAATATATTGCATTTTAAATACATTATATCACCTGAACTTTTCCAACAAAGAACACCACAGACTGTTTTTTTATACACTTTCATAATGTTTATATGTTTTTACACTACTATAAAAATTTTGATTTATTGCTCATTTTCTCTAACTAAAGTTTTGCATTATCGAAAATTTCTTTGTTAGGTTTCTGTATTGAGCATCACAGGAGCTGCTGGAGAAGGGCAAGACAGCATCAAATAGCTTCTCTTTTTTTATACACAATTCTAATCTGAAAAGCAGAAGATACTGAAAGTATGTTTTCAATGAATGCCTGTGTTAAAATCTCTTTTAGCTTTGGCTATGAAAGTTCAATAGCACATTATACTGTGAGAGAAGTGTATGGCAGTTCAAGGAAGTATTCATGCACCACAAAAAATCAATAATGAACAGACTGCAGTTTATTAATATATTTATGAGTACATTTTTATGACCTGAATAAATATCACGACTCTCCAAAGACACAAGTTCTGAACTAGTCCTCAGCTGGGGAGATGTCAAAGTTTGTTTCAGTTTCTTGAAAGGTATTGTAGGCGTTCAGACTGTATTTTTTTCCCAAATATTATTTTGTTAATTGGAGAGACAATAGGATGAATACCTGTCAATGTGGTTTGGGCTGCAAAGGTAGCCTGAGAAAGGCATTTAGATGAAGTCATTTGCTTTTGCATGGCCTGACTGTTCACCTAGTTAGGTTATGCATTTCAACTGAAGGTTCAGTTATTGGAAACTAAAACCTGCTAATTCTTAGTTTAACTGTTCAAAACAGATAATAAGCAATCATCAATGTAAGCCAAGCACACTTGTTATTTTGCATTTTTACTTTGTACAATAACTGAATCACACTCTAGATGTCTGAAATGTAAAAAGTGGATCTAGGTCCATCAGTCACTTTGAAAACAGGTTCTTTCTCTTCTATAGTTTGAGAACAGAAAATAGAATTTGAAAACTAAAAATTTTCAGTAGCTTTCCTCTTATATATTGTATAACAATGTACCCTTTTAAGGTGGTAGATTTTACTTAGTGAGAATCTTACATTAAGTGATCAGTTACTTTAGTAAGTTTTAAAACGTGCAGATTTTGATAGTGTTCTGAAGTAGTAGGTGGCCATAATCAACTCCCACAATATTTCTCTATTATCCTGTGTACTGATGACTACTTGTGTAATAGTCCTGACTTCACAACTAGGCTTTAATGCTTACAGTAGGCAAAGAAAAAACTCAGTTGGTTATACTTGCTTACCTTCCTGAACCTTCCTGGGTAGATGCAAGGAAAAAAATTTTCTCTTTTTGATGGCAGTGAAAAAAAGCATGTGGCACTTTGGCAAACAAGCTTCCATTGCTATCAGAAATTCAAAATATCAGTTTTTCAGCTCTGTAGGTACTTCTTTAAACATAGCAGATTAGACGAAGTCTGATGCAAATATTTATTCACTCTCTGTGTGTGTGTGTGTAAATGAATGAAGGAGTTGAGTCAGACTTGTGGAGGATGGAATGCTGGAGAGCACTTTTACTTTGCACTGTTCTTCCAGTGTTTTGCTGTTGGTGTAGTGTTGGCCAGCCTCCAGTAGAACACATGCTGGTAAAGCATAGTGGAGGTGTTCCCAGTCTGAATGACAAAGGCTGTAATTTCAAGTGAGACTGGAGGCAGGAATTAATAAGTCTGCCAGGAGATAGTGGAATTTTAGAACTGAGAGTGCAGGTTGGGAAGTGTTTGTTGCCACACTGATCCTTTTCCTTTGCTCAGGAAAGAATATTTTTTCTCCTTATACACAGTTGTTCTGAAATAATATGCTACTTGTCCACAGACAACTGCTAATTCCCAAGAGCACTCTAAAGCTTATCAACACAGTGTGCCTATGTACACTGTATACAGTCCTATGCGAAGGTAAAAACCAATTCTGTGTTCATTAGAATGACTAAACTTCTTTATTTTTCTCAGCTATAGGTTTGGACTCTTGTCCTGAACCACAGACCCCAAGTAATGGGATCAAAATTGGAGACAGATACATGGTTGGAGACGTGGTGTCTTTCCAGTGTGACCAGGGTTATTCTCTGCAGGTAAGCCAAGTTTCCTATTTCAAATGGTGTCTTTCAGTTCTTTAACATGGTTGTGTTTGGGTCTCTCAGTGCAAAATGGATGCTGAACTCTTCAGGAATTGTGTACACATGATAAGTTTACAGGACTGTGTGCTGTTCTACTAGATAGTGAATTAGAAACTATCCAAATATTCCACCAGAAGTGTATTGGTGCTTCTTCTGCATTAGTGGTTATAGGTTGTTATCTATTATTGATAGCTTCTTTGATAATTATAGCTGAACCGCTACGTCAAAATTAAGTTAAAATCACTTGATGAACAATTAACAGTATTTCTCTATGCATAGGAGGAAAAAGAAAGTAAGGGAAGGGGAACTAAGAATAAAAAAAGGGAAAGAAATAATTGCTTTTCTTAGTAAATCAGATAGTGTCAGTTGTTTTCTTACAGCAATTTCTTGGGTTTTTTTCTCCAAAATGTTTATCAAATAGGGGTGTATTTTTACCAAGTAAATTCGCAATGTCCTTGCACTAGCAAAAGGTATATCCACAGGAGATATAGTGATTGCAAATCACTGGTAGGAACCTGTCTGCCTATAGGAAAGAAGTGGAAAACATTTTCAAAAACTTGTACAGTTATGCCATAGAATCAGATCCAAACCCAAATATTGTTTTTACTTGAGACTCCCCAAAAAGACTTTGCAAATTCTACAACCTTCCATTATCTCCATTACCCAAGGACTGTAAAAAGAAAAGTCTAATAGGAAGAAAATATTTTCTATATAACAGCACATTATGAACTGCTAATGGAATTACGGATGCTTTTGGAGCAAAATAGCAAAGTATGCCAATATCAGTCTCACCTATAACATGTTGATGTCAGACTACTTAAATGAAGTTTTAAAAATGCTAATAATTTCAAATGTTTATTTTACATAATTCTGTGAAAACCTAAATACGGGGTTTATATGTGCTGCATCAAAAATAGAAACTGAATTTTATTCTTGGACAAAAAAAAAAAAAGAAAGCCTAGTTTATGTATAGTGATCGAAACAAAGTAGTCTTGTCTGCTTCCAGATTTCAATTGCGGTTTGGATTTGGGATCTGTATCCCAGTTTCTCCTTCAAGATAGTCATGTCTGCAGATTTCTAACACTTCAAGAATAGATGAAACAAATGTTCTGTGATTGCAGCTCTGAGAATGACTATTGAAGTTTTCTTATGTTGCTTGGTTTTAACTGGCCACTCTTGGAAACAGCCTGAGAAATATTTTTTGCTTCTTTGCTTTAATTCTCACCTTAAATACAAGTGAGCATGAACAGATGAGCCACAGTAAATGCCTGAAATAAAGAAAATAAAAAATACAGAAAATAAAGAATTTAAGAGCATAGACTGTGCAAACACCCATGTAAAGTTTCTTCCCACCATGCAGTTTTTCTGACTTATGCAGTCTGACTGGATGGTTTTGGAAATATCCCAAGTACAGTTTTCTCTTAAGATTTTCCATTTTTATTTGCTTTCTCTGGAAGACAGTTAGAATTACATGAGGCCAATGAACAACACAGAGGGGTGTGTCTATGATGAGTTTATGATGTAACTCAGCACTTACATAATTTATACAGTATGCATAGTGTTATCACATTCAACAACTGATGGGCATCCATACTATGCAAACATTGCTTCAGTTAGACCTATAGTTTCCAGAACCTTGGTTTAATGTTAAAACAAGCATAGGATTCAGCTGTATTCTGTAATACTATAAGAAATAATATTAATATCATGTTAGCCCACTGCCATCATGTAGTGAGCTAACAGTCACAGTCTTCTCTGCTGTAGTAAAGGCATGATACGATGTAAATATTATACCTTTTTGTTTTTGTGCATTTTTATGATGTTATAATTATACATTCTTTTTGATGAAATACTAATATGCTGTATACTGTATATTTTTCATACGAATTAGCAAATATTGTGTCATTTTAGGGACATTCACATATCACTTGTATGCCTGGACCAGTAAGAAGATGGAATTATCCCATTCCAATATGTTTAGGTATGTTCAGTTACATCATTTTTCTTAAATATACCAGAATAAGGAAATAAAGAAAACTCAAAAATAATGGACACATGTAGTGGAAAGAATTGGGAGAACTGGAGGAACTTAACTAAATGTGAAAATGGTCAAATTAAATTAGAGATTTGCAAAGGCTGCTGCACATTAATGTTGGCAAATCTTTCCTGAAATGTCCAAGCAGTAAAAGGAAAACATATAGTCCCTTTCAACCCAAAGTATTCCATAATATGATTCTATGTGTTCTAGTCATATATATCATCAGTTCATTATCAGGAATGACACCTCCAGAGACCTTTGTAACACAGCTAATTTATTTAGGACTCATTTCCCCAGAAGAGTAATGGCAATTGTAGAAGATAGGAATAACATTACATTTTCATCTCTAGTGAGTTCAACATAAGCATCGTCTACCAAATTTCGGACGATACATTATTTTTCAAGTTAAATTATACATATGTGCATAATATTTTTGGGAAAAGGACTGAAAACCTGTCAGAAGCCAAAATGAAACATGTGAAGTGTGTTTAAATATACTCTTTTTATATGATGAATAAATGTGAAGAATGTAAAACTCCTTCTACCTGTAATCTTTTTCACTGCATATAAATGCCTCTTTGTTTGGGTTCTCTAACAGTAAAAGTTATCTGGATTTGTAATCTTGAATGTATAGAAAACAGGATGCTGTAGATCTCATTAAAGATTTTTCTGTTTTGCTTTTCTTCAAGACAGTTAATATATATCCTCTTGAGCTGCCTCACTTAATCCTGTTCTTAATCCTGTGGGGTGTTATAAACCTCCTGTGAGGTACTGAGCTCCCTCAGCTTAGAATTTATAAATATTCAACAAGGTTGAGATATTTGTAAGAATTTTTTCAGGAGTTAGTCGTCAGTTTTTGTCATTATGCATTAGCATATGGTTAGCATATTATAATTGCACTGCTCTTGGTAAATTCTGAAGAAAAAGATGCTGTGCTAAAATTTTAGGGATTTTTTCCATATATTTTGTCCTTTTTTTGCAAGTAATGATTTTTACTTGTGTTTCAAATGCTGTAGCAAAGTTTACTTGGACAAAACTTCTAAACAAAATTCTGTTTGTCATAATTACCACCTTTACATGTAATATGGACATCTAAGTAATTTTATTTACTGTTGTAATGCCTGAAAACAAAAATAAAATTAAGGTACAAATTTAGCTTAATTTCTGGATGTATATGTTTACTTTTCTAAGTTTGTTTATTTTATCTCATTTCTAGGACAAAAAGATATAAACACAGTTTTTAAAAGGCCTCTTGAATAGCTTATAGTACAAAGTATAATACACTATCTTATATTATTCAGATGCTCCTTTGCAAGCAAGCCCAGCTGTCTCAGCACTGCTATAAGCTGGTGTGTGCTGCTTGCCTGTGACAAGGACAGTTCTGGTAGACAAATTGCAGAGAAAGCATTAGGGAGATGATGTTGGTGGAAGCACAAGTCTTATGGAGTGGCTGAGGGAGCTGGGGGTGTTGAGCCTGGAGAAAAGGAGGTTCAGGGAGACCTTGTCACTCTACAGTTCCCTGAAAGGAGGCTGTGGCCAAGTGGGGTTGATCTCTTCTTCCAGGCAGCCACTGACAGGATGTGGGGACAGAGTCTTAAGATGCACCTGGGAAGGTTCAGGTTGGACATCAGGAAGAATTTCTTTATGGGAAAGGTGGTCAGGAATTTCAGATAATTCCTTAACTGAATGGGGTGTCCAGGGATATGGTGGAGTGACCATCCCTGTGGGTGTTCAGGAAGTGGCTGGATGTGCAATTTAGTACCATAGTCTAATGGGCAAGGTGATTATCAGTCAGAGGTTGGACTTGATAATGTTGGAGGTCTTTTCCAACCTAAATGATTCTGCAGTTCTGTATTCTGTTCTATTTGGGGTGCATGTATCCCCCAAGTTAAAATCTACCCAATTCTGAGCTGATACAAGGTTGTAAGGTACCTACCTGTAAATCAATTTCTAACAGATATTTAGTGGTAAAGACATGTTTGTGTATTTGTCTAAATA
This sequence comes from Serinus canaria, assembly GCF_022539315.1. NCBI lineage: Eukaryota > Metazoa > Chordata > Aves > Passeriformes > Fringillidae > Serinus > Serinus canaria. The sequence continues at coordinate 135,439,079 of NC_066315.1, read as the reverse complement.
TAACCCTAGGTATTATTATATCATTAATACTCTAGGGGTCTTCAATGTTATGGATTAATTTTTTGCTCATTTCACTACTCTGAAAAATATTTTTGGTTTGTCTTTTTCTAGCACAATGTGGTGGTGGCATGTCGGACTTCAGTGGAGTGATTCTCAGTCCGGGGTTTCCTGGCAACTATCCCAGCAGTTTGGATTGCACATGGACAATAAAACTGCCTATTGGATTTGGTATGTGTTGTTTTATGGATTTAAAATTGCTTTTTTATGGGTGCAAAACACTGAACAGAAATTTTTAAATATTGTTAATCTTTATGCCAGCAAAAAACCAAAAGTAATTATAATCATTTGAAAAAGTTAACAAAATCTTAAAAGAAATATTTAATATAGAAAAGCTACAGTGTTCTTGGTTTTTCATTTAATATATGCCAACATTTTCTGATAAAGACAAAATTGTTTAATTAGAATTCAGCACAATTTTCTAACTTTAAAGAATTGATTCATCTTTTTGTGAAATCATAAACCCCCCAAAATAAAAAAACAGCTATCATGACTATTTCACACCAAATCAATTTCAAAGTTAAAGCTACATTTTAATTAATTATTTTATCATTAGGCTTCTTTGCATATCCTAGGTAAACTCATTGCAGCATAGAAATGTAGAAGCCTCCCACTTAAAGCTGTCAAACTTCCCACTCAAAGTAGAATTGTCAGAAACACTGGATCAAGCCCACGACTGGTGGAACTGTCTCACTGGGGCTGCTACTCACCTAATCAGTCCCCAGGCTGTAACAGATAAGGATGTTGTACTCCAGATCTAGAATTTTCCACCTCTCCTTGTGCAAACCTTTAAGAAGTATTTATTTACTCACTCTGTCCTTAAGTTTTTTAGTGTTCTTCAGGCAAAAATTGTGTCATTTAATATGTGATCCATAACCCCTAGTTTAGTATCCTCCACACATTTGTTGAGGATGCATTCTCATTTTCCAAGTCTCTTCTAATGACATAAACCAGTGTAAGCTTCCATAGCAACCCACAGAATATTGTGCTTGTTACTGGCTGCCAACCATTGAATGGCTGATTATCACCCCTGGAGCCTCAAAGTTATGTTAATTTTTTACTGACTTCCTTTCCATTCATCAAGCTCATGTATGTTCAGCTTTCAGATGAGGATGTTATAGACCCAGTCAAAAGCCATAGCAGGGTGAAAGTATATTATATACACTTTCCTCCCTTTTTCAATTTATAATGATTGATTAACTGTCACTTTCTATTAGGAAATCCATGATGAATGCTCCTAAGTGTCTTTTTGTCTCTTATATATTTGGAAATTGCCTCCAAAAAACAAGTTCCATAATTTTTCCAAGGACTGCAGCGAACCTGTAGTTGCCATTTCCCAGGTCCTTTTTGTTGTCTTAAAGGTGACTATGTATTCAGACATTTTCAAGTCACTAGAACTTCTCTTATTTCACCATGGTTTTTTGTAGGTACTATCAGCATTTTAATTACATTGGCTAACACCTTGAGCAAGTTTGGGTGGATCCTATGCATATTTTATTGTGAGATCTTTATTTGAAGCCAGTAGAGTTGTCCCATCTAGTTTGTAACACATGTGGCACTTTTTGAGGAGTGTGTGCACTTGAATTTTTTTCTTTATATGCTAATTGAATGGTGTGCTGGTTTTCTTAGACAGGCCTTGGATTTTTCTATTTTATACCTGCCATCTTCTTCCATATTCTTTACTTGACAATACTGAATTTCTGGGTCTTCCAGAGTGGGTGTAACATCCCAAATAGCATTCTCTTTTGCATAAGTTCAGATTCTTTCCCTCCTCTTTTTAAAATCAATTCTGTGGAATTTTTTTATTAGAAATCCCATGAGCCTAGTTCACTTATGATTTATATGAAAGCCAATTGTTCTGCATGGGTTGTTTCTATTGAAAAATATTTAATGTTCTGTAATATTGACTTAACCAAATCTATCTGGGGGAAATAAATTATATTAAAATGGGGATTTCTATATAGAACCCAATTTGTTTGTTTGTATTTTGTTCAAACACACAAGATTACAGTCAACAATTGACTTTTTTTTTCCCTTAGCATTTTTTAGAATAACATTGACACTTTAATTCTGCCGCTACCTGAATTTTTAGATAGCTTGATGGGACAATTTGTAGTACTTCATTATGAGTCACAGTGCTGTCTAGAATCACAAATAGATTTCTGCTTGTTAAGTTATCAAAAAAAATTATAGTAGTAGTAGGTACATTATTCCTGGATCAAATCAACGGGAGAAAAGAATATTCAGAGCTATAAGGGGACACAACATTTTGACATACGATTCCAAAGACATTTGCTAATAAAGAAGAGATAATAAAAATCTGAAATATTGCTTAAATTTCAAATTTAATAAAAGGGTATGTTCAGCTGCATCCAGAACCTGCTGCCTTTTTATCCCAAAAACATTGCCATCTGCCTCTTCCCTCACTTTACTGTTATCCTGTCTCTCTTCCCATACTGACTCCTTACTCTGTTTTCTTTGCTTGCATTCTGCCAGACTTATGTGTCCAATAATTCTAATGTAACTCTTCAGACTGCTGTTGACACTCTACATTGTTAACATACTATTTTGACATCCATTAGGCAGGAGATTCAGCTACTGAAGCTTTGGAAAAAGTTTCTTGGATAAGCAAGTTTAACCACCAAAATCAATAGTTCTGAGCTGCTTTGTACCAACTGGATTTTATTCACTGGACTTATGAACTGTTTTTCAGTTCGTGTATAGGAAAATGAAATTATTCATTTTTTAGAAGATAACTAAAGCTGCATGCTTTAGTTTTCTGCTAAAAATGCTTGATGTTTTTTACCTTTGTTAAGTGAGATATGTTTGAAACTAAATTGAATATTAAAATAAAATTTCACTGTAAAAAAAAGAAAAATATTACTTTTGAAGAAGTGATGTCTAAAACTGGTTTTAGTGATGCTGCGACTCTGATCTAGTGGAGGCACATCCGAGTCTTCTGTGTAGTAAATAGAAAAACTCAAAAACACCATCATGGCAACCTTCTATAGACTTTCACTTGTTTAACTCTTTTTTAGAAAGACTCTCCCAATAATAAGTTAAAGATCATAAGCTTCTCCACTGTATATTAGCTAACGGTGTAAGGTTTTTACCAAGGACACTGTGTTTATTTGCATATATAAATATAATAACCACTCTTTCAAGCAGGATGTCCTAACTGCAAAAAGGCACAGAAAAAAAAATCAGTCTAACAAGCTGAAGTTTCAAAGAGAGGCAGGTGCTACTGGCAGAGCAAGGGATGAATAATTTTGAAGATTGATATGATTCAGATACTTGAAGAGAAAGACAATGCAATACAGTGCATTGCAATGCAAGAGAGCAGGATGATTTGTGAAAATATATTTATAATTTTGTATCAAATAAAGTTCGTGAAAGAGGAAAAAACTGACAGCAAGGTCACAGGACCTGCTAGTTGTGAATGAGAGTTTAAACTTTGGACAACTGTATGGTTCACAGGATCAAATGAAAGGGCAAAGTATCGTAATAGAGAAAGAGCAAAGAGTGAATATAGCTTGATTCTCTGTGTAGGAAATATTTGGAAGGCTGACAAAGTCAAAGAATGAAAACACTTTCTTATCACTTATAGACTGTCTTCAGATAAAGCAAGACAGAAATTATCAGGGTAACAGTAATTGAAGTATGCATATAATTTGCATATAAAATGTTTAATGCTGCAGAAATCTTTTATAAACTTTACATGGTATCTGAGGGGAAAGTTCTAAAAGACAGTGAGAAACACTGTTTAGGTATTACAGTTCAGGAGTCACAAAACTATTCATGACTTTCAATAATTTACCTGACATTATATCTTTACTTTCAGTTTTGAAATTGTGTTGATTGTCTTTGCCAGAAAAACCAGTAGAACTCAAACATCTTTCTAGTGAAACTACTGCATCATGCCATAGTTGCAATAGATCAGACAAACTGCAATTTTTTCTTGGTTGTAACTTATATAGAAAAATGTTACAAACAGGAAAATGTTTAGGAGCCCTAATTATTCAGTGCATAGAATTTTCTTCTCATCCTGCAAAATTTTTGTAATACGTCCCCAGATTAGGAGAGATAACTTGCTAATAGATAATAAGCTGCCTTCCTGTTCCTTAGTGAACCAAATAATCAGAAATTTCTCTCACCAGAACCATCATATACCGCAGCGTGTGTGGAGCACTCACATGTGTTCCCCATGCACTCTGCTTTCACAAGTCCTTGGGGTACCAGCAGAGGCTCTGCCTGCCTGATACCCTGAGCTGGACCTGAGGCCTTTCTGCTCACCATCTAGTCCAATTTAAAGATTGCTGGCAGATGGGCAGCCCCACACACATAGAACTGTGAAATACACAGATGCCTGCCAAGTAGCACATAGATTTCCACCTGGTTATTTTCTGCAATTATCAATATAAAATGAACACACTATTTTCCCTTCTGATTTTGGTACTGGTTGTGTTTATTTACTGACAATGTTTTTCAGGTGTCCATTTGCAGTTTTTGAATTTCTCAACGGAGACCATACATGATTACTTAGAAGTTAGGAGTGGATCTACAGAAACTAGCACTGTTATTGGGAGACTAAGTGGCCCTCAGCTGCCAGCCTCTCTGTTCAGCACAACTCATGAAACCAGCTTATACTTTCACAGTGATTACTCACAGAACAAACAAGGATTTCATATTGTATATCAAGGTGAGATTTGGACATTCTAATGAGAAAGAGCAAGGTGGCTGTTAAAGATTTTAATGGAGTTTTGGTGATTCCTAAAAATAAATATGAAAGATTTTATGTGTTTCAGTGCCAAGCTTTAAACATTGAGATAAAACAGAAGACTGAAGAAAGTTAAGATGAAAAAAAACCCAATTAATTGCGCATTTTTTCATTAAAATCAGGTCAAATGTCAGCAAACACATAGTTGCTAATATCTGAAGCTGATTGGCATATTAATTTACATTGCATGCCTTTACAAAAGAAACATCTCTAGTCAATGTTTCGAAGCATACTGGAATTTTAATTTTGTGTAATGGGTTCTGGAAGGTATAGATCTAAATACTGTTTTGTATTACTGGATGGATGTAGGTTAGTGCAAATTAATGCCAACCCAAAAATCTCCAAATCAATTTTATTTCCTAGTTCACCATTTCCCGAAGGTTCTTGTTCTTTTGTATCCAAGTAGGTCACGCTGATCACGAGATCATAGTTCTATTTATAGAATTGCATTTTCATTTAAAAGGGATTAGATCACCACCGTTCATGAGAAAAGGTCAAATGTGTATTTTAAAGTGGACCTGTTTTCATTATATGAATAACACCGAAGAGTGATTTAAAGAGATTTTACTTTAGAGTAGTCTCCTATTACTCTTTTAATAGTAACAAGTCCAAATTGATTTGAACTCTGTGTAACATTGTGGAAGTGAGCCTGTAAAAAGAATTAACTTTTAAAGAAAAAGTCATTTTGTGGCCTAAAGTGCTAAGGACAGTAAAAACCTAGGACCATATACTATTAATAGTAAAAGTAATAATTTTGGAGATGCTGTCATTTGTCAAAACACTGGTAAGTTCTTTTCTGTGTTTCAACTACATAAGACAGAACTGATTCTTTCAAACATATATGACATGATATTCTTGTACACAGCTTGTTTGTTCTCACATTGGTAATAAGAAGACAGTGCTTCAAATCTTCTTGGAAAAAAAAATCATCAAGATGTGTGAGAAAAGCTCATTTTCAAATTGTAGTTGTTCACTATAAAGTCTTTGATTTAGAACCTTTTAATAGAGCGTTTTAATTCTCCTGGGAAAAAACAAATGAAAGTAAAGACATATTTATTTCTCTTTTTCCTTAAACAGAAGAATGTAAAACCTGACAACTCCTATTGGATCAGAAAAGCACTTCATCTATCTCAGAATAGTATCTTCAAACAGCAAAAAAGAATGTTATTTAACAGCACTAAAGCATAGCTGGTTTCACTGTACTTCTCCAGGCATAAAATCAATGATTTGATCATCAGCATCATGGAGCATCATATAGGCTGTCCATGGCTTTTCTTTTTATTCTAATTAAATGCTCTTATTTCTGAGATAATCAGAATTTTTATTTTACTGATTTTCCACTATTATTATTATTAATTTCAGCATATCAGCTACAAAGCTGTCCTGATCCTCGACCATTTCGCAATGGTTTTGTTATTGGAAATGACTTTACTGTGGGACAAACTATTTCATTTGAGTGTTTTCCTGGCTACACATTGATTGGAAATTCAGCTCTAACTTGTCTTCATGGCATCAGCCGCAATTGGAATCATCCTCTCCCCAGATGTGAAGGTACGTTCCAGGTGACCTATAAACCCTTCATCATTTGAGAGTCTTCCTAACACTGTTAACTGAAGTCATTTCGGCTTTTGATTTACAGAGGCCTGTATATTTACAATGTAGTCTTTGCAAAGGAAGTATTCATTTTTTCACATTAAAATTTTAGCACAGAAGCTGAAATGTTTTGTAAAATGAAATCTCTAAAAACTTATCTGAGATACTACATTTGCTTTTGGAAGCCAAAGCTTAAAGTCTGGAATGTGGAGACCCATGCTGCTTTTGATCTAGGTGAAGCAATGAAATAAAAACTCTGGACTAAATTAGGAAAAAAGGCTTCAGAAGTTGAGTTTACTAGTTCTGGCCACTTCTGTTCTTTCTTATCAGTTAGTAAGAAATTTTAAAGGTGGTCTAGATTGAAATTGTCCTCCAGCCAGTGCTCTGTGAAATCATTTGTACATACATTTTTTTCTGAATGGGTTTTTTGTTTAACTTACATTTTTTTAATCTTTTATATTTGTTTTTTTTCACTTGTGCTTGAAACAAAATAAAAGGTTCCAGGAACTGTAGCTTGCACACAGCTATAATTTTAAAGAGACAGAATGACTGTGGTGGTTCTGTAGAAGTGTTTATCTTTTCCCTAGCTATGCTGAAAGGAACCTGTTTCTAAGCATCAGACCAAAGAAGGTCAGTCCTCCACTTAAAGGCCTAGCTTCCCTCTGTGTTGAGTGGTGAAACAGCACTGAGAATGGGATCCTCACTGTCATGTAGGAGGGAAATGCCCAAATAAAAACCCCCAACAACAACACAATAGCACCTCACCCCCAAAAAAACTCCAAAGCCAAATGCAATCACCCAAATAGAAAATAAAATACTCCCCCATTTTCTCAATTTTTTCATTATATTTTGCACCATATATCCAAATTTAGGTACTTAAATGAGAAGCTCCATTATTCAAAATTCCTGCTGGACTCAACTGAGCCTTAGGAATTTTGGGAGGATGTGGTAGGTAAATCAGGACCTAACTGGTACTGAATTCAGAAGGGGAAGCCTTATAATGACACTTACACTGTCTTTTTTTTTTTTTTTTTTTTTTTTTTTTTTTTTTTTTTGAAAGGGGAAGACGTTAATTCATTATAATTAAGTTTCACCACCCATTTTCTGGACTTGTGGAATAGTAATGCCTTCATAGTTCATGTCTTGCCTGCTAAACACTTAGCTTTTCCTGTTAGTTAGTTCTAGCTGTATTTTCTGTGCTTCAAAATCCAAACAATTTGTTGAATGCGGGACTCTGTTTCTTTGAAATACCATACTGGATCCAATAATTTAATTAGTAAATTGTAAGGTGTTCAAAGCATGTTGTTTCTCTGAGTATCAATTTTGATGAAGTTCCTGAACAGTAGCTGCATGTTCTTTGTTTCTACTTGATTTGATGTGAAAAATTAAGATTAAAATATCCACCAACTTGATAATAAAGATCAAAGATGCATGTTTTCTGCGTGATTACAGAATGTCAACTCTACTCAGCTCCTAGACAAATTTCTTAAATTACATGGGGGTTTGTGCTGATACTTACTGTGGTATTTTTAGTAAAGGGTTTGTGAAATTTTTATATGCTACAGATATTTTTGTTTTGTTTTCTTTTTTTTCTTTTTTGTTTTGTTTTATTGTTGCATGAAAAGGATAATGAGTTATCTTCTCGTTTCACTTGGTTTGATTTAAGATAAAGGCTTTGTGTTCAAAAGCATTAAAATGAAGTTGGCTTTTTTGTGTATGCCTAGTATCAGAAATACACGGCATGTCTTAAATTTGTATTTACTTTAATGTCTTTATTGTAAGACAAGATATACCAAGGCTTTTTTAATTCCTCAGATTTCTTAAAGCAGAAAATCTGAGTTAAATATGACTAAACTTGCTCCTGTTTAAACAGTTTTATGCTCTTCTTGCATCCCCGTGAACCTAATATTCCTTTAACCTGTGCTCAGCATCATCTAACACTCTCTGTCCCTTCTTAACTCATCTCCCTTGCTTTAACCTATTTGGATTCTGTTCCCTCTCCTTTTCCAAGAAGTCTTATTCCCTGACAGTTTTCAGACCATGTTTTCACTCCCCTAAGAGCTGGCTGCAAAACCATTTCTGTCTGTACTCCTCAAACCCCCTTGAGCCTTTAAGGTTAAAGCTGAAGAAAAGCAGTGCCCAAGCTGTTGAGTCTGAAATGGTTGAAGTGTCACTGTGCATCACTTCATACCCTACAGTTCAGCTCCAAAGTTTATAAACATAAACTATAACATTTGCTTTTGCTAAATACAAGCAATGTGTAATTCTTATATGTCAAACTTCTATGTCAAAACTGCTCTGGTTGGAGATTTTTAAACATATATTAGAAAATCTGTGTTGCCATAGCATGCAACTTGTAGGGTAGAGCGGGCAAAATAAATATATGCAAAAAAAGCAAATTATACAATTTTAAGCTTTGCTTACTTTTCCAGAACTAGGCTTGTATAACATTTCGCTTCTGTAAAAACCAGGTGGTGTCATGTTCCACATAGATCTAAAATCTGTATGGAGAAAATAATCTAGTTTGGACTAATAGTTTTCCAGAAATAAAGATTTATGAAAGTCCAAAATCTGTATGATCACTCTTGTGCTGTATGTCTAAAATTAGCACTCTGACATGAATTACAGAGAGGACTTTTACTTTATCTACCAGAATTTATGTCTGTAAATACAAAATTACTATTTATACTGTTGGAAAAAATGTTTTAATTTTGAAGTTCACCTCTAATCTTCACCCACCTCTCAACCTTGCATGTGCCTTCTTTCGTGTGTTAATTTTAGTTGGCTATCTTCTTGTGACTACATATGAAAACAATTAGTGTGATTTGTTGCTAGTTGTAGCTGGAATTTACACAAAGCCCTAACCAAGTAATTTTCAGTTGTGCAGGGAATTTCCTTCTATATGTATATATATTTCTTTAATCCCACTTCTGATACTATTTGTTGCATCAGAATTATTATTTTTTTTACTTTTATATCTGACAAATACCATCAAAATAGACTTCTGACTCTGCACAAAGCTGAATAAAATCTGTTTTCTTTGCACAGGAATGGTCATAAGCAATGAAGTAGACCGTACCAAATGTGTTCAAAATTAGAGCTTTATTATAGTCTAAGTAGAATGCAAAAAGCATTTACTGGCTATTTTTAAAAAGTGTCTTTTTTATAGCTCTGTGTGGAGGAAACATAACTGCAATGAATGGCACAATATACTCTCCAGGATACCCGGATGAGTATCCAAACTTTCAAGACTGCTTCTGGCTTGTAAGAGTACCACCTGGGAATGGAATCTACATCAATTTCACAGTTCTCCAAACAGAGCCAATATATGATTTCATAACTGTCTGGTAAGAAAACACTTCTGGCATTTATTTAGTCTTCATGTGACACTATATAACCAAATATGAATTTAAAGAATAAATTTGTGATTTTCCCCTTGAAACTGGTATTCCCTCTAGGAGAAATGACTGAGTTGTCAATCCATATTTTCCAATGGACCATTCTCTCTAGATAACACTGGACAAGAAATCAAAAACAATAATAGTGTTTCTCAGTTTGCTAAAAAAGAAAAGCATGTAGAGGTATTCTATAATAGCTCATCAACAATGAAGAGAAACTATACTTAAGAAAGGAGTGATAAGGCATTTCAGATGTATGTATTAGTGTTTTAGAAAAGGACTACTAGAAATTAGAGTAGGGCAACGCTTAATTAATTTCTTCCAAGCTGGTTTCTTTTATTCTTAAGAGTACACTAAACAAGAGGCTCTTTTTCTGTTTGGCTGTGACAAAGCAAATTGAGCTTACAATAACTGTAAATAAATTCTTTTCTCTGTGTACTTGAATCCATGTCTGTCATGGGTCTGCATGATGACCCTCAGCAGCAGCCTATCACATTAATGCCTCCACCATGTATTTGAAGACATTTAATGGCTTTAGTCCTCATTTGTACACATGTAAAAATTGTATTATATACGTAATGGCTACTTAATTATGCAGCCTATACCATTTCTGGGATACTTTTGATTTGTAATGCATATCAAAAATTTTATAGCAGTTTCCCATGAAAAAAAACCCCATTTTATTTACAATTCAAATGCCTCAAAGCATACAACTTCCCTGCTAAAACAGAAGGGAAAGGGTCAATGTGCCATAATTTGGAAAAGCGTATTACTACAAAATTTTCAAAATAAAATATATCCTTTTTTTTATTTTGGTTTTTTAAAATATATTATGCTAATAACTATTGAAAATAACTTAAATTTAAACATTTATTGCTTACTATTTGACAATTCTTATCTGGAAGGAAACAAGGATGAACATTTAATACTCTTGTATCATGATGCTGTCCTCTGTACAGTTCCACTGTTGTTTAGTACTAACTTTAATTTTTTTATTGAAATGAGTGTTTCATTTCTCCATAAGGTAGCAATGATCTTTTGAGCAGTACATATATTGTCAAAATCATAATAAATAGTATAAAATTATATCAGTACATTCATATGAAGAAGGATTAGAGAAATTAATCAGCTGCGTATCATACTCAGTTTTGGTAAAAGCTACCAAAAATTATATTAATACTTACCTGTAGTGGTAAACCATGATACTACCTGAGTCAAAACACAACACATTGATTGAGAAAACTCTGAATCACTAGAAAAAATAAACGTTAAATCAATTCTTATCTATCCATATATACTAAAAACTATAAATAGTAACATTAGAAATAATAATTTGGGGGAAAAGCTAGGTTAAAATATGCTGAAAATAGAGCATATCTAAAAGTAACTTAGAATAAGCATTGCAAATAAAATGTGCATTTATTAGTGTCAACATGCAGTTTTCAAGGGGAATCTTGTATTCAGTAGTCTGTGAGCATTTTGAGTTTATTTTTGCCAAAGCCAATATTCATTCTTGTAATTTGAAATTATTCTATTAATTAATTATAACAACACTATTTATCTCTTAATTTTCCTGGAAATTATCAGATTCAAAAGACTGGAGAACATGAACAGTTATTAGTTTTATTTATTTTCTGATAACCACCTTTGAACGTATAGATACAAAAATGTGATCAGAGGTTATGGCAAGTAGATGAAGTACAATTACAAATTCAGTAATTTTGTGTTGGCTGAAATTTTTACTAGAAAATAAGAATTTGACTTTCAAAAGGTGGTTGAATTAGTATTCAACCCACATACAGGATAAGAGAAGGTCTTCAGCCCTTGTTGTCTGGTTTATCTTCTTTTAGTTGTCTCATGCCTTTTAGTGTAATCTAGAGAAAATTTACTGCATTCACCTATAGTTTGGAGAAATCGTATTAAATTTTTGGACCAAAGAAAGAAAAAAAAATTATTCTCTTTGTTTTTCTTAGGGATGGACCAGACCAAACTTCCCCTCAAATTGGACAATTTAGTGGCAATACTGCACTAGAATCAGTCTATAGCACTTCCAATCAGATTCTGATAAAGTTTCACAGTGACTTTACTACCAGTGGCTTCTTTGTACTTAGCTATCATGGTAAGTGTGACAAATTAAACTTTTTCACTGTTTTTACTGGTCGCTGGAGGAAGACAAGACATAAAAAAAAATCAGTTGGATTTTCTAAGAGTTGTTATTATTAATATGATTGACCACTACTAGTAATGTTTGCATTACTAGGGTTATGCAAACATATGAAAGACTAACATAAATTATGAAAATAATTTATTTTCTTGACCAGACATTACATTTAATATTAGTCAAACAAAAATAAAAAGACTGCACTATGATGAGACATGAACAAAGAAGGCAGCATCAGGACCCTAAAGTTCAAGGTGCCCCTAAAATTCTTTTGAAACCTAAATGTTTTTGGAGGACATTAAATTTCTTTTTGAAATTTGGATATTTTGAAGTGAGTGTTGTTTTTGTAGAGATACCAATGATAGTGAGCAATACCTATGATACGTTGTTTACTACACTATATAGTTCAATGATAGTGAACTACATAGTGTAGTTAAAGTTAATTAACTGGAATTAAATACTGACTGAATGAAAATGTGTATGAATTAATTCACTGAATTCTACCTCTTTTTGTAGTCATCCAAACCCTCTGTGGCCAAGTGCCATGTACATTGCTATGATTAAAAGGAAACAGATTGAGAAGGGTGGGTTTAGGTTCTTTGTGAATGCCCATTGGATTGAACGTCCTAGGAGATTTGAACACACTGCATCCTGTTTTCTGGATGCTGGTCAAATTTTGTGACTGGAAGATTTTCTTTTTGACTTATTAAAGAGAGTGGTGAATAGCGATAGACATAATTCATTGGCTTAAAGGAACTTTAAGCTAAGCAAAACAAAACAGAAAAATACATAAAGCCTACAATGAAAAAAAAAACCTGCCTGCAGTTGATTATGGAGTAGAGACTCCAGCAGGGCTAGGCAGAGAGGGATCAGAATTTCCATTCCAAATCTTGGCATCTATATTGCATGTATCAAATTGCAAAGGACAAAATAACATTTTGTATTCATTAATGAGTCCGTATGTATTGATATCTACTAATATATCAATATATGACCAAACATATGCTAAAATGCTCATGGAATCATAGAATTATTCAGATTGGAAAAGACCTTTTCGGACATTAAGTCCAACTATAAATCCAACACTACCAATTTTGTCACTAAATCATGTTGATAAATAGCACATTATATGCCTTTTAAATACCTCCAGGGTTGGTCACTCCACCTCTTCCCTGGGCAACCTGTTCCAATTCTTGGCAGCCCTTTTGGTTAACACATTTTTACTAATATCCAATCTCATGTGGAGTAACTTAAGGCTATTTGTTCGGGTCCAATAATTTGCTAGTATTAAAGTGTCTCTAGAGATCTTCTTTGACTTGTTTCTTTTGTTGTGAAAATTTTCATACCATGCGTGTGGGCTCTGATGTGCAATAAAGATGCAAACCGAGCAGCACAAAGATTACTTATAAAGAAACTTAAAACTCTTTGTGTATTAATGTTGTCAAGACAAATAAATCTCTCTGTATCTTGGAGTCTATGATGCTTCGTACCAGCTGAACAAAAATTATAGTAATGAAGGAAAGGCAGTCAAGGAGTCAAATAAATGCAAGAAGTCAAATTTATTTAAAATAAATCATTTTGCTAATAAAATTAATGATACTCCTCTTGCCCTAAAATGAGAGATGTTTGAGATAATTTGTAGGATTCCTTTATTGAATCAAATTTTAATTGTGTTCATGATTGTTATTATTATTTTTCTTAAGATGCAAACAGCACAGCTGTTTCATGTTTAATTGGTGTGTTTTATTGGTTTGACTTTCTGACTCACTGATTTAAGTAGATCTTCATTACCTGAATGAAGAAAAGGTGTAACAAGTAGATATCAAATAAGGGTGACTCATTAGTAACAAAAGGTCTTACTTATGGTATAAATTTTGTGAGTTTCAAAAGTTTGACCAATTAGAGTACTAAAGGGTTTAATCACACAAAGCAACCAAGAATGTGTATTACTGAAGCTGAACTGTCATCTGCTATAAATAGGTAGTATTTTGTGCTGAAGAGAAATGCTATATGCTGTATGAAAATGTAATGTTCATTAAACCCAAGCATACTTCATCCTGAATGTACACTTTAACACAGGAAAGACTCTACTGTAGGTAAAAATATGTCAAAGTGATTTCTTTTTCCAGATTTCTGTCCTAACTGTATTATGATCAGAATGTATTTTTTCTTTCTCCAAACATAAGCCCGTTTTCATTGGATCTCTGGGGGAAAAAAATCAGTCTGTACCACTTCTGCATACACTTCCTACTTTTTTTTTATTTATTTGACATGGTTATCTTGCCTGGCTGTTGCATCATGCACTAAATCTCAGAACATTATTTCGTGTAAAATTTCAAATGAGAATTTTGAAAGCAGGATTATTCTCTGACACTATCTGTAGGTTATGTGTACTCCACAACTGTTTATGTATTAGGAAATTTCACTTTCAAAATGCTTCTGTCCATTACTTATGCTGCCTCTTTGTAGAATCTTTGGGATTCCAAAACTTGTATTTATTGCAAGGTTTCAAAAGTGGAAGACTTCAAAAGTAAAATTTTATCATAAAAAAAAAAAAAAAAAACAAAGCAAAAAAAACCCAAGCAAAACAATGATTAAAAAGTACAAAAATATTTGCTTTTTTACTGGAATTGCTCAAGTGAGAAAACTGGCAACCACTTCTAAATTTCTTATGTTTTTTATGAAGAGGATTTTGCCACTAAAACTAAATAACTAATTGAGAATGCAGACACAACTTCCAATGTTTTCATTTCCTTTATTTTGATTCTTTTGAAAGTTTCAATATAAATTGAATTTTTATGTTTATCCTGCTAATGTGAATATTAAATCTGTTATTGTATGGCTATGATAATTATGTTTGAGAATGTCAACTGTGCTTTGTTCCTGTTTATAGCCTATCAGCTCCGTGTCTGCCAGCCTCCAGCAAACGTACCAAATGCTGAAATTCTAGCTGAGGATGATGAATTTGAAATAGGTAATATTAAATAAAATAAAAGCACAAAATTTGTTTATGAAATAAACTTGCTGTGCACAGGGTTTTTTACAGAAATCATACTTGGAATATTAAAGGTTCTTATTTGGAAATAAATTTTTTAAGAAATCATTCCTATTCCTTATGCGTCCTGAATCCCATTCATTTTTCAGAGATAACTTTCAGATTATATAATAAATACAATAGCTCTTTGTAATTGACTTAATTTTAAAATACATTTTTCATAGTATTTAACATAAAACTTTGTATTACACAGAAACAAACAAACAAAACCCATAAGAAACATGTAGACAATGGTATATTCTGTGCCAGAATTAAGGTTCTGTGACCTAAAAAGTAAAATCAAATTTGTAAAAGTTACGAGGATATGAGAGAAGGGGATGATATTCTGACTTTCTGAGACATGTCAATATTAATTTGCCACTTATATTTCAAAGAAATATGATTTATTATCTGATTTCAGATGTCTGGTGAGCTAGTTTTGCTCATGTTATGGCAAATAAAGTAATTTTTAAGCATATGCACCAATATGATTAATTATATAGGTCAAAAAGAGAAATTACTTTTTTTTCCTTTTCTCTCTGTAATACAGGCCAAAGAGAACTGCTGGGATACGCAAGTTTTTACTTTTATTGGTACATAAAACTATATGAATTTTTTGGCTCCTGATTAAAAAATGAAAATTTCGTATTCTCAGAGTGCCAGATCTAGATAGCATCAACAAATACATTTGCTATTTAATTTTTTCTCTCAATATTGTATGAATTACTGACTTGATCTTAGACCTATATATCGTCCCATAATGTTTATCCTATAAATTATATTACTTAAAGCTCTGTGGACATTTGGTTCACATAGCATCAGTCAAACCCAGAAAACTTAGCAAACTATCTAATAAATAATGTGGTGGAAAGGAGTGATAGATGCAGCACAGTGTGCAACACAAAGCTCATTTACCACATTTCTTAGACTAATCAAAGTTGTTTATGCCAGAGGTCATTTAGCCCATTGTGTAATATGATGGTAAGAAACTTCATTAATCAATAATGTTTTCAAAGCTAAAAGTCCCAGTTAATTGCAGTTTAATGCTTATTTTGTTTGTGTGTTTTGCCCTGTGTTGTTTTTCTGAACAGGAGACATAATAAGGTACCAGTGTCAACCAGGCTTTACGCTGGTTGGAAATGAGATTCTGACGTGCCGACTGGGGGAAAGGCTTCAGATGGATGGAGCACCGCCTACTTGTCAAGGTTTTTTTTTCCTTTTTGCTTTCCTGCTTCCAGACCAGTTCGGTGGTGATTCCTTAAGTAACTTCTACATCTCTTTATACAAGACAGCATACTGAAACTATTTCAGACTTTTCACAATTTATCCCAATATAGAACTCTTTGGTTTGTTTCATGTATGTCAGATATTAATGCAAAATAATTAATAATCTTTTCATCAACTTCACAAGTTGAAAGGGCTGATAATGATTTTACAATTCCTTTTTTTTTTTTTTTTATTTTATGGAGTCTGGTAAATAACGAGACTCATTTTCTCTATAACATAATAGTATGAAAATTTATATGGGAATTTTCAAAAACACTAAATTAACGTAGTATGGGTTTGGGTGAACAAGCTCACAAAATAATTTTTCAGTGCATTTTTAAGTACTTGCATTTTTTATTCACTGTATTCTAAAAACCAGATTTTCTGCATGTGTGTGTGTGTGTGTGTGTGTGTGTGCGCACACGTGTGTTTCTTCACTTTTTCTCTTATTGAGAACTGCGAACATAGAGACAATGACATCTCATTGTTAAGGTCAAAGCGATTACAGTCCTGCCAGCCACTAACACCACACTTTACACCAGTCTTTATTAAGGTGAAATTTGGTGTGTTATAGTAGAATATAGATTTTCCGTAATTTAAAAAAAAATAAAGTTAAATCATTCTTTCATCCCAAACTGATAAGGGAAAAAATGAAGATCAGCCTTGCAAATTCTTCATTAGAAAAATGAAATCTTTTTGCAGTTCCAGCGATAGACATAAGTTTATGTTTTGTTACTAATTCTTCCATTTATATCTGAAGGGATAAGGACCTAGAGTTATAAACATGTATGATAAAGCTTTTTCAAGGAAAAAATACCAAACCAAAATACCACAGCCTCATAAAAGTATAAGTTATGTAAACAAAAGCCATTTTGAATTCTGCTAGTTTCTGTGATATACTTCTGTGATCCATCTGTTCCTGAGCTTAATATTCTAACATCTACACCAGGATTAAAATACTTTCCCAAATCAGTCACAATAAGTGCGTTTGATTTACATTTGTATTATATGAAAAATACTGCCATCTGTTTTTTTTCTACCCATCTGATGTTTTGGTGCATCCTTCTACAGTAATTTTAATTCATTAACATATCCATAAAACACTCATGATGAAATATTTATTGGGCAAGAGTAAATAATTGTGAATAAGCATACTAAATTTACAAGTAAAGCTTTGATATTTTACTGGTTTTAAGCATTTTCTAAAGTTAAAAAATGATACACAATATAGATGTTAAGAAATTAACCATCTGTATATTAATTTTTAGGACTTTATTATTACTATAATATTCACCTAAGCTTTCGGATGAGAATTAACAAAAAATCTTGTATAAATATACTCTTATCCTCCATTCCTGGAAAGCTGGAAGGGTCTATTCTAATAACTGGATAAACTGTTTTCCCTTGATTTTATGAAGAAAACTATGCGGAAGTCAAAATCATTCATAGCACTGAGTGAATGAAAATTCTTAAAAATGCAGAATGAAATTTAAATGTGAGCATCATAAGAACTTGTACACTGACAATTTCTGAAAATCTAGACATTTAGTTAGATACAAATGTGTCTAGAAATAGCTTCCAACACCCCAATTTAAATTTAAATCCTAACTTGGCAGATGTATAGCATTTAATAGGTGAAAAACCATAGTAACCTCCAGGCATTGCTTTAAATGTTAAAATGATGTAATATTAGATAGGACAGATAGAGACATATGTGCTGATTCTGAAGCATTCTCTCAGTGGATGTTGCTGAAGGCATATTTGTATTCAGTGCAAGACCCAAGACAAAAACTCAGGAATGATGACTTCATTTACCGTAGCTAATCTTTTATCTGTCAGATATGAATGCTAAAGGCTTGTTCCAAAGCTAAATTTTAAATCGATACTCTTATAATTTCTGTTTAAAGCAGAATGAAATTAACATGGTCTTTAGAGTTAGATTCAGAAAATTAAAAAGAAAATTGCAAAAGAATTTCTCAGTTTATGTTAAAATGACCAGTCCTACTGGCAACCTAGAAAGGAAAGCAATATATTTTCTTTTATCTTTATTTATCTGATGTCTAAGTTTGAAGATCGCAGTATATAAGCTACATTTCAGTAATGAAAGATGAATAGAGAGCTTTGTGGAATTTGAAGGCAGCAAAAATGCATGCCAAAAAATTTCTGTCTTCCATGATTTTACTATGTTGCACTGGTCTGTGGATAATCTACCACACTTCACTGTGCAGAGTATAACAAGATACGTAAGAGGCACTTTCAAGGAAAAGTCTCAATTTTCTCTTGGTTCATATTAGTATTAGTTTACTAATTCTTTCCACTGGGTAGAGCTTGTGTTTTTTGGTTTTTTTACCTTAATAATGTTAATTCCTGATGCTCTTACATTGTACATATCTTTATATGCCTTAGCCAGTATAGTGGCATTCGATTGAATTTTTCTTTAATTTTTTGACTTGAAATAAATCAATACCTACATTCAAAACTGATCCATAAGTAAATCTAAAGAATGCTGCCGAGCATAATTTGAGACTAACATTAGTCTTGAATCTAATATATTTCAGAAAAAATATACTAGACAAATGAGGAATTCCTAAAAAATATATTGATGCAAACTATATTTAATATTTATTTGGTAATTTTAATTATTACAGGTTAGTTCACATCACATTTAGTAGTATTTAAAACTATGTCAATTTTTTTTTCTTTTCTTCTCTTGTGTATGTCAGTTGGATGACCATTTCTTAAAATTCTTGCAGATTTCCCTTAGGTGTGAAAATAGTCACTAAATTCCACAGGTTTAGCTAATTTCTATCAATTTATTTAGTTAAAATAGAGTAGTGTCCAAGCAAAGCATGTAACTTTGCCCTTAATTTTGTTTTAAATTATCTTCTGCTTTCAGGATAAAATGAAAATTTCAGAGTAAGAAGATTCAAACTGTATTTTGCATCATAATAAGGGGACTCTGGGAAAATTCTTTAATGGTATCTCTTAACTATATCTCAGATAACATTTTCTCTGATTCACATGAAACTTACCTACTGTCATGATCCGTCCCTATGAACGGGTTTCGTGATGGTTCGTAAGGGATCTCAGGGTGCAAAAAACTGATGCAGTACAAGGGGGTTTGCAGTAATAATCAACACAAATGCACTTTATTGAAATAACCACAGCAGAAATGTGTTGGGGAGGAATTGGGGAAAAAGGGAAAAATAAGGAAAAAGAGGGAAGAAAAAGAAAAGTGTATATAGCTACCAAATCAATCACATGAAATAGAAATAATGGGCTTTAGATTTTTTTGCCAATTTTTCTGTTTCACAGTTCTCTGTCCAGCCAACGAAATGCGTCTGGATTCAACAGGCGTAATACTGAGCCCTGGATATCCTGACAGCTACCCAAACCTCCAGATGTGTGCATGGACCATTACTGTGGAAAAGGGTTATAACATCAGCATGTTCTTTGAATTCTTCCAGACAGAAAAGGAATTTGATATACTTGAAGTTTTTGATGGTAACTATAGGATACATATCTTTGGATGATACCTTGTCTATATCATTGTTTTTTATATTTCTTCTGTCTAATTATTACTGTTTATGCATATCATAATTTTTCAGTATAAAAAATCTTAGGCAATTATTTTGATTTGTTATGATAAAAAGTACTATTTGATTATTTTAAAATTGTACTGCATGTTATACTTAGAAATAATTTTTGTTTTGAGCAAATATATAACTTCCAGTTATAACATATTTAAATTTTTTAATTCAAATTAATTTGCCATTTGCTTGAAGGATGTTTTGCATGCATGTCAGTTGTATGCATATGTTTTATTGTATGTTATTTTAAACTTTATAACTCTTTTTTTCCATCTTTTTCCTTCCGTTGTACCAAGGACCAAATAGTCATAGCCCATTGCTCATATCTCTCAGTGGGGACTATTCATCTTCTCTAAATATAACCAGCAATGGCCATGAAGTATTTCTCCGGTGGTCAGCAGATCATGGCACCAATAAAAAAGGCTTCAGGATAAGATATATAGGTATGCAAATGTGACTTCTTATAATGTGCACAAAATTTCACTGTGGAACACTTGTTTATGTGAAAAGGGTAATATAAGCTATGTTTGGTATCCTTAATTAACCAAACTGTAAGGAAATCTAATCTGTTCTATCTGTTCTGTATATGAATCTAATGACCCTCATCTTGTGAGGAAAAAAACCCCCATGCATGTGCTCTGTAGAGAGTTAATAAAAGACCAGGCTTCAAAATGGCATAAGCCAGTACTAAAGACAAAAGAAGCAGCTTCCCCCTTTTCCCTCTCATTTATTTGCACTTGTGTGCCTCTTCATACTGGGGTGTTTTTCTAACAAGATCTTTATGCAATTCATCATTAAGAATTTTGTTGGGACAGGGGAAAGCATTGCAAAAAGGCAGGAGTGAACAGCTATAAAGTGGAAAAATATAACACCCTGAAGGGTTGAACTCCTTTTTTTCAGGCTCAATACAAGCAACAATCAATATTAAAAGAGATAAATTAGTATGTAAAAAAGCCATTAATTTATTTGTTATTAAGTTAAATTAACATATTTATGAATAGTGTATGGAAATCATACCTGACAAAGTTAGATTTCAGCAAAATTGCTTTTACAGAATTATTATATAATATTTATTTTACCGGAAAATATTTAATTAGTCAAACTAAAGTAGATTTGTTGCAATTTACAGCAATTGCACAAAATCTATATTTGATTTTTTTGTGTGATGAACAAAGATATGAAATACACACCAGGTAGAGTACTGAGGATAGTTAGTATCTGTAGATATTAGAGAAGTTATTGCCATAAAAGCTGTTTCATTTCACAAGGTGAATAAAGAAATAAAGAATAAGTATAAAGTACTTTCTGCTGATTTTTTTTGGATTTCCTCAATTTTTGGCTACTTCACAATGGGAGAAAAATAATTACGATCATATATACTGCAAATACATCAGTTCCATCTTTCCCTCTAGGAGAGGACAGTTTCCTCAGACTTAAAATGTTTGTTGTTCATTAGGTAAAATTCACTGTTTACTAGGCATAAAATAATATATGCTATCAATATTTATTTCTTGTAGTCCGTTTTGGATCTGTTAAAAGAGAAAGAAGAGAAAATTCTTCAAAGTCTTTCCTTTCAGGCAGTGAGAAAGCTGTTGAGAGGCAGATGGGAAATATTTTCTAGTGGTCTGTTTCACACAGAAAATACCGGAATGTCTCCGTATCTTTGGTTCTTTCAAAAAAGTGTAAGTCAGGAGACATTAGGTGTAGGGAAGAAAATACTTTTATAGTATGTGGTCTGAAAGATATAGCAGTAGTTCTGATTCTGCTCTTTGCTTTAGTATGTTTAATGAATATTTGTTGTAAACAAATAGCCATATGACTCCATTCTGGTCAGAGGAAGATTTCATGTGAGAAAAACATTGACCTGAAGTAAGTCATGAGACATGGAAAAGTTTAAAGGCTGAGTGTAGCAGCAGTTCTCTGTTTGCCTGAGAAAATAAATTTCAAGTTATCAACATTTCTTCCAAGCATAAAGGAAGCACTTGGAAACAAACTTCCAGCACAGTTTTTTTCTTTCCTATAAAATGGGAAAACAGCCTTCATGGCTAGCAGCTATTAATCAAATTCATCAGAGACCAAGTTAAACTTTTACACACACAAAATTCATCTTAAAGTGGTTACCAGGTTGTAAGAGCCTTCTGGTCCACTCCTATGACAAGATAGCCAAACCTAAATTACTTGGTACTTAATAAGCAAAGGAGATAAAGGAAACTTAGTAAGTAACCAGTATTTAACGTCAGAGTTGTTAAGTACATACATAATTTCAGATTATAAGAACTGTGACTCTTAGAGATATTTTTTCCTCTCATATTCAGTTATGATTTTTTTCAGAGTCTCTAGATAAGACTTCTGTAAGGCTTAATGTGTTCTAAATGAAACAACTGAAAGTAGATTTTGTATTTTTGCCATGGATTTATCATGATAATCATAAATGTCATTAAAATCTATTTTTAGTGTTTTACTTCAGTTCAGTGTATCACAGAACTTAAATGAAAAATTTATTTAGGACCAGAAAAAAGGACAATTTAAAAAGAGTTATGTTCAGGATGTACTAGCTGTCTCCCTCTTTCAAAAATTTGAATATTACTGAAATGTATACAATTTAATTAAATTTCATCATAAACTAAAATTCAGTAGCTTATTTGATTTAAAAAGAAGATGGTAAAAAAGCCCCAAACCTCAAAGCTATAAACAATTATAGAAGTGAGCTATCACTCTATTTTTTAGGAGTCTACTGAAACTTGAATCTTTTAAATAGCTTATAAAGCTCTCTTTTTATTATCTTCATATTTTGTAAAATTGATCAATGCATGCATTATCATACATAAAATACAACTTTTAGCCGTGGTTTCTCAGTGTCCGATCAGATGTCCACTGAGCTCAATGAGAATTTCTCAAGAATTTGCTACATGAATTCTGAACACGTATTTTATTCCTTTAATATTTATGTTCAAAGCTCTCTACTGCAGCACCCCAGAGTCGCCCCCGCACGGTTTCATTGTCAGTCAGACAGGCGGACAGCTCAACAGTATGGTCCGCTGGGCCTGCGACCGCGGCTTTCGGCTCATTGGGAAAAGCACTGCCGTGTGCAGGAAGTCTCCATCTGGGTATTACTCATGGGACGTTCCAGTCCCAGCTTGTCAAGGTAAATTCTTTTGTTAAAAAAAGACACACTCTAAGAAACTTTCTTTTTCTTTTTCTGACTTAAAATGAATAGAAGGGAAATGTTTCACGGTCATACTTCTCTGCCAGAATTTTTCAACCTCATTAAAAAAAAAAAGCACTTTTAAGAAATAGCGTTTCAAGAGGAGCTAGTAAGACTGACATACAAAAAACACTGCTTTAATATTCAGTGAAAAATATTTAAGAACTTCATATTGGTCCAATAATAATTTCTGAAATTTCACATAAGTCTTCAAAATGCTGGTGCTCTTTGAGAACTAATATGGCTAAGGTTTTCCAAGGACTGTGTATATTTTTAATGTATATCTTTGGAAGTGGAACTATGTTCCAAAATTTGTGAAAAAGGAATAGATTTTAATGTTTCAGTTTGATTAACAATGTTGCCCAAGCTGGCATATAGTGACCAAAAATTTTTGTGATAGATCTATTTTTATGGAATTTTGGATATTTCCTATTTATTTTTTTCCTGTCAAAGTATCTGATGTAGTAATAACTTTTCCTGACTTTTTTACATTTTCCTCTAACTAAAAGGTAATTTTCATAGAATCATACAAGGGTTTACTTGAAAGGGACCTTAGAGTTGTAGTTCCAATCCCTCTGGGATGGGTAGGAATACTGTTCACTTGACCAGATTGTTTAAAGCCAGTCTGACCTGGCCTTGAACACTTCCTAGGATGGGGGATCCACAGCTTCTCTGGGCAACTTTTCTGTGCAAGTTTCCACAAATGTGAAATGCAGCTCAAAACTGTCATAAACAAAAATGTTATTGGGTGACCTTTGGGAGATCTTTTATTTATATGAAAGTCTGTTATCATGCCTTGCTGGTTTGCATCTTGTTTCTTAAAAATTTTGGTTTAAGGGACAGATATATTTTTCTTGTGCCACAAGATTGACTGTTAACATGGATAATATGACTCAAAATTTATCAAGTCACTAATGGAGTAATTAATCTAATGGTAGATGTATACTTGAGGAGTAATTAATCTAATGGTAGATGTAGAACATCTCAGGTTGCAGCTAGAATGTATCTTATATATATTTTACTGACTAGTAAAAGAGACAGGATGTGAATTATGTCCATTACGTGAATAAGCAATATTGTAGAATTTGTTGGTGCTTAAGATTATAATCAATGCTATTTACATGTTGCAATTATTTTGCAAGTGGATATTAATTTATGCACTGCTGAATGCTGGCCCTGATGTAACACAGGGCCAGCAATTATAAGAATTGCCCAAACACATTGTTTGGGCAATTCTTATAATTGTCTCAAAGCTCTTATTATCATTAATGTGCTTCTGAAGGAAGAGATTAAGCTAGGCCAGTTATGCAGTGAAGAGCGTTACTTGGTTATGCAAGCATATTAGCTATCATCTTGGAATGGATAGATTTGCCTAATCTGCAATCCAAGCTATTGAGGAATTTAAGAAGTAATAAACATGGTCACATGTTTTCATTTTAGTGACATGGAATTGTTTCTTTCTTTGGTGATGGCAAGTGAAATTGTAGTTTTATCAGATGTTCAGTAAAAGATGGAAGGGGAACATTCTCATTTAATTAACTTGTCACTTTTTATCTCTCTGGGGTCATGTCCTCATACCCTCTAGAGCTTTGAATTCATTTATAGTTTCTTGAGGTCTTCAATTTCTTAATCACAGTTTTCTTATTTTTTTCTAAATGTGTGTTTGTCTCTCCTTGCCAATTGATACTGTGACAGTCATTAAATATAAGTTCTTATGGTTGCCAAGACAGGGTGATAGCAAATTAGAAATATTTTTCTGTGATTTTTCTTTTCAGCAGAGTGTGTCTGTTCTGTGGTTTTTGATTTTTCTTTTTCTTAAATTCCCGTGTAATATGCAAGGGTTTTTTATGGCAATGCAAGGATATTTTAACATTGATTCTTACACCTCTGTTCTGCAAATTGTTATAGGATTGGTGCTTTACCTGTGTCTTAGCTGTGATTATTAGCTTTGGGACTGTGCCACACAGTTCTTATATTGCTTATGAAGCAAATCAGTTTTATGTCAGTTCAGCTCCCAGTAGGGGCAAAAATAGATTGCACTCTTTTTTTTTCCAAGTATTTATACATAGTCTGAGAGGATTAACCTTCCTGTGTGGGCATGATAGGTACTTTCTTAGGGCTCAAGATTTGACTTCAAAGTAAGGTACTTCAGACTTAAATGTCTAAGCCCTTTTTTTTTCACTTTTTCTTTTTTAATCTGACCTACATTAGATGTATGGTTTCAGAATGTGGAATTGGGTTAGTTTTTATTTTCAGTCCCAAAACAGACAGAGAATTATTTAGAACCAGATCTTCTCTTGGTATATTTTTGAAGAAGAGAAATAAAGTAGTAGCTTATACTTTCATTTGCAGTTTTCAACTTTCTTCTCTAAGAAATAGAGGAGCCAGCAAGGAGAGGTGCTATGCTGGATCTTTTCCTCAGCGATAAGCAGGGGCTGACGAGGAATATAAAGCTGAAGGGTGCAATGACTGTGAAATTCTAGGGTACAAAATTCTTAGAGCAGAGAGCAAGGTGAATGCTAGCTAGCCTTGACTTCAGAAGAGCAGAATTTGACCACTTCAGGGATTTGCTTGGTAGAGTACCATGGAATAAAGCCTTAGATTTAAGGCTTTATAGACAAAGAAAACTGGTTAATAGTCAAACAGTCACTTCTTCCAAGCTCAGAAATGTTGCATCCTCAGAAATGTTGTCAAAGAGAAAGTCAGGTAGAAACTTCAGGACACCTACCTGCATGAGCTAGGAGCTCCTGGACAAAACAAAATACAAAAATGAAGCCGAGAGAGGGTGGAAATGAGGACACACAGCCTGGGAGGAATTCAGACAAGTTGTCCAAGAAACTGTGGATCAGGTTAGGAAAGCTAGAGCCTTGATAAAATAAATCTGTCCATGGTTGTCAAGGGCAACAAAAGCAGCTTCTAAAGATATATTGGTGATAAAATGAAGACTAGGCAAATTGTGAGCCCTGTCCAGAAGGACAGAGAAGACCTGGTTACCTGGGACATGGAGACAGCTGAGGTACTCAGCAGTGGTTTTGATAGTCTTCACTGACAAGTCCTTCAGTCTCGCTTCACAAGTCACAGATTACAAAGATGAGGGCTAAAAGAAGCCTACAGGACTCCTGGAGAGGGGCTTTTTCAAAGGGTGTGCAGTGATAGGCTGGGGGGAATGGCTTTAAAATAAAAGGGGATCAATTCAAATTACACATCAGGAGAGAATTGCTTACTGGTTGCCCAGAGGAGCTGTAGATGCCCCATGCCTGGAAGTGTTCATGTCCAGGCTGGACTGGACTTTAAGCAATCTGATGCAGTAAACCATATTCCTGCCCATTGCAGAGGGATTAGAACTAGTCTTTAAGGCCCCTTTCACCCTAGGCCATTTTATGATTCTATGATTCAGTATTTTCAAAAGGGTATTTTCTTTCTGCTTCCCAGGTGGAAAAAATAGAATGTTGAAAGGTAATTTTAGTGATTTGCCAGAGGTCACAAAGTACAACTGATGGAAGAAATCTGAACATAAATCATATGACACAGAAACACAGAAAGTGTGTTTCTGAGACTGGTGCCTTACTGATTCAACCATGCTGGTCATATTTTTTTTCCAGATATTTTCTATTCCCTTTTCTTTATTATCATCTGCATTTTGAATTCTTAGCTGCAGAGTTATGAACCATTATTCTTATTTTTTACTTTCTCCATCAAAATGCAAAAGCTTCATTGGATTCAATTCCCTAAAATTTTAAGAAAATTTATTTTGACGCCTAAAACTCACATTAATGAGGTAAAAAATAATTTTTTTGGATTTAAGACTAGTGATTTTGCAATGTATAAGCTCTCTCAGGTCAGTGGAAATTTATATTGAAGACATAAAAAACTTTGTCTTTCTCTCTACTCAGCAATATCTTGTGGAATTCCTAAAGCTCCACTAAACGGTGGGATATTAACTACAGATTACTTGGTTGGCACCCGTGTTACTTATTTTTGCAATGATGGATACAGGCTATCAGCCAAAGAGCTCACTACTGCAGTCTGCCAGCCCGATGGTACCTGGAGCAATCACAATAAAACACCTCGCTGTGTAGGTGAGTAACACATAAGAAATCTCTGGTGAGTAAAACCCTGTCTGTACATTCTGTTTATTCATCCATGGCAAAAATTTTCACGTGACTTAAACTTTCATCTTCAGGTTGTTTTAATCTATGAATTATCTGCTATTCATTCTGTTTTCTGGTATTCAATTATTAAGAAATACATATCTGAAGTATATGTAACTAAGACATGCTGAAATTTCACAGCATAATCAGAATAAACATGCTAGAGCTTATAGAATACAACAAACTAATAATTATTTTACAGTTAAAGTTAATGGTTGCAGAGGTTTTCTACAAAAGTTATTTTTTCAGTGATAGCTGCATGATTCATGTACTGTTAGCAAACCCTTTTTACTATCCAGAATTGCAAAACCTGTGATAATTGTTTGAGACTGCTGCTTATTATTTATATTCATCCCGTCATTATAGTTCTACACCATCTAAACTTGGGGGAACATCACTGCAGGGAAAATGCATTTAAGTCCCAAAATGAAGTGGATATAATCAGTTACAAATGAGATATAAAAACCCAGGTGGTTGCAAGAGTGATACAGGGATTTCAGTGTCTCATGCACATTAGGATTTGGATTATCTCACCAAATGAATTTTGGAAATGAAAGCAAATTAAGACTGGAGTATTTTTCAAGGATTTCCCCTTTCTCCTTTTTTTCTTCTTGTTATTGAAAATTTCATTCTGTCATGACTTTTTTTCACTCTCTAAAAAACCACTGAAAATAGAGAAAAACAAAGTGGGAAAAATCGTTTTACTTCTTATACTATTTTTTATTCTATTAGTGTTGTATAAAGTTATTGTTCCATTTCTGGAGGAAGAACAATAAGAATTAGGACATGAGACAAAAATACATAGCTGTTGAAAAAGCAATCTGTATATGGATATTATTTTTTTTGTCATCAATGTACAGCCTCTCAAAGAAATGTGTCATATCTCATAGAGATTACCTGGGTAGAAAAATAATTTCTCCATTTAAATGTACTTAAAATTTTAGTAAAGATTCTGATGCCTGATGTAAAATGTCACAGAAGGTCCACCTATAGCGATTTGAACCATGGTAGCTCCTTTCTATACCCACTTCATCACTCTGCATACAGAATCCCTTCTCTTTCTGGGTAATTATTAATTAAATGAGACAACTCATACCCTCTAACCACAGTCAATTTCAAGTACAGCTTTAGTTTTCAAAGATTATGTCACTGTGTTCAAAATAAATTTTTTTATGAATAATGGTACAGATTTTCCCAATTTGCCTGTGCTAAGCCACCAATAACTATGTCTTTCTGTTTTTTTGGAAGTTGTTACATGTCCTAGCATCAATTCTTTTACCCTGGAACATGGAAGATGGAGAATAGTGAATGGCTCACATTATGAGTATAAAACAAAAGTAGTTTTCAGCTGTGATCCTGGGTATTATGGTTTGGGACCAGCATCTATTGAGTGTCTTGCTAATGGCACCTGGAGTTGGAGAAATGAGCGGCCTTATGCCAGAGTGAGTACATCTTTTATCTGCATCTGCTGTACAGATTTCAGGAAAAAATATTTTATTGGATGAACTAGAAATGAACTAATTTAGTATTCAGAACTGTAAATTAGAAAAAGCGTTTCTTGGCTGGAATTCCTGGGTGTCCTAAAGGTGGTTATTTACAAATACAATACATGAGATTTAGTGACAAGGACGTATCTATAGGCACACTGGACTTTAAAGGTCCCTAAATTTATAAAGGTACAAAGAAAATATTTTCCTATATGTTTATTTTCTTGTTTGTTTAATCAGGAATGCTGTAAAGTCTTGAAAAATGAAAAACCTTTGTATCCTGTCTGCACACTTGATGAATAAAATAATCTCTCCTTTCAGGTAGTTACCCTGTAGTGTGCATTTGCACATATCCACATCATTCCCACCATTAGCTGGTATGCCAGTAACTTTTAATAGTTATTAAAAAAAATAAATTATTATTAATATATTTAAATCAACTAAAGATCTTGCTATGATTGTGTTTCCCTCCCCTGCTGCTGTGAAAAGCATATTTCTTTATAAATTTACATTTCGACATATCTTTTTCTAAATGGTGGGGTTTTGGTTACACTTGGAAATGGCAAAACTCTTTCTCTTTATAAAACATGGTGTGACAAACCCTCTGACAGAGTGGGATACAACTGTGCTTTTCGTTCCTGTATCAAAAATGTGTGTATCTGCATCTTTATATATATAAATACAAAAATATCTAAAAAAGCCTGGAGATAAGCCAGATAACTGTGGTGAAAAATACATTTATAATTTATAGGCAATATTTATGAAAAAAAAAAAAAAAGAGGCTTAAAAATGCAATTGCAAAGTCATATAATTCGTACTGGAAATTAACCTTAATTTTGAGTTCTTTATAAATGGAAATCTAATATATAATTTAGAGAAATTTTATAAGTTAATTGAAATATTTCATCTCTGCTATTATTAAAAATACTTGTGTATATGTCTATATTTATATCTCTGTGTATATAATTCTGCATACTAAATTTGTATTTGTATCTTTTTTTGCTTTAAAAGACAAACTATGTTTAGCTATGTTTTGAGAAGCCTAATTGGAAACATTATGACTTATTTCCTTCTAGGCATAAGGTGTGATACCTGATTTCAGCCTCTTACTCACTTCTAATAAATTCTTTTTGTTAATTATTCAAAGAAATTGAAAAAGAAAAACGTTATTTTGATTGAAAAGATGCTTTCAATTGTAAATAAATAGCAAGAAATTCCATCAATATCATTCACTCTTTATAACAATGTATTTTGTGAATGCTAGGATAAGCATTTCATTATGATCTAGAAGACCAAAATGTCCCCTTCCCAATGAAGAATAACTAAATCTGATAGCAATTGTGATGTTCCAGTATGCAGAATGTATTTGATAAAGTCAAGGTTATTAAACAGCATTCAAAAATGTTTTGAGTGCCTTTTTTTAACTTCAGAGAGATTATTTCAATTGTTCTTCCCCCTAAGTATAATTTCTGGGGAAGGAATAGTTTTTGTTTGCATGTTTTTAATCTATGATTTCTTCTGATTTCTCCAAAATACTTCTAGGTGTGAAATTTACCTGATTGACTGGTTGATAAGTATTCTTAGTTAATAGGAATTATTGTATGGATGTTTGTGATACTCACTGTACACTTTTGGTTTTGTTTTGCCATGAAGTTATTTCCTGTGGAGAACTTCCTACACCTCCAAATGGGAATAAGATTGGAACTCAAATCACATATGGATCTACAGCTATATTTACTTGTGACTCAGGATACATGCTAGTTGGCTCTGCAGTGAGGGAATGTCTGTCATCTGGACTCTGGAGAGGAATGGAGACCAGATGTTTAGGTATGGATACGACTGTCATAATTTGTCCATTTTCTTTCTCTCTAGGAGACAAAAGTAAGCAAAGTGATCTGCTTGTCCTTTTCTATTAGCAGACACATTGAAGAGAGCTCTGCATGTGTGTGGTTGGGCTGCATTGTTTTTCTCATCAAATTGGAACTATGTTTATATTTTCAAAAATTTTATTATCTTCACAACTTGAAAAATCTGTGTTAGTGTATTTTTGTATATGTCTTTAAAGCAGAACTATACATAAGCAGCAAGACAGATTGATTCCATATGTATCAGCTCTAATACATATCCTCACTATAATATCTGCAGAGTAGATCTGGACTAAGTGGTTGTGTAATAGAATTAAACTGTATTCTTGAAAAGATACAGAAGGAAGAAAAAAAAATTGGGGAAATTTTGACAGGACCGGTGCAGTCTTATTTCTGAGATAAAGCCACTATCCAGATGCTTTTTTACAGAAATTTGAGACCCTTTACTTGTACAAGGTTAGGCATCTTCTCTTATTTAATATACTCAGATATTGTTGCCTGAATTATTTAAGAATACAATGCACACATGAAACAATTTCAGGGCTTCTTTCTGCTTCATTATCATGTGTACCTTGAGCTGGGTTATTATATTATGTAGAGACATGGGTTTTAACTCTATATTTAAACAAAATTTTAATTTCAGTTGAAATAAAAAGTATGTTAGCATTCTGAATTAGAATAAAATATACAAACCATCTTGCATCTCATTTGTAGAGGCATTAATTTATCACAGAATATCCATAAACTGATACTCTCAGAAAACTGAACTAGTATATACATTAAATGTAGGGGTTTATTGCAATATATCTTTGTACAGATATATTGCCATTCACCTTTTTAAGCTACTTTTCATCCCAAATAATTTTTCTTGTGTAAAACAGCAATTTTTTCTAGTGTTCACATAAGTGAATGACTCATGAATAAGCAGAAGTGTTGCTTATCAGGCTACAAGTCTGCAGCTGGAATGTTCTCTGACATGCAGCAGAGAGGGATAGAGGCTTTGTTTATGTTTCACTTTAACAATGGAAACCCTTGATATTCTTCATCTTCTAAATTGTCAGCAATTACAAGATGTTCTAAATCTAAATTTTTGAAGCACTATGGAATAGTGCTTCAAATATGAATACTATGTGCGTAATCAAAATGCTCTGGTTTTTTTCTGATTTGCCTGTTTGTTTTTATTTTTATTGATTTTTCTGCAGAAGTTACAGCTGTTGAAATCTGGAGAAATGTAAAAAATTTTCTTCAGAAAAATAACAATATAAAACAGATAAATTGGATGCTATTTGTGAATAGCTCCTTGGAAAAATACTTGCATTTAAGAATTTTGCCAAAATAACTTCATGCCAAGTGAAGATCAGCACAGAATGAATTTAATTTCTCCTACATTTGCCTGTAGAAATAAAATTTTAATATACCTGAATAATAGTAACAGATTACATAATCTTTACTTGAAACTTAAAAGAGGACCCCTGCTTCTCAGAAGAGATTCATTGTTATTCAGTTCCCACACTATAATGTCCAGTAACAATAAAAAGTTAGGAAAACAGCTATATAACTAGAGGACAAAACCAGTAATCTGAACCAAACCTATTGTATCAGACTAATAGCACTACAGTAAATCTTGTCATGCATATCTTTAAAGGTTTATTGTGGGAAATGGTTGAAGACAGCATGAAAACAAGTATTACTCAGCAAAATTAGAATATGCATCATATACAGCATGCAAAAAAATGTATACCTCGCTTAAAAACAAACTAGTGACAGAGCAAGTTTATAAAAGGGAGAGAGTCTGGCTGCCATAGTTTCTCTTGCTACTGTGTTACATCACTGTGCAGGAATGAGTGTCCTGCACTCAGAAAAACTCAGGTCAATTCTTGTTTCTTCCAAAAGAAGCTTGAGACTTAAGAGGGATGAGATCAGCTAAGAGGGACAAATCAGAAATAAGAAATATTTTAAAGAAGGTATTTGTCAGAAAGTAGAGGAATTGGAGGAAACTAAAGTATTGGAATGTGGGAGAAAGGAGATCAAATACAGCAGGAAGACCTACAAAGTGGGTATTTTAGCAGTGGGTATTTTAAGAAATTAATTTTTGTGCAACTTATCAGTGATGTTCACTATCTACTTCTGATGTTTTCATGCTCTCTGTTGTAAACATTTTTTTCAACTGAGCCCTTCCACTTTTACTTTCTAAAAAATGTAGTTTTTCTTGGACTGAAGTGATTACCAATGTATTTCTGTTTTAAGTTTTGAAGATGCCCTTAGGAATACACTTAGATGACATACATGAAGTCCTACAGGATAAAATAATGCCCTTTTCAAATATTTTGTTTAAAAATTCACTTTTTTTTTTCAAAAGTGCTACTGAAACAATTACATTTAATTGTTCTATTAGATAGCCTGATTTTAATTCCTGGTCTGTGTAATTTAAAAAAATTTATGAAAGGTAGAACAAACAAGAATCTAAGTTTCTACAGTAGAACTTTTGTTTGTGGTGAAACTATTCAGATATAGATGAGAATTAGAACTGAGGTAAGCTTTAAATCACCAAAAATATTGACTAAAATCCAAGTTATATTATTGCATGACATTGTGAACAGTAGTCCATGGTTTTGATGACAGCCATAATAGTGTGAGAATATGATGATAGGTTTCACAGCTCTTTTTTGTCTTTCTTTTCTCATTCTGACTTCTTTTACTAAAAGATGGATAATTTATGGATAATTAATCTGTGGCAAAAACCAGAACACTTAACACAACTGCCTTCCTTTCTCAATCCCACTTTTTCTTCTTTTCTTTTTTTTTATTTTTTTTCTTTTTTTTAATTTTTTTTTTATTTTTTTCCTTTTTTTTTCATTCTTTTCTTTTTTTTCCTGTAAATAATACCTAAATGACAAAGTAGTACTTCATGAGTAATCACATTATTATCATAGTAGGAAATTGACTTCTTGGTCCTTATTCTCCATAGCTGATGAGAAGAAACAGTGTTCAGATTGAAAAAATGAAATGAAACAAAACAGAATGGAGCTTCTGAAGTAATTCTGTTGTCAAAGTTTAAAAAATTAAATGTTTCAGGACATTTTATTGTGAAAAAATCACATTAGTCTTCTAGAATAAAAAACAAGCAAAGACTAAAATAATGACAGTTGTGTCTCCTAGGTTACAAACAGTCTCTCACTATTTATTATGCTTGATCTATTTCTGTACAAGTAACACTGAAAATGTCTATGTAATAAATCCTGAGAAACATTCAGAAACATGGAATAGATTTTAATGAATATCCTACTTATAAAAAGAGACTGACAAATCTGTGATTTTGTCATACAATTTCCTCTTGAAAAAGACCTAAATATTCAAAAAGAAATTGATGATCCTTTTTTCTGCTTTTATGAAAACTTTGTATATCTACAGTATTTACTGATGACATATTTGATATTTTATATTTTGCTCTATTTCCTTTATTTATTAAATTAATTTTGTTTGCTTTATTTTAATGTCAGAAATAACATTGAACATAAAAACATATATTTTCATACTTTTTTATTTTTAGTATATTTATTTTAATGCCTGTAATCAGATATTTAGTAAACTGGGCACTTCCTAGAGTAGAAGTAAATTGAGTCTAATTTAATAACTCTATAGTACTTTCAGATAAACTTTGGAATTAACTAGTATATAAATGGTGAAAAACATTTCCTAAGATTTCTCTAGC
The DNA here is from genome assembly GCF_022539315.1 of Serinus canaria. NCBI lineage: Eukaryota > Metazoa > Chordata > Aves > Passeriformes > Fringillidae > Serinus > Serinus canaria. The sequence continues at coordinate 135,404,783 of NC_066315.1, read as the reverse complement.
ACAATATTTTTCCCCCTTTTTTCAGAGCATTACTTTTGCACATCATGATCAGGACTGCTTTTTCCTTTTTTTTTTTTTTCCTAAAAGTATTTTTTGCCTTTTAAAATAATTTATGTCTTATTTTGATTAACATGTTAAACAGCTTAGTCAAAGCTGCTTAACAAAGTAAAACTAACAAGAAAGTATAGCATGCTTTGAAAAGTCTTTCTGTTAGATACAGTTCTAACTGCTCTTCTAATGGAGCAGTTATTTTTTTTTAGGTTCTTGCAAAGAGTTCTGATTTCTTTCTAGGACCTTACTCATGCTTAATGTAATGTACAAAATTCCATACTTCTGTTGGGGGGTTATCTAACTCACTCTCACTTGTGCTAGTTACATGACTGATAGTAATTTTAAATGTTGTTTAGGCATCTCATCAATGAAAACTACATGAAAAGGCAGCAAAAAATATGATTTTCAACCAATACTTAAACTCAGAGGAAAGATATCTTATGCACATTTCTCTTTTTTGTTGATTGGTGAGCTAATTCCAGGTTTTCACGTTTCTTGAACTCGTGACTTTATCCTCTTCATCTCAGCTGTACAACACCTGACCTATTTCTTAATATCGTCTTCTTTCTCAATACCTCATGACATCTAAACATCCTGATTAATCAGATCTGTTGATATTCTCTCCCTTATTTACCAAAAGTCACTGCTGTTATTTCATATGGGATAGGCTCAGCAACTACTGGAACAACAGTTTTGTTCAGTTCTGCATATTAGTATTGAATCTAAAATAAAGATAAATTATGAAATATGATTAAACTTTTAAAGGTCTGTAAGGCTTCATATTTTGTTGTTGTGACATGACTAAATTATGTTAATTAAGTTCATTTGGGGAGCACCTTCATAAAGTGTCCCTATGAATTAAATACAAAAATAATTAAGTTTATTTGATTAATAAGGCATAAGGTAGTGTGGTTCCCAAACATGGCTAATATTAGAGGAGCTTTCAGTGAAGGCAGATGAATAGAAGAAAATAGCTTTTTAGGTTAGTATGTCAACATTTGCACTTCCAAAACAATAATATTAAGAATACCGTTAATCTCTTCTCCTAAGAGAAAGGCTACACTTCACATCCTGTGTTTTTGTCTGAATTAAAAATAATCCATCAGACTAATCAGATAATGAAATAATTGATTTAGAATTATCTACATTTGCGTTACATATGGTTCAGAGAATTTTCCTTGGACTGTATCTACTCTAGTCTTCTGGGCTAAATGCCATCATTTCTTATATGGTTTTCAGTTGTCAAAAAGATCTGTCGTTAATTTTGACTACTTTTTATCCAAAAGGAGATGAAACACATTTTGTGCACCTAGCTGAACCTACATTGAACGTAGCTGAACCACAGTTTGTGCACCTAGTTTTGTGCACACCTTCTCAGTGTGCTTCCTCTGAAAGGAAGCTAATTTGTTCATGGTAAAATCACTCAGCACATTTAAGGGAAGGAAGATCTGAACCAATATTCTAATGTGAACACAACCTTTGACTGTTAGCTGGGGAATATTTATTGCAGTTTTACTGAACTCTTTTTTCATACAGAAATACTGCTTTAAAATGCTAATGAGCCATTGTTGGCAGCCTGTTACTCATAAAGGAAAAACCAGTTATCCATCAACTCTAAGAACAATGCTGTCCATGGACTCAGAAAAATAGCAGACATACCATCTGGGGCAAAGCAAGCATGTAAGCTAACAGCAAAGAATGTTCGGTGCAATTATTTATCAGTAATATTTTATATATTTTCTCAATCAACTTTCAGCCACTGAAAGCTTTCCATGTCTGTGTAACCTCTGAAGTGTAACCTCTCTGCCACTATTTTCATACTTGATACTTCTAGAAAAATGTATAAGCCACTACCTTCTTCATCTTCACTGTTTTTAAATCTCTTTTTTAAACTCTTGGTATTTCAGTTAAGGGGGATTCTGTATTTCCAGTGTTACTGAATTAACATATCTGGAGTTAGCCATATGCTTCTCTTTGTTCTTCAGTACCACTGTATAATAATAACAACTAGACTTTCAAATTAGGTATATGATTTTTCATCTTTAAAGAATTACTCAGCTGTTTCAAGGAATTCAGCAGAGAACTTCCCTCTGTGGGCCATGGATTAAAAAAAGATTTAAACTAACTTTACCATTCATCCTGAACAGTTTTAGTACAGCTTGAATAGCTGTCAAAATGAGACTCTTCTGAAAATAGCAAGAGAAATGCCCCAAGCCCTGTTTTGTCCAGAGTTGTGCCTTCTTATATCGTTTTATAAAATAGCAGCCCTGTAAAGAAGAAAAAAAAAAAAAAAAAGCCAGGGAATAATTCTTCCCTTTTCAGCTGAGGTCATCTTGACAGGTTAATTAACTTTGTTGAATAATAAATATCATAAATGTCTGTTTTCAATAATACATTGGTATGTAGATTTGTTTCACTACTGTGCTCATTTTTGACACTACTGACAACTAAAGTACAGGCATGTTTTTTGCCATTTAATGTAAGGATTCTGTATTCATTTATTCCTGTTCTCATAGAACAATCTGCAGAAAAGAAATCTCATTTACAGCTATGGTTTCAAAGGTTCTGACATTAAGTTATTATGCTCATTCTTCATTGCTAGAACAGGATTTCATGTCAAATTAGGTAATTTATTTGGTGGTCACAGGTTATTAATATCCTTCATTCCCAATCTTTGACTAATTTTGTTTTTAATAATATTTCATGCTATTATTCTTCTCAAGTTTTGCTGGACTGGAAATTGAGAATATTATATTTCTTATTTCTTCTCTCAAATCTGCTACTCAGTAAAACCTTCACATTTAGTCTCTTTTAATACTTTTTTTTTTGTAATTTTCACTTGTCTTTGCAAAAGTGGTATCTTTTGATTCAGTATTACAGGTTACATTAAGACCCACAGGTCTCGTCTGGATTCATAGAAATGCTACAAAACTCTTTTATAGCTATGTCATAGAGAAAATGGAACTACACCTGGTCTTACAGTACAGCAGAAAAATAGAGATATTGACAATGGACAAAGATGTCATGAGAACAGTCTAGAATAGCTTAGTCTCATGTAGTCTAGAATCCTAACTTAGTGGGAAGTCAGCTATTTACTACCAGGATATTAGAATATGCTTATTTGTCACAAAGCCCTGATAATAAGAGTTTAAATTAAAGTCCTGAGAAACAATTGCCATCAGAAGTGATAATAAAAAAATACCAGAATATATATCGATAAATATGAGCATATCTTTATTCTATAATGAATATCTTGGAATTATTTCTTAGATAGCTTAATAGAAAAATGTTAAAGATAAGAATTCTACTAAAATTCATGAGAAAAATAAATAAACAGCTTACTTTTAGATGAAATGCAAAAAACCCAGAATAGAATTGAAGTTGAGTAATAATTGCTCTTCCAAATACAGGTGTTGATAGTGATAGAGGTTTTTGATGGTTTGAGAGATGTTTTGTTTTTTCTTTCTGTATGCTTTTTTTTTTTTCCTCTTGCTGTTGGAGAAGTAATGATAGCAGCTACTATAAGTTAAGATCCTAATTTCCTCTGGCAGAGAACATTCCATGGCTATGTAAAATTAAGTGGGAAGATTAGGCAAAGAATAAAAGTTCTGGAAAATATTAATGATTCTCTTAACTTTTTTGGATCTCTTGGAATTTACTTATCTGCATGAATCAGTGGAAATTCCAAAAAAGTTCTGCAATATTCTCTTGACAGGAAGTATGTACACCATCATTTAGACATTTCATAGCAAACATAGTGAACTGCTTACCACATGCACCTACATGACAGTTGTCAGATATTTTGTTTTTATGAAAATAAAACAAATAATGCTTGAACCTATATTTTTGCAGTGTTGGATTGGTTTTTTGGGGGGGGGATTCCCCTCTCTTTTTGTTTGGTTTGGTTTTAATGTTCTTTTGTATATCCCTCAGTCACATTTCCTCTGGAAAGCAGAGTAAAAACTGGCAAAAAATCCTGCAAATCCCTATGTTTTGTTTGTTTGTTTTAATCTCTTTTTTGCATTTGAGTTAACAAATGTGTCACAAATCTGGTATATCCTGTTTTTAAATGATATTTACTTACTTAACACTTTCACTGATTGATTTAGAATTCTGTTATGACAGAACTACAGTTTCATAATACAACATTATAATATTCTTAATTTATTCAGTTCTATTTCTCAGTTTAGAAATCTTACCTAGGGGTAGAAGTAGTTTCTACTCTTTTAAAAACATGTTTCATTTCTGGTGGTGAGAAGTTCACAATTGGTCGTGCAATATAGTTAGCACTCCAAATATATAACTCTTCTACAGAGTGGCAGGAAATAATCAAGACAGAAGGGTTTGAAGTAACAGAGTCATAGAACAGCCCAAGTTGGAAGGGAATTTGAAAAATTACCTGATCCAACATTTCATGGCAAAGGGAGCTGGTGTGGGATTAGCTAGCAACCTGTTTAGCCCCATTTTGAAAACATCCGGTGATGTAGACTCCCATCACATCTCTGAACAGATTGTTCTGGGGAATGCTTGTTCTTACTGTCAAAAGAATTCTTTCTTATGTCATGATGAAACCTTTTCCAGTGCAGCTTGCACCCATTGCTCTTCCTCCTCTCCATGTGATTCCATGTGAAGAGAGAGCCTTCATTATTTTGTAGCCACTCGCTAAGTACTGGAATGCTGTGATGAGCCCCCTCTGTCTGAGCCTTCTCTTCTTCAGGAGGTAATGCCTTCAGCCTTTCCTCATTGGAGAGGTTTTTCAGCCTTTGATTATTTTCATGACCTGCCTTTGCAGTCTGTCTGAGTCTTTCTGCATCTTTCATGTGCAGCCTGGCAAGCGCTGGATAAAGTGGGATGATCACATCTCTACCACTGCTAATAATGTTTCTGCAGATGCAGCCCAGGATCCATTTTGCTTTCACTGTTGCAGCCACACACTGCTGACTCCCAGTCAGCTTCTTGTCCACCAAGACCCTCAGGAGCCTTTCAGTGACACTGCTCCCCAGCCACACAGATCATGGCCTGTTCTGGGCTCTTTGGTTCTGTCATCCCTGGGGCAGAATCTTGCAAGTGTTTTTGTTAACCTCAGACATCTCTTTCTTGCTTGCTCTTTCAGCCAGCCCAGGTCTCTCTGTAAGATGTCTCTTCCTTCTTACATGTCTGCCTCACCACCAGTCTGGTGTCGTCACCAAACTTGGTGAGGCTGCTTTCAATCCCATCACCCAGATAATTTATGAAGATATTCAATGTCACGGGACCCATTACTGATCCTTAGGGAACCCTGTTGTGATAGATTTCCAGCCTGAGTGCAAACCATTGATCACCACCCTTTTAGTGCAGTCTGTTAACCCACTCCCTACCCATCTTGAAGCCACCCACCCAATCTGTATCTTGCCCTTTTGTGCAGGAAAAGGCTGTGGGAAATGGCATTGAATACTTTGCTGAATTTCAGGTGAGCAACATCCACTACCCCTCTCCTTGTATATGGTAGATGTTGAAGAAAGTCATAAGAAAAGAAGAAAATAAAGAAAAAAAAAGAAACTCAAAAGTCAAAAGAAGTCAAAACTAGGGTCTGAGAGGCTTATGACAATGAAAGGATGTAGACTAAGAGGATGGGATTTTTAAATTAATTTAAATTTTCAGGAGTGAGACTGGGACATTACTGCAAGACATATAGATGATTTGTTGTGAATTTTCACCTGTTAATGTTGTAGGGGTTTTGTAAAGTCCATGGACAGTTGCAGAAACTGCACTGTGATCTCAGTTATCTCACATGTTGAATTACTTCAGTTTTATTCTCTCTGCACAGGAAACAGAGATTGACCTTTCTGGTGAAGTATTCTGCTTCCACTCTGCCATAAAGCAACAATAAATTTCTTAATTAGGAACCAAGCCATATATTTTAATTAAATGCAACTACAAAAGTATTTCCTTGAGCAGGATCTGAATCACTGCAGACTGTCTGGTTGCATTTTGATAGAAACTAATCTTTTACAGCTCAGTTTTTATTCCTCATCTGGTTAGTCCTGTTTATAGTCAGAAATATGAGAGGATAGGGAAATCAGTTCCTTTGGAACATGTTCAAAAAAGTCTACTACATACTGAATGGATTATGAATTTCTTGGAAAATCAAGAAATACTCTGGCAAAAAATTTTAAACGTTATGCCATCTTAGCCTAGAAAACATACATTTCATGTATGCCTGTTTTTTACATGAGACTGAGGGAAACAGGGAGGGAACAAAGAAGGAACAATATAGCTTTGAACAGTATCAGATTTGGACTCTTGATAACTACACACAAATTGCAGTCATCAATCTAATATATGTGGACGTTTGTATTCTACTAATATGGAATTGTTAAATTGGTAAATTCTGATCATTTTATCATGTTTCATACAATGAAATGCAGTACAAAACTCAAGTTGTAAGAAAATGTAAGATTTTCTTTTTTCTTTTTTTTTTCTTTTGAAATTTTTAAACTCAAATGAATGCAGAAAACTACATCAGGGTACATTAAAAGCATTTAAAATTTCAAAGGGAAAAACCAGTCCAAACCATATTAGTTCTATATGTCTTTTCTTATTAGCAATTCCATGCTTTGGAGATTTGTTTGTGGGAGCTATTTGAGGAAAATTAGAAGACAAAAGCAGAGCAGAGGAGTTTGGGTGGCTAGTAATTTTTTTTTTCCCCTAGTACTAGTTGAAATGCTGCTCTTTATTGTCTTTTTTACTTGTCTTACTCTTCTTTTGCGCAATGAATTCTCTATCAAATGTCACAGTTTTCATGAAGTCAGCCATTCTTAGAAGACTCTCCCATTACCATACTTTTTGCTGAATCACTGTGCCCATTTTCCAGAATTCATTATGAAAAATAGCAACTACACAGTTTTTTTGTTTTTCCCAGCCTCTCTGTAGACCAAATGTCACTTTATGACTTTCATAGTGAAAATACAATATTTCTCATATTTTAATAATACAGGGTAAAAAGATTAGGCCTAAGTATAGACAGATTTTTTGTTGCCGTTTGGTTGCCATTAGATTTGGCGGCTGTTGTGCTGACTGACTTCAACTAAAGGATGTTAATCTCTTTGGGATTCCACTGGGAAGGAGAGAAAAAAATGGAAAACATTACAGAGTGTCCAATTCCAGCAACGAATTGTTCAAGTTAATTTTTTTTCATTGCACAAAGGCTATATTTATAATGTCCACATGGATGGATATCTATAATATTTGTATTAATTTATTTATGTGGAATTTTTCTATTTAGTTATGATGTACCAGATTTGGAGTCCTGATAAGTACACAGAAGTAGTATATCTATTTATGTGGAATTTTTCTATTTAGTATGATGTTTTAATCTTACCATATTCACTTAAGCATAACCAAAATAAAACTAAGGTATATAATACATATTTTTTACATGTTACAATAAAAAAGAGTTATTCATATTTTTAAAGGAAATTTGATTATATATATTACATTTAATCTCTTTGCTGCATTATGTTTTTGTAAGTTTTATATGTATATATTCGTAATTATACATTTGCATGACTGCAGGTTTCACCAAGCTAATAAAAATAAGCTTTGAATTAGGTCAATAAAAAACCTTAAAAGATATTCAGCATTTCTTTGTTTTAGTTAAGGAGGTTGATTTAAAATTTCCATGGCATATTTACTGATTTTCATTCTTTTTTTTTTTTTTTTTCTCTTTACTATAACTAAATCTAGCTGGTCACTGTGGTGTCCCAGATCTTATAGTCAATGGACAAGTAATAGGAGAAAATTACGGATATAGAGACACAGTTGTTTACCAGTGCAGTCCTGGTTTTCGGTTGATTGGCTCTTCTGTAAGAATATGTCAACAGGATCACAACTGGTCTGGCCAACTTCCATCCTGTGTGCGTAAGTAAGCATGGCAGCACATACTGAGTGATGCTGCAGGAATATCTGTGTCAAACAAGGTGGGGATTGAACGGTCCTCAAAAATATGGGGCCACGCAAAATCTGTGAGTCATCTATCAGGTGAAGTTTAGTGTTGGCACCTAAAATGTCCACTGCATCTTTTGGTGACTGAATACCTGCTGGTTTGGATATGAAAATTCTTCAGAAATTGATAGGACTTATGAATGCCACTACTCAAATTTGAAATTGGCTTTATGACTTCTAGTTGCTTTTGGAAATATTTAATGTATATTTACTTTCACTGTTTCAGTTAGGTAAGTAAATACTGTTGAAGTAAACTACCAACACTGCAGATTAAAATATTTTATTTACCAAATTTTTTTCATCTTCCTCCTCACAGAGATGGTGTTACTTTGATTTTTGTTTATGGTGCTCTTTTGAATGAATATTGTGCTTTGTTTATGATGTTTCTTTTGCATGATAAGTGTGCCAAGCCATCACATGAAAGACCTTTAAGTAATAACATAAAATGATGCATTTAATTTAGGAAAATTTGCTATTTAGTTAAGCCTTTTAAAGTAAATTACCAGTATTTTACAGGTTCAGTAATATTAGTGTGTTGAAACTGTATTAATCTGCCTCCAAATATCCTATAGCTCTTTGAACCAGAAATTCTCTTAATGTCAAGTCATAGCGCACAATGTTTATTTATTAATTCTGTGATGTTTTAATATTTATTTTAATTACTGATTGACCTTTTTTTTTTTTTTTTACCAACAATTTGTTACAAAATCGAAGAAAATGTTTGCTTAGTGTTTTTGGAGCATTTTGTGAATATTAATTTGGGTCCAATTTTCCTTACTTTTCTTTCATCTGGTTTTTATAGGCACAGAAAATATATTTTACCTTCTTTAGATAGATTTTTTTACAAACATTAGAAAATTTTCACTGTGCCAATAGTTCTGGGTTTTTTTCCCAAAAAATAGTCATAAATTTATAGCTTCACTAAGTATTTAGGCCACAAAGATAAAATATTGAGTTGATAATAAGACAAATTTGTAAGAAATAATACCTGAGGAACTAAGGTAGTGAAATATTTCCTTTCAATTTCAGACTATACATAATGAAAAACTAGTGCTTGTTTTTCTCCTTCTTCTTCAGAAAAGTTTTCTTCATTTGCTTTCATTACCACATTTCAAATTCAGTTCAATTTGTTTAAAAATTTAATTAAGTTCTTGAACATAAATACATCATGGAAAATACCTAATATCTTATCATGTCAAAACTTGAAAATACTATTATATAATTGTATAATAAATAATGAAAAGTGATGACATCTTGTTCTCTTCTTGGGGTTTTTTTTGACTGATGCTATGCTAGCTGTCAGCTGTGGTCACCCTGGTAGTCCTATTTATGGAAGAACAAGTGGAAATGGTTTCAACTTCAATGATGTTGTGACATTTTCATGTAATACTGGGTATGTTATGCAAGGACCAACCAAAGCTCAGTGCCAAGCTAATAGGCAGTGGAGCCACTCACCTCCAATATGCAAAGGTAAGAAAGCAGCATTTACAGGTTTCTAACTAAATGGTGTAAAATTAAGGCTGAAAAATAAACAGAGGGTAAAGGAACACAAGACAAAGTGATTCCTTTCTCATCAACAGAGAGACTGAGTAACTAATATTATAATCTTATTATTAAAGACTTTTTGTGATGCTTTTTTTTTTATGGTTGCCAAGATAGCAGTTGCAGAGAAACTTTCTTGTGTGTTTGTAGACTGTATTGCTTTTTTTAAAATTGTTTCTACAAGTTACTGAAGCAAAATTATGGAGAGATAATTAAGAGCTTAAAGTCCGAAATAATTTTCTCTGCATTTTTAGCCAATATAGTTCTAGCAGGCACATAAGAAAAGCTACTTTTCTTCCTTTTACAGTTCCATTGGTGCTTCACAGTGCATCTTGACTTTGAAAATTTCTATTCTAATTTATTAATGTTGTCCATTTGTGTTCATTCTCAGTGCTTCTAGATATTATATGTAAAATTCTTTCACTTAGAAAAACAATAGTATGGCATTAGTCCTATTTAATTTTTCATGAACAGTTTTAGGACATTTCTGTCTTTTTAAAATTTCTATGTGCTTTTTAAATAATTGGTTTTATTTAGAAAAATGAACTTTTTTCTGTAACTTGCATGTACATATGCAGAAATTCTAATGATTGTTTTTCAGCATCTTCTCTGCAGTTTCTATGGATTTTTTTCTGTGCATGAACTAAGTAATGTATTTTTATAGAAATTTTATTGACTGTATTTTCTTTTCAGTCAGTGCTCTCCACTTCCATTTGATCATTTTCTCCTAAGAGATACTGCCAAATAGTTTGCAGAACTTAAATTTCCAAAGAACTCTTTGCTGATGAGAAGACATTATTTTCCAAATCTGCAATACAAAACATGTACTGTGTGTTTAGGGTACCTACTTAATCTCATTTTTAATCAAGTTGCTATCAGTCACTTTGGTATTCTCATATTGCAGAGTAATGTGGCAAAGTGCTGACAACTTACTGGCATGTAGGTATTGGTAACTAAGTTGATCAGGTTACTCTTTGAAACTTTACACAGTCCTGAAATTGTATATTGGTTTTAGGAGAGAGTTTAAAAACAATAAGTACTAATCTTGTGTTGGGCATCATTAATCATGTCAGCAAGGTGCAGTGAAATCCATTCTAATACGATTTTGTTTTATTTGCTTTGAAGCTAAATAATAATAAACTGTTACCTTGCATATATTTGTAAGCTACCAAAAGTGCAATATTATAGAAAAGGCTGCACACTGTTGTGAAGATTTTGCTTTTGTCCCATAAATTTTTCATATAAATTCAGTGCACTTGCTGTTATACTATTTACAACTTTGGTAAATGTCTAGCTTCTTAGTCAACCATAATAATTGTGGAAAACTATTGAAATGGTCAAAGTTCCTTGTATTTTGTTTCAAGTGGTCTCTACTCCTGAAGAAGTAATAAATTCTTTTCATTACTTTAAATATATGCTTAGCAACATGAACATGGAAAACATTCTCAGGCACATGGTGTGATTCTTAGGGCTGTCCTGTGCAGAGTCAGGAGCTGGACTTTGATGATCCTTGCAGGGGGAAAAACAAATAAAAAAAAGACAGAAATGTAGCTCAGGCTTTCCTCCAGGAAAAGAAAAATATTCAATATTGACCATCAATGTAGCTAACAAATTGTTCTGTCCTTTACTCTTAAAGAAGTCAAATACAAGCAGAAAGCTATTTCTGTCCTTGTGAAAGGTATGTTTTCTAGGCTTGTAGTATCAATATTTGAGACCTGCTAGAAGAAGCACACAAGCAGAGTACAATATTTAGAATAGTGGCTAGAAGAGGGCATGGGCCATAAAATGACTACATTAAGTGATTTAGGTAGGAAAAAGGTTCTTATATTGCACCTGGCAATACCATTTTTCCTTTGTAGATTACAGAGCTTTTCAGCATATTTTAATAATTTCATATACAACCATCCATGCATATTTATCTCTGAAATTCAAGAAATGTGAATGCAGGGTCCTGCACCTGGGAAAGGGAGAGTAACCCCAGTAACCCCATGCACCAATACAGGTTGGGGGTGGAAAGCAGCTCTGCAGAGTAGGATCTGGGGTCCTGGTGGACAACAAACTGTCCACTAGCCCAGCAGTGCCATGAAGGCCACTGTTGTCCTGAGGTGCATTAGGAAGAGCACTGCCAGCAGATGAGGGAGGTGATCCTGCCCCTCTACTGAGCACTAGTGAGGAACACCTGGAGAACCTGGAGTGTGTCCAGCAGAGCCCTACAAAGATAATTAGGGACTGGAGCTTCTCTCTTACAAAGACAGGCTGAGGGAGCTGGGCCTGTTCAGTCTGTAAAAGAAGTGACTGAGAGGGGGCTTCATCACTGTCTGTAATTGAAGGGAGGGTGTCAAGAGGATGGAGCCAGGATCCTCTTGGTTGTGCCAAGTAAAAAGATGACATGCAATGGATAGAAACTGCACAGGAAATTCCACCTGAATACACATGCATATATATGTATTTGCACACAGGTGTGTGCAAGTGCATGTATATAAACATGCAATTGATTATAAGGATATAGGGATAGTAATTTTTATGGGAACTTTGGTTTTCTAGGAAAAAAAATATTCACTTTGAATAAGTGATGATGTGTTTCCTTGACCAGAGGAAACCATATGAAAACTGTTAAAATAATCTTCATGACCCCCAAAATGAGTATTATACTGAACTCACAGGTAGCTGTAAGACACAAAAAAGAGGGAAAAAATATCCATATTCAGAAATTTTCAAAAATATAACTTTTAAAATACTAAGGACTCAAAAAATTCATCAGTATTCTTAACCATTAAAATTAACCTCTATTTTTAAAAGCTCCTACACACTTGCTGGGATATGTTCTCATTCTGTCAGATTCACCACAGTCTTGCCTAACTGACCTTGTGCCCTTTAGCTCAAAACATCTTAATTAAAGGTGATCCATTATCAAAGTGTTGGTATAGGAACATAAGTATGTGTGCATTTCTGTGTGTGTTAGACTAAAATCACTTCTAGCCCCAAAATATGTTTCTATTTGTGGACAATAGTGTGTGTCAAGACAGGAATATATATTCATTTTATTGGTATGTTCAGTAACTTTTAGTGACCAATAATTTTACAGTATTATCACACTATAAAGAAGCATTTCCTTTTATTTGCTCTGGGTTTAATATCTTCTGGGATTAGTGTCTCATCATTTCAGTTCTTCTTCCAAATTCACTACCATTACATAAAAAGTTAGGGTACGTATAACTAGAAACATTGGATATTTCTTACACAAAGAATGGGAGATCATTTTAGGAGACTGTATTAGTATGGCTCTCAAGTCTGTGCTCTTTTTCTTTTTAGTGGTCAATTGTTCTGATCCTGGAATTCCTGCAAATTCTATAAGAGAAAGTAAAATCGAACATGGAAATTTCACGTATGGCACAGTGGTATTTTATGACTGCAATCCTGGATATTTTTTGTTTGGCTCTTCGGTTTTAATTTGTCAACCAAATGGCCACTGGGACAAACCTCTACCTGAATGCATTAGTAAGTAGATAATGAGTTTGCTTCTACAAAGAATGTGGACTAGATGAGGTATTATTTTTTTACACGACATTTTCATCAGTCTCATGACAGCAATTACAATAATCATATATCTTTTAAATCCTACTCATGTGTTTGTGTGTGGTACTGATGGAGGGTCTCAGTAGCTGCTGAAATGGCAGTTAAATTATTCTTGTATGTAGCAAATAACATAGGATACTTATGAAATGCAATAGCCAAACAAACATCTCTGAATGCTCCAGCATAATAATTCCTGATAGCAGAGATGCAAAGTCAAAACCTGTTTCAGTTATGGAACTTGTCCCTTTCTTTGATGGGATAAGTAGCTTGATTGCAAATCACAGTTAAAAAAAAGTATCTAAAAAAAGTGTCTGTTGGTCTCAAGTTAAATTTAAAGGCAACATTACCATTTCAAAAAGAGAAATATTCCTTGAGAATAAAGTATCTCCAAAAATAAACTAATTTAAAGGTACAGTTGCAAAGATTTCTTCCTTCTACATATGTATTTTAATCTCTTAGTCATTTTTAACTGAATTCTCACAAGAAATTTAATAATGCAGCCTTTATTCTTCTTTTAAAAGAGCTTTGGGAGTAAAAGTGGTATATGTACTTTTGAAAGGGCATCTTCTGCTTTATTTGTGTCATTTTTATAGAGGAGTCAGTGAATTTTACCTAAGGGGTATCCATGATATTTTGTAAACGTAAGCATACCAAAAGTTTTTGAGAGCCTTTTTTTAAGAGCTCGTGGAGTGTTTTGCAAATTATTGCTGGAATGAAACTCTTTACAATGGTGTGTATTGATAGTATAAGGAGTAATGATTTAAACTAAAAAGAGTTTGTTTAGATTAGATGTAGATGGTTGTTTTGTTTTGTTTTGTTCTGTTTTGGTTTTTAGTGAGGGTGGTAAAATAGAAAGGAAAAAATTAGTATTAGAAAAAAAAAAAAGAAATTCAATCAACTTTTCATATGAAATCCCAGACTGAAAACATTAATATCAAATTAAATTTTGTAGAATGAAACCTAATCATATTAAGGGTAATATTAAGGGTGTTCTAATTTTTGAAGTCAATTATTAGGGATCCAAGACTTCTAGATATAAATGCAAACAGAGAAGTGTGTACAGGAAAGCCCAAAGGTAGAAACTGTAAGGTACCAGTATGAAGTTGACTGTGTCCTGTGTGACATCTGAATAGGGCAAAAGAATCAATCAAGAATACTACAGATAAAAAAATATTCTGAAAAAATTGTGAATGTTCTTCACAAGATAAAGGTCTCATTTTGTTGAAGCCTGCATGAACAACAAACCTTTTTCTTGATGATGTTCTAAGTTTTCATTCTCAGCAATTATTCATAACTGACAGTAGATTTTAGTTAGAAGCAAGTGATTAAAAAAGTAACATGCTGACAACAAGTGCTTGTTATGTGAAGTTGACTATTCTGGCTGTTTTGCTCAAAGTCCTCAAAGCAGAACAGTCACAGGGGTCAGCAACACTAGGTCGGAATCAAAGTTGGTCAATAGCTTACCACATTCCTAAATCCTTGGTGATCCTGTCAGGAAGGTTCTGCACCATGAAGGTTGGACCTTTGGAAGAACATGTCATTAAATGCAAATCAGTATATACATAAATTAAAGCTCTAAGACCATAATAATAATTTAAGAAAGAAAAATTGCCATCTTTGATTTTGGTCTTATGCTGTATTGTGCAATCATGATACTGTTGCATGTATCTGAAATGCCATGGAATTGAACACATCCTCGACCCTGATCAGGCTTCTGATCTGGATTTTTCTTTAAAAAAAAAGTCCTGCTGAAAATAGTATTTAATGCGATGAAATTTTGATAAAACAGTTGTATGATTTAGCAGCTGGTTCTACTACACTGATATTTACAGCTCTAATTTGAAGGTTTCATGGTACATAAATACAAATATCTATGGCAAAGATAATCTACATACCATTGACAGATGTAAGATAAAAAATCAAACATCAGGCCTAGATTCATTTTGTGTACATACTGGATTTGTTTAAAAAATTTTTGTTTATGAATTTTGGTGCATTTCCCAAACTTGATTTATTTAGCTTGCTTTTAAATTAACTCCTTGCCCTGAATTATTAAAAGAGGGATGAAGTTCTGCATATTCAGATGCACAACTGAAGTGGCTTTGGCAGATACTGAGTGGTTTTGTATGTACCTAAAATATCTTTTTTTGACACCTCCGACCATTTCTTTCACAGATTTTGGTCTGAAGCATATGTTGCATTCTAAACCCATGATCTTCCCCCTTCCCACAAACCCTGAAAGTGTTAATTAACCCATTACAAAGTTTATGTGTGCAGTTATGAAAATGAAAACTAAAAATTGTACGATCAGTGATAATAACCTTCTTTTTCTCCAATAATTATGCATTGTAGTGATTGACTGTGGACATCCTGGAGTTCCTCCAAACGCCGTCCTGTCTGGAGATAAATACACCTTTGGTTCTACTGTTCATTACACCTGCACGGGGAGGCGATCACTGCTAGGGCAGGCATCTCGCACATGTCAGTTAAATGGGCACTGGAGTGGATCTCTTCCTCACTGCTCAGGTAATATATGTCAACTAAAGACTGTATCCTGAAGTTGTTTTAAATATATTTTGTTTTTTTCAGAAGGCTGTTTAAAAATCTGTAAAATTATGTATAAAGCTGAATTACCAACTCAGTAGAGGTAAAAAGAAGTAAAACCAAAGTAAGCATAAAGTATTAGCTAGAAAATAAGTTGGGAGAAATAGATTTTCTTGTTGGCACCTAATATGAACAAGAAATTTCACCTTCAGTTGAGTTTTAATGAAACCAGTTTGCTTTGAAAATATTTTTTATGTGATTTTTTTGCAAGAGTGTTAATTTCCACAGTGAAGTCTTGCAACATTGTCTCTTCAAGATGATGGTTTAATTCTCTTATATTTTTTCTTTTAACTTGCAAAATGTCTACTGGCTTGATGACACCACAGATATAACTTGATTGTGCGATACATCCATCTGTATAATAAGGCCAGGTAGGCTGCACATAATCTCAAGACAGGATGCTCAGTTTTTGAGGGAACACCATCTAATCTCTGTAATACTTTAGCCCCCACTGAAGTTAAGATATGTTTTTTGAAAAACTTATTGCTTAGGAATATTGTATTACACGGCTTCAGTTTGATTCACTTTAAAAGCAGTGATCAAGTGAAAAACAGAAATCCAAGTCACCCACTAATTTGGGATTTGATTAAATCCCTTTGTTATTGCAGACTATGTAAACAAATACTGTAATGAAGGTTAACCATGTTATCAGTTTTAATTCTCAGTAAATACTGGTGGAAGTTCTTTCATGTCCTACATATGTTTCATAATTTAATTGAAAAATATCAGAGGAGTTTTGAATCTTATTTAAACTGATGTAATTCAGAGAACTTTGACATGTTTAATGGCAAGAAAGAAAATAATGGCAATAAAAAAATAAGTGACATGTTTTTCTTAGATTAGATCTATGCCAAAACTAGAAATGAAAAATAACTGATGTGCAAGACTGGCTATGCTTTACTAGTTTCTCATTCAAAATCCAGGGTAATTTAGAGTATTAGTAAATAACAGCATCATAAAATGGTGGAAGTCAGAAGGACCTTTACAAATCATCTAGTCCAACCTCTGATAATAGGTAAGGACATCTTCCACTAGCATCATAGAATGATTTGTGGTGGAAGGGACCTCCAAGGATCATCTAGTCCTCCCATAGTGCAATGAGAAGAGATGTGTTCAACTAGATCAGGTTACTCAAAGTCCTGTTCAACCTGACCTTGAACACTCCCAGGGGTGTTGCATCCACAAGTTCTCTGAGCAGCCTATTCCAGTGACTCACTGCACACAATCTAAACTTAGCCTCTTTCAGTTTAAAATTGTCCCCTCTTCTCCTGTCACTATAGACCTTGATAAAAAGCCACTGTACATCTTTCTTCTATATTTATGTACTGAAAGGCCACAATGGGGTCTTCCTTTCTTCCTTTCTTCAGGTTGAACAGCCCAAATTCTCTCAGTTTTGTTGCCCAGCAGAGGTGTCCCAGCCCTCTGATCATATTTTCTAAATTCTTCTGGACCTGCTCTAAAAGGTCTTTGTTTCTGTTGCATTGGAAACTTCATAAATGGATATAGTAGTCCAGGTGGAGGTCTCACATATTCAAAACCTTTTGTTGTTTTTTTCCTCTTCTACCTTTATTTCTTCAGTGTAACCAGTTATAAACTGATTATCAGCTGCAATTTCAGGATACAAAATTTTACATCCCAAGGCACAGACATAGTTGAAAATTAACATGAAATATTAAAATAGAGCTTCTTGGTTTGAATATTGCATTAAATTCTACAATGTTGAAAGAATTTTTCAGCATCTGAACTTTGTCCTGCAAACTCTCAAAAAACCTAGAATGTGACAAAACCTAGAAAAATGTACACCTGATTTAATCCTAAAAATTTCTGTTAATAAAGCAGAAGGAAATTTGCCATAATGAAACAGAGATCAAGTTCTCATAATCTGTAAATTTAAAGGTATGCACTAAAAATCAAACTTTACTGTAAAATAATCTTATTTAATAAATAATGATATATTCATATATTTGAAAGTTTGAACTACTTTAATAAAAATTGGTTTTCCAGCTAGCATGAATCTATATTTGTAAGCGGGAAAAATTCCTCTAAGGCTACTTATAATTTTTCATAGTGTTAATAAGAAAAAAAAAATCTAAATTGTGAACTGCAAAAATAATTTTAAAAAGAGACAAACATATCAAGGAATACAACTTAAAAATACACATGAAAATATCAAAGCAGCCCTACTGGAAATAGGACTATTCTATAGTACTTCTCCTATTAAATTAAGTTAGTGTTGAAATATCATGGGATATTATGAGGGATCTGCATGAATTTATTTTTAATTATTGTTTTTCTACCTACACATAGGAAACTCTCATCAGATCTAATTATTTTTTCTTAATACATGAAGAAAAAATTTCTTGACATAGGAACATTTAAATGTTAATCATAATGAATCAAATTGTACAGAATAAAACTCTTATTTTCTTTAATGTTACTGTACGCAACTACAATTCTTAGTAGAACTTTGAGATTTTTTTTCAAAGCTTACATCTGAAATGCTTGCTCATTATGAAGTAATTTTCTGTTTATGACATAGAATTAATGTATTTTGCATCTAAAATATGCTAAATCATCAGCTTTCATTATTAGCCTTTAAATTGGTTTCTTCATTTTAATGCACATTAAAATATTAAAATTTGCATGATTGTTGATATTATTGATAATATAGAATATAGAATATTTATCTGAGAAAAGAAACAGCATACTTGTCCTTTTAGTATATGAAAAAGAATTAAAAAAGGTAACCCTAGTTCAGTGAACACAAGGTAACTAAATTTTCTTACATCATCCTTATGACAGTTTCTTGTCACATGACATTGAGCTAGAAGGAGTTTTCATGTTCCATTGATATATACTGGCATGCAGAAACAGTTTTCAATCAACATACACATATCAGATGGAGTCAGAATTTTTTTGCAATGTAGAATTCCTCATAAGTGCAGCAAGGACTGTAAATAGTCTAAATATCCTCCATTTCATCAAGATTAAATGCCAACTGAGAATTTGTTACACAAGTGAGTGAAGGATGGCTCATAACTAACTGTAAAAACAATTTAGCTGAGTCTGCATGAGGTAATAAAAATATGCTCTCTTAGACTTCATCACAGTCTACAAGTTCCTCATGAGGGGAAGAGGAGGGGCAGACACAGTACATTTCTCTCTGTGTGGTGACCAGTGGCAGGACCTGAGGGAATGGCCTGAAGCTGTGTCAGGGGAGGTTTAGGTTGGACATTAGAAAAAGGTTCTTCACCCAAAGGGTGGTTGGGCACTGGAACAGGCTCCCCAGAGAGGTAGTCACAGCACAGCCTGACAAAGCTCATGAAGGGTTTGGACAATTACTCTGAGGCACATGGCATGAGTCTTGGGGATGGTGCTGTGCAGGGCTGGGAGCTGGACTCGATGATCCTTGTGGGTCACTTCCAACTCAGTGTGATTCTTTGATTCTATCACATCTGATGTGATTAGTCATTTAGAAAAATTATTTCTGTAACCTTCAATCAAAAGAGCTGGTGGTTAACCTTCCTAAAATAAAAAGTCTAATAATCCATAGTAATAATTAGGCATTAGAAAAGAACACATGATTTCACTTAGAAAAGAATATGTGATTTCTATTTGGCATAGCAAATAAGCTATTTTCATTTTTTCATCATATAATTCTTTTAGGCATAATGTTAAATAACTTGCCAAAAACTGAGCTGTTATTATGGAGACTTTACAAGTGTAGACTGATGAGTAGGCCCTGTTCCAATTTTGTCACAGTCTAACTAAATACTACTAGAAAATGTAAGATACAGATTCCCAAAACAACAAGAAACACCCTTGATCTAGGAATTTATTTTTTTAAATGATTTCAAAAATATGAAGCAGACTTTTTTTCCAACTAGAGGGTTGTTAAGTCACTTAAGTACCTTGGACATAAATTATTTTGAAAGCTTATAAAAATTTTTTTTGCTAGATATTGGAACTATTTGCAATTTCTTTTTAAACAGGGCTGGCAATCTGCTTTACTGATCTGTGTCAAATAATAAAATGGGTAAACAGAGAACAGCTGAACCTCTCAGGCTTTGATTTTGAAGCAGACAGCCAACACTTTTACTTACTTGATTATATTTGTTATTTATGAAATAATTTAAATACATAGCACCATGTACTTCTTAGACATAATGGACTAAACCAAGTATTTGTTCATGCACCAAAGTTTCCAAAGCAAAGGAAGCTATTCTACTCTTCTGCCTTCACTATTCAGTTCTAAACATACTTTTGTTAATAGAGAGTTGTGTCCAACCCTTCACTCCCAGCTGCATTTTTAGACCTATACAGTGCCAAGTAAAGCAGCAGAACACTTGTTTTTCTCTGCATGTAAGACTCCAGGGTGCTAACTTCCCACAGAACTCCTCTCCAGTGAGTTCATCACTTTTGGTCTTTTGCATATTTAGATTTTGCAAATCTGTTTACTATTTCTTTGTAAAAATTGCTTGTGTTACTTCTATTTAATTTTAGACAAACCCCAGAAAATCTGCGGAATACAGATTACAGATTATATACATAATAGAATTAATTCTTTCTGCCTGATTCTTGAAATATTTAATCTTTATTCAAAATAGTGTTACTAACTACAAAGTAATGCAGATTTTCTCTCAAAAACATTGGTATGTTTGACATATTTTTTGTCTAGAAAACATTCATTTTATTTGCAAGTTGTTAGAAAAACAGATGGGCTGTGGGGAAGAAACTAGAACAGTGGAGCTCCAAGAATTCTCGAATTCAACCCTTCAGTATTGAAACTCAGGAATATATTATACCTTCATCTCTTTTTACACAGAAAACTATCTTAAAGTTATCTAAAAAAATAAAGTAGATGATCCTAAGTTAATGTTAAATGTTTCAAACAAATGCACTGATGTTCATATCATGTGTTACCTAGATCTTCCTAAAAGTTCTTACATAGTTAAAGACTTAGATGTATAATTTTAGATATTATTTTTATTAATTTTCCTTGTTATCACTATTACTGTGTTGATTATTCTAACATTTATATATAATAGGTAGAATTTAACATTATTATTTTTTTGTATATAAATTCAAACATATTTACCATTAACCTTCTATCTTAGAATTTTCTGAAACATTTATATATGAGGGAGATTTTGACTATCAGGCAGTTTTGAATTGATATTTCAACATTTCTAGAATTCAGGAAAATCCTTCATGTCTGTTACAACTCTGGTGATATCATAAAACTAAGAAATATTTTATGAACACTAGTTATGCACAAGAAAATTGTCTTTGCAATCAGGACCTTGGTTTTCCTCAGAATTGCTTATTTTAAAATGAAAATTTACCAAGGTTTTGTGCTTGCCTTTTCCCCCCTATTTTATTTGATAATTCTGTTATCGAAACTTTAGCACGGTATTAGGAGAATTTGTGAAAATTATAACTCTTCTTTTGCATTTCTACAAAATAAGTATAAAAAATGAGTGGAGGATCAAGTAATTTTGCAATTATAGGGACTCACACTCACTGATATATATGGGGATTTAAAAAAAAAAAAAGCGTTTATGAATTTATTTATAAAAACATAGAGACATGCTTTATAAATGCAGAATCACAATAGTACTTCATAATTATTCTAATCTTTGTACTCTAAAATCTAGGTGATACAGCTGGTTCTTGTGGTGATCCAGGTATCCCAGGCCATGGGTCTAGGGAAGAAAACAATTTTAAAATTAAAAGCACGATACATTTCAGCTGTGATATTGGATATATCCTGCATGGCTCAGAAGAAAGAACATGTTTAGCAAATGGAAGCTGGACAGGAAGACAACCTGAGTGCAAAGGTAAATCAAAGATCCACTCCATTTTTGTGTTTTTAATACTGTTGCTCAGAAAACAAGTTTTGCACTCTGTGGTGAACAGGGTGCAATCATTTTGGACCGAAAAAAATTTTGAAATAAGTTTTTGCACTATAGCAGTGGCTTGGCATCAGGTGACAAATTTGAAACCAGTTCCTGGCACGCATGATACTGCATGTCTACAGGTTTTGAGGAAAAAAAATAGATAAACCTTTAGAACTCAATTTTTTGATGAATATTTTTTCACTTAAAAATCCCAGCATAACCTGACCTTTAATAACAACCATATAACACTTGAATTTCAGACAAAAACCCCAGTTTTAGGAAAACGTCACTGTCAGGATTTCTTTAGATTTATTCATCTATGTATAAAGGGTTGACCTAAAATTTCATTTAATAATACTGTTGACATTATTTTTTTTTCAATAGAAAACAAAATGCTGAAACAAGTTTATATTTAATATAAAATTCTGGAAATTTCAAGGTAGACAATTATCATAAATGAAAGCTTTAAGAGGATATTTCTGAAGAATCCTTTATTGCCTAAATTACCTTGCTTTGTAATATGAAATAATTCCCAACAGATTCTTTTGCAAAACAAAGCGTCTTGAAAAGAAGAAAATAATTTGAGAACCGTACTCTTATTTTCTACTTTATCGTTGTTGACTGTGTTATCTGTTTGAACAAGTAATTTAATTTTAAAAACTTTTTTCATAAACTGGTTTTGTAATATCCTTTCTACTGAAGGTTTGTCAGAGTTAAACTACATTAAAAATATAGTGTGTGTGTGTGTGTGTGTGTGTGTGTGTGTGTGTGTGTGTATTTATACTGGTATCGAAAGGGGTATGCTTTGCCCAACTGTTCCATCTTCTATTTTCCTTTGACCTTACCTATTACAGAAATAAATCAGCTGTTATACATTTTAAGATAGTTTTGATGATATTTCTTTCTTGAAATGTTTAATACAGTTCAGAGATAAATGTAGATGTTGATAGTGCATGCACAGGTATATTGTTCTAGTTTAGGTCATATAGATTAGATGTATATATTCGTAATCATATAAGAAGGACACATTCAAATTCCCAAGGTGAACATTAAAGAACTGGGATACATCAGGATTCCACCATTCAATACTTTGAATTAGGAAGAATATTTCGTTGATGCTAGAAACACATTATTCAGATTAAATCTACAAACATAATTATTGATCCTTTTTTTTTTTTTTTTATAGTTGGAAGGGGTTTTTTTTGCAGCTAAACTATCTTCTCACTAATGCCGATTATAAAGTGAAATTTGTAAGTTTTGTTTCTCTACAAACCAAAGAGGAAAAAACAGTAATTCATGCACGCAGTTTTTTACGGTACAATGTGCCTTATCAGTAGGTGGTGAAACTTACATTTTTAAGGACAAGAGAATGGATGGATTTCTAACAAGAAACACTGCTGGAAGAAGGGCTGTTCCTGCTCCAATTTTTCCCGTTTCAGAAATCCCCTTTACTACATTTTGAAAATATTCCACATTTTCTTTTATAGCTGTGCAGTGTGGTAATCCAGGAACAACTGCTAATGGGAAAGTACTTCGTATTGATGGGACTACATTCTCTAATTCAGTAATTTATTCATGCATGGAAGGATACATACTTTCTGGATCATCTGTAAGACAATGCACTGCCAATGGAACATGGTCTGGAACCTTGCCAAACTGCACAAGTAAGACACATTTCTAATGACTAATCTTTGTCTTTCCTCTCCTCTGAAACTAATAAATAAAGTAAAATATAGAAGTCTCATGCCAAAACATTTTCAGCTTTTTCTTGCACTACTTCTTACATAATTTTGTATGCTAAATACTTTTTAAAAATATATTGCTATGCAAATGTGAAGAATATGATTTTTTAAAGGCAGAGTGTAGTAAAATGTTAGACTGCTGTTTCAGTTTAAGGGAATTGTAGGGTTACATGATCTACCTACTTTAATTCTTTACTAGTATGTTTGTTCAATCTTGTTTCTGTTTTGTGATATGACATATCCCGACATTTTTTATTTTAATTGCGTTACTTTGTCTTGAAAAACTAGCAGTATAATATTCTGTTCTTCCAGAGAGTAGAAAATAAAAAACTTGTAATGAACACTGGAGGATTCTTTTCATAGTGACTCCAAGGTCAAAACCGTTGTCCCATTTTGACATATCATCTTCTGTTTGGCCTCTTCATTAACCTTAAAACTCCTTTGGCTACCCAACTAACAGAAGCTATTACAGCATCTCTAACATTCATAATGAGCATTTTGCAACACTTTATTTTCAGGCCCATCTGTTCCTTCTTTATTACATGTCCTAGTTCATCTTTTAGTAGCAATTATGAAAATTTTACATTTATATGATGTATGAGACTGCCTATCATTTTCAAGAAACATATCCTCATCAGAGGTATAGCAAACTGTTTTTTAAATTTTGAACACACTTAGAGCAACCCAAATAGAAGCCAAAAGATAGATCATAAAACTTCTTGTGTTTTTAAATCCATCTTTAATGAATTTTTGCAGTCATAAAACCTGAGAGCCCAGTATTTTTGTTTATTTATTATTTTAAAAATTGGAATGAGAACCAGATTAATTGTACCAAAGATAAAGGTGGTTTGTGATGTCAACTGCATCTGCATTTTTTTCTTGTATTTTAGAATAGCATTTTACTGAAATACATGCCAAAAGAGTCTTCTCAAGACACATTACTCAGGCAGAAACATGTGATTTTAACTTGAAATTTGTTGACAGAGGAAGTATCATAGTAAAACAAAGAGAGGGAAATTCAGGATAGAACACTTTTGTTTAGTCAAGGTGTTATCAAAATTTAGGGGGGTTAGAGCTGACACTGTAAGAAGAGAATAGTGTAGATAATTTTATGCTCATTTACAGGCTGGGAGCCCTGGGCAACGTACCATCAAACATGACTGACCTGTGTGCAAACTCAGCCCTAGACCATAGCAAGCTATTGTAGGATTTTCTTAGAAAGAAACAGCACTACCATTTCTGCAGCCAAACAGAAACATCATCCTCATGAGAGCTTCTTGTTGCACTGCTCAATAAAAAGCAAGGCCATGCAGTCAGCAAGGTGCAATCACTGAGTGCCTGCAGCAGGTTTGTTGCTGGGAGCTGGCTGAGGCTGTGCCCAGGCAGGAGATCTGCGTGGCACAGCACACAGAAGGCCAGGTGGCCTCTGAAGGCCACCCTGGCTGTGCAGCACAGGCCTGGGGCTCCCCAGCTCCACCCTGCTGGGATTCATTGGCTCTCAACAGGAAATGCTCTTCTGGTCAGCATCACTGCAAAAATCTAGGACGTTTTTGCCTAAAATAGTGACTTGAGTAAAGGTGGTTCAACTGAAATGAAATAAAGATTAGAGGAAAAAAGGATAAAGTCATTAGCTTTATATTTTAATTGAGTCAAAACAATAGTATATCTGTGTAAATTTTAAGGATCCTTTTAGTAAAATTTGCACATAAGGATATTAAATGCAATATTTCAAATAAAGAAAGTTTCAGAGTATGTGAAAGTACAAGTGTAGATAAGACAAACAGTTCTGTCTTTCCCAGTTTTATGTTATTTGAAAAGTGACCAAGAAGAATCTATGGGTTTTTAGTTTTTAAAAAAATTGAAATTACTGTGTTACTAGGTAAGCTAAAATAGGCTGATCCCCAGATTTCTTTATCAGTGCATTAGCTACTTGTTTTCTTCATCAGTACATTAGCTACCTTTGCAATAATTCAGATAACCCTGTGGTATGTTTTCTAGTCTCTTATATACATACAGTCTTTGCAAGGGACATTTTAAGATTTGATATATGCTGTGTAGTTAGTATCTGCTCATTGAAACCATGGTAAACCATAGAGAAGGCATGTTATCTGTCTGTCTATCTATCTATCTATCTATCTATCTATCTATCTATCTATCTATCTATCTATCTATCTATATCTTGGATTCTCAGGTCCTGAGTTATTAGGTCAACTGAGCTATACCACAAATATGTAGTCATGGATTTTTGTGATTTTGGAAATCCAGATCCAGAAAGGGTAGCTTTCACATCAGCCATGCTTTGGCACTGAGTTGCAAGTGGCCAGGACTTGTACTCTGCTCGGGAAACTGCTTCTCACATTTTCCCAGAAGAAATAACAGTGCTGTAGGGTGATTTTTCAAATTTTCTATAAAATAAACCATTAAACACAGGGAATTCTGTATTTTGTGTGAACTAGATTTTTTCCCTTGTCACTTTTTTAGCACTTCCACTAGTGTTCTCTCTCCAAAAACTGATTCAGGAATTGATAGATCCAGTTGACCAGATCTGAGGGAAACTTACCTGTTTTAGCACTATTCTCAGATTACAATGATATAAAACTTCTTGTTAACTCCTTATGAGTATTTTATTTCATTAGGAAATTAAATTATCTCCTGACACTAGAAGCCATAAATAGTTTTACAACCACTCCCACCCATTAAAGTACTATAGACCCAGTTTTTGTGTAAGCCATAGCCCATGTTTGGGGGTGACCTGAATATTCTCACCTGTTTATGTACATGGGTACTATGTGAGCATTTATAAATTGGGAGGCTTTTGCAGGCATATATTTAAAATTTTCCAGATTTTGTTTACTTTCAGAGTACCATAGAAAAGTAAATTAAGTAATGAGCATTTACTTTTTTAATAATGAAACTGAATCAATAGAAGAATTTTAGCCTATCCAAGGGTGGTAATGGCATATGTATTATTTTTTTCCTTTTTTCTTTTTTTTTCTTTTTTTTCATTTGTAATCTTGTAATTTTTTCAAAACAAATTGTACAGTTCTTTACTACTGCTGTTGAACTAAAGTATTTATGTTCTCCAAATATAACTGTTACATAGCTCCACATATGTTTGACAGCTAATTAGGATGGCATATCTTTATCTTCTCTTGGTGGAGATAAGATTTATGTTACTTTTTTTCTCTTTTATCCCCCCTATAAATGCCTAGTTTTGTCATGTTTTTTTCCCTCACATATAGATAAATCTCACTTAAATTTTAAAATATGTTCCTCAACTATTTACTTGCAGTTATCAGTTGTGGAGATCCAGGAGTCCCAGCCAATGGCATGAGATATGGTGATGATTATGTTGTTGGACAAAATGTTACGTATATGTGCCAGCCTGGTTATACAATGGAAGCAAATAGTTCCTTAATTCGCACTTGTACTAGCAATGGCACGTGGAGTGGAGCAATCCCAACATGCAAAGGTACAACATTTATTTTGCTTGTCAGCTGTTTTTTCTATGACATTTACCTACACTGTTTATTGTAAATGGTTAATTTATTGGGTATTTCCATAGAAAGCAAAACTTACTTTGAGTATGAATACATTGAATTGATTTATTTGGCTGTGGAAATGATGACTTAATCCTTTACTTCTTATCCCTTTTATATTTCTACAAGCACAATATATTAAACCTTTTTTTATAGTTCTGCAGTATACTGTAGTAGTTTGCTGGATAGTTTAGATTTGTTAATTGCAGTTAGCATGTCCTAAGTGACCGTATATATGTGTCTCTGCTTTTACAAACAGAACACTCAAACATGTGAAAGACACCTCTGGGGAAGATCTAAATATATACAGACTGAACTTTGTCAAAAGAAAATTCATCTGAATTACTCTGTCTATAATACTAAGATTTTTAACCTGATCCCTCCTTTTTTAGATGGGTACCTTTAAGCATCACAAAAAGACTCTTGCTACAAAAAGACTCAATTGTTCTTACAAATTTCCCAATAAAGATTTTTCTATTTCATGTTATTTCTCCACTGTGGAAGTTGAAAGGATTAATCTCAAGATAGTCCTTCATCTTCTTCAAATTGCATACCTGATTTTTATGCTTTTGGGGTTTGTGTTGTTGTTGTTGTTGTTGTGTTTTTTTGTTGTAGGTGGGCTTGGGGTTTTTAATCTTAAAATTTAACCCTGTTAAAATTTTAACAGCAAAAAATCTGAACAAAAAATCTGAAACTAGAAGACAAACTTATCTATGGCATCAAAATATTTTCTCTGAGAAACTCACTTGCTCAACACTAAAACAAGTTCTCTCTAGAGTGATTTTTCTCCCTGATGCTACATCTGTAGAAAAGCCACATTACTATTTGGTGTATTTTTATGGGTTCACACTAAGTATGTCTGATCTCTATTCTTTCAAAGTTACCTACCTTTGTACTTTTTCTTATCAATCTTCCTTTTATTTCATTTTAAGGAAGCAAAGTGCTAAGCAGTGCTCATTTTCCTTCTATGAATTCATTTGTCAAACTAGATGAAATGAGTTTCAAAGCTCCACCATTTTTGCAATTACTTTTCTTGCTGAACACAGTTTTCCCAGTTTCTTACCAAGTCCAGTTTAATTCTAATTCACCTTTGACAATATCAATTTTAAAGTTGTTTTCCTGACACATTCTTAAAGATGTCAAACACTGAAATCCTATTGACATTTTTTTTTCCTATTTCAATGGTGCTCATTGATAGCCTCAGTTTCAATTAAAAAATTATTTCAAGAACTGAAGATTGGACATAGTGATCATATTGACCAAGTGTCTGTCTCCAGGAGTGGCTGAAAGTCAACAGCTAGAAGATCATAAGACAGAGCAAGTATTTTTTATAGTCTCTCAGCCTCAAATTATTATGGTCTACAGGACACCTAACTGGGACCAGAAGATCTAACTCTGATTTGACTCAAACAGAATCATACATAAGGAAGCTTTTCACTGTCAATTTTAAATTTGAGTTTTTGAGTCTTTCTGGTTTTGGATCATACATATTTAAGGCTTGTATAAATGCTAATTAATAATCCTATGAAGAATCTCTAGTGTTCGCAGAATTTCATTCTACTTTACATTAGTTTGTGTAACTAGGCAAGGTAATATTGTAATTAAAATAATATATAATATATTGTGTTATGTTAAATGTATAACAATTAGTTTTTACTGTCAGAATTAAGTGCCAGGGTCCTTTGGTACTATTTAGTTAAAATAATTGGAAAATGAACTGGGCAGAAAACACATGCATAATTGTCACTGTGCCATTGAAAGAGAAGATATAAATACTGCTCTGCTATGCCAAGTTGGAAAAGGATGCATGTTCATCTGCAGCTAAATATTCAAATATTCTAACATTGTCTTTTTTGCAGGCTTGCATTTGTAATACACTTGTAGTTTTTAAACTGAGAATGTCATGGTACATATTTATGTCTAAGTCTCTGACCAAATAGAGAAACATTCTGGCTTGTTGCTAGGTATTGTTTTGTTTTTTTTTTTTTCTTTTTCTCACCCTAAAATTCTGATGTTACATCTATTTTCTTCTACTTCTTCTCTTCTTTCCGAAGTATTCACCAATATTTCCTCCCTTATTAGTCAGCTCAGAATTTAAATTATACTGATCCTTTTAAAAGGACTATTCATGAAGCTCTTGGAGAATGAAGACAGAATTCTGCTGCTTAGAGCACTTATTTTGAATTCCATTTTTAAAAACATCACAGAAATGTGGCAAAAGCTATCATGTCCTTTTCTGGAACAAAACTAGGGTCCCAAAATCTAGATTTGATTTACTGGCTGGCAAAGGGTTATTTGATACTAGTATTCTCAAACAGCCATGAATGCTGCTGTATTTTTATGGTCTATATAACTGAGATTCTCTCACTGAAGAGAATAATGAGCATGTAGAAATAGTACCTAGTGAACCCTCTGCATGTTGCATTCAAATACATATTACTCATCACCTACTACCTCTGAATTCTTTTAAGCCTCCAAGATGACAGCTGTTCAAAACATTAGGTTAAAGATTATGGGTGCAGCATTTAACTTCCTCCATTTTTGTGACCTGTGTGTTCTCTGCTCAATTTTTAATCACCACATCTTCTCATTTATCCCAACTGGCTTTGCCAGATTAAATTGGTTTAGATTTTTTTTGCTTTCTTTCTCTTTTGCTAGCACAGTTTGCCCTTTTGTCTACCTCTGCCTTCCTGTACTGTTTTTCAGTCCTCTGGCCTACAACCAAATAGAAGATGTTTCTATTTTTTTCCTAGGAGGCCTGGAAATTACAAAATATACTGAAATACTTCTTGTTTGCCTTCTTAGAGGTAGAAATACTAACAGTTTCAAGGAAGTGCAAATCCTTGTATTTTCTCCCTATTACTAGCAACTAGATGCTTTTTGGTGATGAGCTACTCACAAAGTAAATAGTAACCAAACTGTGCTATTTAGAAACAGGCTTTCAAGTAATATTTTGGAACATGTTAAATCTAGCAAATGCATAAAATGGTAAACAGGAAGAAAATATTTTATTATTGCCACACTAATAAACCATGGTTGTACTCTCTGTTGTCTTAACTGAGAAAAAAATATTTAGTAGATTAGCAGACATATCTTAAATGTCGTACACGTCATAGTTTCCATACTGATTTTTAGGTAGTCTTCCTATTTGGTTTGATGCAGCATCCTGGTTTATTTAAGACACTTCATCAATCATCTACTACCTCCTAAGTGAAGGAAACCAGACCTACTAACTTCAGGAAATGTGGCAAGAATACAGTGAGAAAGATAGCATGCCCTGACTGTATTGTCCTCTAAAAAAAAAGGTGAAATTAGCCCATATGGTTCTTCTAGTAATTGTGTACACCGGGGATATTTACAGCAGCTGGCCCTAATTATTTTGAATATTATTGCAGCTGTTACCTGCCCAACTCCTCCGCAGATCTCTAATGGAAGGTTGGAAGGAACAAACTTGGACTGGGGATTTAGCATTAGCTATGTCTGCTCTGCAGGATATGAACTCTCTTTTCCTGCTGTTTTGACTTGTGTTGGGAATGGAACATGGAGTGGTGAAGTACCTCAGTGCTTACGTATGTATTCACATCATAGTCTGTATTTTGCTGTATTATGTTTTTTTTCCTCTCTGAATTTTCACTTTTCTTTCCCTCCCTCCCTCCCTCCCTCCCTCCCTCCCTCAGTGGCTCAATTAATTTCAAACCTGGGATAATTACAATCCTTCTAAAAATTTCTAAAATTTTTCAAAATTTTAATGTTACTAATAGATTGAGAAGGTCACGGAAATATCTGTAAAGCCTATGTGAGCATATATGAGTCTTTAGACACAGAAGAAAACAGAAAAAAATATTACAGACAATGTGTACAACATAATCCAAGGCAATTCAAAATTAAAAGGTTCTGTCTTGTTTTCAGATCCAGCTATATATGTGATAAGGTAACTTTTATAATCCCTTTTATATCCTCATATTCATCTTAAACTTCCTGTGATGTCACAGAGAAATTTTTCTGGCTGTAATGTTGACCAGGTCCTGGGTGATTCTGTGACAATTATCTGTTTTTCACCCTGCAATAAATGAACTGATATATTTTACACAATAAATTTTATTAATCTGAAAGTTATAAATAACATTGATGGATTCTTGTATTGCTAAAAATTTCATTACAGTATCCAATCCCGTTCATTAAAAGTGATTGTGATTTATCTGAGAGATATTCAATTGATTGCACTGAAGAAGGAGGTTTTGTAGTTATTTGCAGAAGAATTATACCACTCTGTAATGGTCTTCAAAATGGAGTCTAACTGGAAGAGGATCTTATCTTATTCATGGCTTTACAGTCTCTGAAATTTAATTTGAACTTGCCAAGTAGCTGTGTTTGCCAGGTAGCTTGCTAAATGTTGCAAAATGCACTTCTCTTTTCTTTTGCTATTTTTTTTTTCATTTTTCATCTGTTCCTGTCAAAAATTTTCGCTATTTTGGCTATATCCCAATACTATGAAAACATATATAGACCATCTTTTCTTTACATTTTTTTTCAATTAAATTCTCATATCATCAATTTCTGACTGCTGCTGAAACTCTGTGTGCCAGAGGTGGAGCATGATGAAAAGCATTTTTTCTGAAAGAAAAAGAGCAAGACCACTATTTGTTGCTTAAATTCTCTATGTAGAGCTCTTCTTGAGTCCACCATACTGTGAATATCAGAGACTATGAAAAAGTAGCTTCATGATTTGCTCTTGATTGAAAAATTGTGTCTTTCATTCATTTTTGGATACCACAAGCTATTTATGATTTTTAAAGTTGGAATACTCAGTACAGCAGTATACTCTGAAAAGTCTACCTTTAAACTTTTAAAAAGGTATATTTAGCACAGAATGCATCTGCCTGGGAAGTAAAGGCTATTTAATGCAGATTACATTAACTGAATGTTGTTGATGTGCAATGGTTATCCATTGGCCTGCAAGAGAAAACAATTGGCAGCCAGTGCTTGTCAAAGAGCTTAAGCAAGTTGCCATCTGGCAGAAATGAAAGGGAGCTGATGAAAGTCATTATCAATAAGCAGTTTCTGACATCAGAAATTTATTTCCTAACTTGGTTCCATAGAGCCTGTAGCTGAAGATGTGCAAGGTAGAGTTATGGCATAGAATAATTATTCAGAAGGGAATATGACTGTGTCCTTGGTTGAGTATTTGTAATCTATGACCCAGTAAATTTGTTTGCTTATTTACTCATGCAGTAATTTCAGTATTGCTGGTTTTATAAATTTGGCAGTAGATGGCAAAAATGTAGACCTATGCCAAAAAATTCCTAATTGCAGATATAACTTCAAATCATAGAATTATCGCAGAATATAATGAATTGGAAGAGATCATTAAAATCCAGCTGCTGGCTCAGCTCAGAACAACCCAAAGAGTTGTACCCATGCACCTGAGAGCACTGTTCAAAGATTTCTCAAAACCTGTCAGGCTTGGTGCTGCGAACACTTCCCTGAGGCTGTTCCAGTGTCCAACCACTCTCTGGAGGAAAAAATTTTTCTTATATACAACCTAAACCTCCCTGACCTTCATATCATCCCTTGGGTCTTGTCACTGGTTACCACACAGAAGAGATCAGTGCCTGTTGTTTTGTTTTGTCTAGTGAAGAAGCTGAAGATCTCAATGAGGTCTTGCCATAGTCTCTTCTCTTCTAGGCTGAGCAAATCAAGTGACCTCAGATACTCCTCATGTGGCTTCCTCTCAAGGCCCTTCACTGCATTTGCCGCCCTCTTTTGCATACTCTCTAATAGTTTTACATCCTTGCGTTGTGTCACCCAACACTTCACACAACATTCCAGGCGAGGCTGCCCCAGTGCAGAGCAGAGTGGGACAATCCCCTCCCTTGCCCAGCTGGTGATGCTGTGCCTGATGCCTCTGGGACATGGTTGGCCCTCCTGGCTGCCAGGGCACTGCTGGCTCATATTCAGCTAGCCACCAAGCAGGACCTCCGGGTCTCTTCCTGCAGTGCTGCTCTCCAGCAGTGTTCTCCTATTCTGGATGTCCATCCGGGGTTGTCCCATCCCTGTGAGTAAGATCTGGTTGGCATATTGGGTCTTCTGATTCCCTCAGAGGTGTTCACCTGTGAAAACCACCACTCTTTTAATTTGAGGTGGTCATAATGCAGGGGTAGGTTATTTTGCCCTCCAATTCCAGAAGGCCCTTGATTTGCATCTTAAGTTGTCAGTCCATTTCGTTCCTGGGCCTCATACCCATTGTGATAGGGCACCTAGGAAGATGAGGCATGCTGGGAAAGATTGGCCTGTCACTGCAAGTAGTTACCTACTTCCATTTCCCCTCCTCTTTTAGATCCCCTCCTTCTGCCTGGTGGTGAGACGTAGGGGATCCTTCATTTTTTGTGTTATGGTTGGCTGGTATATTCATCTCAGGGATGGTAGAATATGATACCACAAGTCAGTCTCCTTGTCTGGTGCTCCTCAGCCCGAATGCCTTCTCAAGAAGCTCAGTTTCAACAGGCTGAGCATCTCCTCTACCTGGGCACATCTCAGACAGGTGTGCTCACTGCTACAATCAGACATTGACAAGAAGTGTGCTGTTAATCAGTTAAATTTCTTCTAAGAATGAAATGAGCCTCACAGTCTCAGTGCTCTCAGAGTCCTTAGGAAAATATTTCCATCGAGAGTGGAAACACTCATAAAACTTCCAGTTCACTGCAACTTTAGTTTGTTCTGTAGTCACCTGTTCTAGTATCAGAGGGAAACTGCTGTGTTTTACCATGATGCCTGGTATCCATCCTTCCTGTTATAAGAGGAAGATATTCAGTAGATATTCAATGACTAGGTCAGCTTGACTGTCAACTAAGTGGTAGGGTTTCCTTAGTTTTAGCAGAAAAGAATAAATTTGCCAAACCCTCGTTTCTGAATGTGAGAATTGTTTTTTCCCTTCAGAGCTGTTGTTACTTTGTTGGTGCAAAGAACTGTCAGGACACAATTTCAAGTCCCTGTGTTAAAAATTTGTGTTTCATGTATTTTCAAATTAAGACACAGAATTTTCTAGCGAAAGCATAACAACCATGATCTGTCATTCACCAATGAAGTACACTGTGTGTACACTATGTGGCACTATCCCCAATCCATAGATCTTTTCAGAATTTGGCCCATAATTCTGCACACAGTCCCCTGTCACCTAAGTGATGAAGTTGCATGTATTTCTGGTATGTTACAGATTTAGCCCTTTTTCTTCACCATTGTGGGTGGGCATGGATTTCCCATACAGTCAGTGTCTGAAGAAAGAAGCAGAGAGCAGGAACATGTCATGTGAGCAGGTCCTTTGGAAAGCTTAAAACATGGATGACAAAAATAGACACATTACAAATGTGTTTTGAAGATTGTTGTTGAGTGATGTAATTTAAATTATGTTTGTAGATGAGAAAGTTGGAGTGCAAAATTCCACTGTCTGTACAGCATATCTATTTAGCAACATTATTTAACATGTACAGGTTAGGGGGCTATATTATTACTAATATTATTATTACACCACTTTCTGTCTGATATGAAATTAGACTACACAATACTGGAATTCATGGTGTGTCAAGGAATAATATAGTCTGATGACATAGGGTTGGCCATAGCTGATTTAATTTCCTGGGTCAGTTATTCAAAATACAGCTTCTGACATTATTCAATACTTCATACTGCAGAAGAAGGCCAGTAAATTTGCTAAAAGTGCATTCGCTCAATTATGACATTCTATAGACAAAAGGAATCCTTAGGTGATAGGAATAGGGTAAATATCCATTTAAGAACAGATTTTTATGAGTGAAATTTATCCTAATAACAGTTTAATAGTATCTGACTTTTAGATTGCTACAGAAGTTTCTTTATTAAGGGGTAGTTTTGGTGTTTCATTATTGTTAACTGTTAAAACTTTCAACTATTGTACTTCCATACATACCAAATCTTGCCTTTCAGTGAAGGATGAGGCAGCAGGACTTTATGACTCCTAAAATCTATCTGCTAAATCCTTTAATCATGCAAAAATGTTGAGCACTGGGTAGGTGTCAAGAAAGCAGGAGAGGAGGGAAGAATGACATGAAAGTTTGATACACTCTTTGATTGCTCAGTAAAGATTTTCAGACTGATGTGGTTTGGGGCATGGAGGAATTGTGACTATTTGGACTTCAATAAAATAAGTTGTCAAATTGATATGTTAAGTGTGAGGTACTGATCAAGCACATTATAAAGTCATTTTGAACAACTATCAGAACTAGTACAATCTAGCAGACTAAATATATGTCTAGTCTCTCTGAATTCCTGTTAAATGTTTCCACATTTGACCTGTGTTAAATAAAATAAATACAAAATTTGGAGTAATTTCTTCTCTTAGTTCAGCTAAGTGTTTTTTTTTTTTGTTTTTTTTAATAAATGACACATTCAATTTCTGTCATTGTTATTTCACAGCCAAGTTTTGTGGTGACCCTGGAGTACCTGCTCAAGGGAAAAGAGAAGGCAAAAGCTTCATCTATCAGTCAGAAGTCTCTTTCAGCTGCAACCCTCCTTTTATTTTGGTTGGCTCTAACACCAGGATTTGCCAAGCAGATGGAACATGGAGTGGTTCTTCTCCTCGATGCATAGGTATGATTTTGCCCATGAATTGAAATTTATTTTAATGGTTTTCATACATCTTCTTGCTAAGTCAGTCTAGGATTTTTCCATTATTTTGAATTATTTTGATGTTATTCTATACTCTCTAAGAATCAAATCACTTTATTTTTGTCTTTGTTATTGGCTTTATGATTGCATGTTACTGAGCAAGCTTAATTTTGACATAGAATCATGTATTTAATTAAAATGCTGTAATTTGTTTTGTCTTTAATACATGGCAACTTTTTTAGAACCTACTCGCACAGCATGTGAAAATCCAGGAGTCCCAAGGCATGGGTCACAAAATAACACATTTGGCTATCAGGTAGAGTATACTTTTTTTATTAACTTGCATAGATATTTAAATGTTTTATACTACCACAAAGTCTACAAATATCTTATTAGAGGTTCAGAGACTGCTTCTGTAAGAGTTATTTGCTGCTGTGTTGCTCTGTTTCCTTATTTCCAGCTTTTGGATTACACTAACCCTGTGTCCCTATCAGCAATGCACTACATGAAAAACTTGTGATCAAGTTCCACTTGATTTCACCTTGAAGACTCTCAGTATCTCCGAGCAATATATGAGCCTCCTACAATTTATTAAATAGGCTTTTTTCTCCTCAAAAGTATGTATACTGTGTGTCAAACTGCTAGTATGGACATACTCTAAAAAACAGGCTTTTTTTCCTGAGAGAAAATATGTTTGGAACCATAAATGAATTACAGAGTCCCAGACCTGTTAGGAGAACTTCTAGCCCACTCCCCCTTCTCAAAACAGGGTCAGCTAGAACAGGTTTATGAGGGCTGTCTCCAGGTGGTTTTGAATATTTGCAGGGATGGAGACTCAGCAGTTCCTCTGAGCATCCTGTGCCAAACTGATCACCCATACAGTGAAAATGAACACACTTTCCTTAGTTTTAAAGAGAATTTCATGTGTTTCAATTATACCAATTTCTTCTTGTTGTGTCTCTGGGCATCACTGAAGAAAATCTGCTTCTGTTGCTTGTCCTGCCCCCAGGGTTGTTTTTTTTTTGCAGGCTGGATAACCCCAGGTCTTTCAGCTACTCCTTGTATTTCAGATGCTGTAGTCCCTTAATCAATTTTGTGGCCCATCACTGGACCCAATACAGTATTGTCCTTGTCTCTCTTGGACTGGTGAGCCCAGCCCTGGATCCAGCACTCACTTCTGACTCACTGGGGCCAGCAGAGGAGAAGAAGCACCTTCCTTGACCTGTTTTCACTGCTCTGCCTGATGCCTTCCTGGAGACTGCCACATTTATACAAGGCTGTGTTTTGGCAAATGGTGCTTACATATGTTTCTGTTGGAAAAAGAATTGAGAAACTGAAAATTATTTTGAACTGCTGATTTTCTGATTCACACAAAACACTTATGTCAGTGAGATGTTTTCATGAGTGAGTGGCTTAGAGATGCAAAAATGTACCTTATAATTTCCTAGGAATCTTGTGTACAAAGACAGAGCATAATCTATCCTGTGACATCTGTGTTTGATGTCAGGGCTGAAAGCTCCAGGCACATGAAGAGGTATGAACAGAAGTGTACCTAGCAGCTGCACAGCTGTGTGAGATCTCTGTCTAGTAGGAGGAGAATAAAAAACTGCAGTTTGCTGGAAATGCAAGAAAGGGCTGGCTGAAATTTGAACAAATTTACAAAATTAAATTAGTTTTTTAAAGCAAGTTGTAGCTAAAGACTTTTGAAATTTTCATGGCCAAAAATTTCTTTGGTTTATCCTTTTGGTGGCCTTTATGCAGTACTACTCTGTCTTGGTTTTTAGCAATATTTGGGTCACGATCATATGCAAGTGATAATGAAATTGGCCAAGTTTCTCTAGGAACTGAAAGTGCTGCTTTGTGCCAAGATAGAATACGCAGGGACAGACCTTAGTCTAACTTCGTTTGGTTATAATACAATATTATCCTAGAGAACAACTCTTTATTCAACTATGTATCAAAGAAATAATTTATTAAGCTTTTTCTATTATTTTATTATCAGAGTTTCACATATTAATGAGCTTTCATTGAAGAAGGTAAGTCAGTGTCTCATTTGTGCTGTAGTTGTTGTGAGTAAAATATCACTCACAGCTAGCATGGAACTCTAAAAATATAAAGCAAAATGTCAATTAACAAATCATTTGTAAAATAAGTATAAATGCTAGCAGAGTTTACAACCCTATAATTCTAAAAAAAAAAATTTTAAATTGTAACCACTTTTAAGGTTTGTGCCCAGATGTATGTTCTACAGTCTCCTTACCCAGCCAGCAACTTATTCTCATGTTCACACCGTGAATTTGATTTTATGTTGTAACTTTGTAACTAAATGTGCAACTTCTGGTTACTCTAAGTGTGATTGCTTAGTTAATACATAACTGGGAAGAAGTATCAGTCATACAGATGAAGCTGAGATAATCTCTTGATTGGGTGGAAACAATTGTGAAAATGACTGGTTCTAGACAAGTTATTGTCTGTAGATCCCAGAACGAAATTTTGCATTATCATATATTGTATAATGCTATGACTCCTTAAAGCCACAAAGATAATGTTAATTAATGTATATTATGCTATAATTAGCTCCCGGTGTGAATGGGATAATTTTTGCTTCTATCCATAGCAGGAAGGTAAAGAATAGTTATATTCTGTTCCAAAATACAGATGTGCAGGTTTTTTTTGATTGTTTTATTTGGGTTTTGTTTGTTTTGTTTTAACTCTCTTAAGTACTTCATATTTAAACTAATATTAGTAGGATAACTTAATTGACTTAATTGTCAAGGTTTAAATTTATTTCTCTCATAAAAAAAACCAAGCTGTAGTCTTACACTTAGAATTCAAGTTTTCATATGTGAAATCCTGTTTTAAGTACTTTTCATCAAATGGCATTATTTTTTCTTTTATCTGATAAAAATCACTCACTGACACTTGCTTTTCACAACACTGATGCCAAGTTATGAGCTTCCACAGCACCACTGCTTTGTTCCTCTTTTTTCCCCTACTCTTGATTATCTGTTTTCGTATCTCATTGATTGGACTGAAAGTTCAGACAAACACAAGATAATTCTAGGCTTGACTGAAAGGTGTGTCTAAACCTGACCTCCTGGAACCTACACTAACAAAAGCACCAGTATCACCATGTCACATTGGAAGGATGTTTCAGCTATTGAAATTAAAGAGCTTTGTAGAAAATGAGGCAACAGAAATTTTCAGGGACTTTATTGCTCAGTATTGAATTCTTCAGGCAGAAGCAGTTTCTTATGTGTTCAAATAACATGAAAATACCAGTTTAGTTCTACTTGGATGTCTGGCATGGCATGGAAATGAGTAGCATCATCTGCTTTAATTTTATGAATATGTACATCTAGGATGTTTACCTTTCATCTGAGCCATTTTATTTGACAGATCTTAGCAGTGTGTTACAATGTAGACAAAATAACTTTAGAACTTAGTGAATACTGACTTAATCTGTAATCTGGAAAATAAATCACTCTTTGGAAAAAAACTGTGGAGTTTGAAATACTTCTTCAGCTATATTGCTAGAAACAGAAAAGTACTTATAGCACTTTCACCATAAGCTATTGTAACACAAGGTACTACTCAATTGAAGAAACAGTTTAGAACTGCTTATATCAGTAAGTCATATATATAAGATTTACTACTTCTCATACTTTTCCAACATGTTTTTTAGAAACTCAGCTATCTTCCCTTATATTGAGGCCTAAACTGAGCCGAAGAGAAGTCTTAATTTAAAAAGGAAAATGGACACAATGCAGTAGTGATAGCCCTCTGCTAGCTCTTGGGTTCCATTTTATGAAATTTTATATGAAACTTGATCTGCAGATGTTGAGCAGTCTTACAAATAATCTTCTTCTGTGAATGTAATGCTTATAAAAACCTCAGTGTTGATTAAATTGTAAGATGGAGTTCCAAGAGAAGTGCTCTACTACCACAATATAGCTCTCTCCATTAGCACAGTTGGCAACACCACTGCATCAATGAAAATGTAATTTAAACCACATCAGACACCATGTATTTTCCTGCTTCTCATTGTCCTGAGGTCTCTGGAGTCAGTGTGTTAGTGTCACAACCTGGAGTGTTTCACTGGCAAGAAAATGATTTTTCTTTCTTTTTTTTTTTTTTTTTTAAGTTTCTGTCATTCATGTTTCCCCTCAGGTTATTTGTAATGTTTCTAACCCTTTTACACCACTCACACTACAGCTCATTATTATACACATATATTTCAATCTATAGAAAATGTACTCTAAGGTACATTTCACCTGTTAGATAGTTGTTCTTTTTTTACCTCTGAAATCTGATCCTGTCTAGGCCTGCATGTTTTTAAAGGTGAGTTCACATCAACAGGATCTCCAGTGCTAAGACTGTGTTGCAGCTTTTATCATAGTCCCACTGTAGTCTTCCTCAGGGCATCCTGCTGTCTGTATTTCTCAAGGGCTTTGCTGTTGTTCCAGCAGCAGGCCTATATTTCTCTGTACCGCATCACATTGGTGGGAAATAGCTCATTCTGCACTTACTAGATTCTTTTTTTTTTCTGCTATGGATATAATCTGTGGTTGTACCATGCAAAGAGAAAGGCATAAGACCTGGTCATAGCTACCTGATCACAGGAAATTTAAATTTTACAGCTAAAGCAAGTGTAGCAACAAAACAAAACAAAATCGAAACAAACACAAAACTCCAGGCATCTCAAGACTCTCTCAGACAAAGGAAGCCTGTCAAGCTTCTGCCAGCAGTCTTGCAAACTTAAAACTTGTTATAAGGGCAGTAATGTACTAGTGGGTTACCAAACTACAGATATAGTGAAGACTTAATGAGGTGTGTTTTCATTCACTTAAAATGTGATGCTAAAAGTTACTGAAGATAAACAACTGGCATTCCTTTAGCTTCTCAGTTCTTCAGCACAAATTACTGGGGATAAAGAAATTTATTAGAGTATCTTCATGTTCTTTGGTGAACTGAGATTTAAGGAGAAACTTGACTGTAGAGTAACTCATGAGAGTTAGAAGTATCTTCCAATCTTACAAGAAATTTTAGAAATAAGAAAGATAATAACTTATTATTTTGATAATTATTAGACATTATTTTCATCTTATTTGGTGAAAAAAAATACCTAGAGTATTTTATAAATGGATAGATGTTGATATTTATTAATTTTCTTCTCAGATTCTCCTGTAAGAGAATAACAAATATGCAATCTTTGGGATTTAGAAAAAAAAAAAAAAAGGAGAAAAGAAAAAAAGTAATGTGTTAATTTTGGGAATATCCAAGCTGTAACTGATACTATAGAAAAGGCAGCTATAGAACAGACATCAGGCACTGTATTTTTTGTATTGGATGCAAACACCATTGCCCAGAGTACTAATGCTTCTACTTGGGCTATAGAATAAAACTTAGAACAAACCTGAGTCGCAGGACTGGGAACTTTTTCAGCATAGAAATACTGTATTGTAGCGCCATCTGGTGCCTCTGATGCAAGAGTATTGCAAAGTAGACAACAAAACTTTTTAAAATTACTTTTATTTGTTTAATAATTACTATACATATCATATATCATTAATTTATATAATATATTTTATTACATATTAATTTTAATATTATCTTCATTTGTCTGTAATCCTGAACAGCATGGCAGCACTTAAACATCTTCATCCCTTGGGCAGCTGCTGCATTTTTGATGCTGCTTTAAAGGTTATATAAAGGTTGTGTTTCTTGTGAAACCATAAAATCATGGCATGGTTTGGGTTGAAAGGGACCTTCAATATAATCTAGTTTCACCCCCCCTGCCATGGATAGGGACACCTTCCAGTAGACCAGGTTGATTGGAGCCCCATCCAACCTGGCCTTGAACACAGCCAGGTATGAGGCAACAACAGTTTCTCTGGGCAACTTGTCATAGTCTCTCACCGCCCTCACAACAAAAACCTTCCTCCCAGTATCTAATCTAAACCTACTCTCTTCTGAATCTGTTCCCTCTTGTCCTATCAGTTTATATATCTGTGAACAGTTCCTCTCCAGGATACCTGTAGGCTCCCTTCAGTTACTGGAAGGCCACCATTAAGTCAGAATGAAGCCTTCTTTTTTCCCAGCTTAACAAACACAGTTGTCTCAGCCTTTCCTCACAGGAGAATCCCTCAGATCATTTTGGCAGCCCTCCTGTGGATTTCCTCCAACAAGTCCATGGTTTTCTTGTGCTGACACTCAAATTAGGACACAGGACTCTGGGTGAGGTCTCACCAGAACAGAATAGAGGGACAGAATCACTTCCCTCGGCCTGCTGCCCTATGCTGCTTTTGGTGCCTCCCTGGATGGAATTGGCTTTTTGGGCTGCAAGCGCACATTGCTGCCTCATGTCCAGCCTCTCATCTACTAGCACCTCCAAATCCTTCTCAGCAGGGCTGCTCTCAATCTGTTCATATCCCAGTGCACCCCTACTATAAGGTGTAGTGCAGCACCTTGAACTTGATCTTACTAAACCTCAGGATGGTCTCATGGGCTACTTCTCAAGTTTGCCCAGGTCCATCTGGATGGATCTCATCCTTCAGATTTGTCACACACACCACTCAGCTTGGTGTCATTTGTGAATTTGCTGACAGTGCTCAATCCTTCACCAGTGTTGTTAAGGAAGATAATAAATAACACTAGTTCCAATACTAAACCCGTTGATGTCCACTGGGATTCTGAAACATTGACCACTACCTTCTGGATGTGACTGTCCCATCACTTTCTTATCCATCTAACAGTCCACTGATCTAATCAATCTTTGTCCAGTTTAGAGAGAAGGATGTTTTGGGGGATTCTTGAGAAAGGTTTTACAGAAGTCCAGAAAAATGATATCTGTAGTGCTTCACTTGTCCACTGATGTAGTCATATGAACACATCTTTCTTAAGGCTAGTACTTTTTAAAAGTAATACATTGATGCTGATTGTTTTAACTAAGATCTTTACCACAAAATAATTTTTAAAAAAGGCTTCTATAGCTACACTGTGCAATTTCTAAAACTTGTAGTACTTTACTACTTTGTGCTTAATCATGCAAATGATTTAGTGTATTTCCTTCAAAATCTTTTACAAGTAATTACATAGTCCAGTGAACACAGAAAAAAGCAAAATAAAAGGAGATGAATTTTAAATATCATCCCGTGTTGACGAGCTACTATCTGTAGTTCATTGGTTATTATTAAATTTCATTCTGATGAGAAACTTAAGCTGAAATGGAATAGTAGTATAAAGTTTCAAATGAATACTTGTAGCAGTGAAATGCTGTTTCCCGGTACTAAACTACCGAGAAATAATCCACATTTTACCTTTGAGCACCAGTCTGAATCAAGTGTTACGCATTTAAGCAAAATAATTAAAAAATCATACCCAAACCAGAGCTATAAATGTGCTGTCACAGATAGTTTAACATTTCCAACTTCTTGTTTAAACATGAGTTGATAAATATATTAATGCAGGTCACTGCAGAACAGCAGATATTATCTATGCACCTTAATATTTGAGTTAAGCACTCACACTGTGTAATACAATACTGTCTGAATTATGTACTTCTAATCTAATTTCCTCGCTTTTGATGGAAACTAAGAATTATTTGCATTTTCATCAATTTCACCATGACTGGACATGCTGAACAAGTTATTCTATTTTATGTTTGTGCAGAAACTGTAAGAATTCTATTTTCCTTTTTATACAACACATACCCATAATAAGGATAATAATTAAAAGCTAATCTCAGATGAATTGCTACTGGAAATTTTAATGTACTTGCGTTCCAGTTTCTATTATCAAAATGGTTGAAGAGCTGTTATTCTTTACCTCTTCTCTTCAAAAAACAAAATTAAAAAATCATAG
The DNA here is from genome assembly GCF_022539315.1 of Serinus canaria. Lineage (NCBI taxonomy): Eukaryota > Metazoa > Chordata > Aves > Passeriformes > Fringillidae > Serinus > Serinus canaria. The sequence goes on along the minus strand of NC_066315.1, from coordinate 135,361,343 downwards.
GAACATTCTGAAGCATGAGACAGTGTTGTTGACCAGCCCCTTCTATTCTAATCAAATATTTCTTATTATAATCTGTGAATATATTAGCATTCCCCAAAGGGGGATCTAATTCAGCAAAAGTGCAGTAGAATCTAATGCCTGTTTCAGTTCTGTGACTTGCCTTGTTTGTGGCAATTTTGTCCAACTGCCTCTCTTTTGGCCCAGAGTGGAAAAAGCACCATAAGCTTTGTTTCCAAACTCACAATTCATCAACTGTTCCAGGCCCAAAGCAACACACTAGAGAGACCACAGAAGATGAGGATTCGATTTTCTTCCATGGTGGATCTAATTTTGGGGGGAGAGTAATCCTACTGAGAATGAAGCAGCTTTTTATTTCATATCAAATTGTTCTGTGAAATTAATTTACTTTCCAGAGAAAGGGACTCACAACTTATCAAGTCTGTATTATGTGAAAGAGTGATCAAATTTAGCAAAAAAATATCCCAGCTTGATAGTTGCTCATAACAATATTATTGTGTTTTCTACTTTTCAACAGGTGGGAAATGTTGTTCAATTTCAGTGTAAAAAAGGACACCTGCTCCATGGTTCAACAACACGAACTTGCCTTCCTGATCTTACATGGAGTGGCATCCAGCCAGAATGTATACGTAAGAAATTATACATTTTCTTCTTTCATCAATTTTTTAATCTAGATTATTTAGCTGTGGTAACATTGTCATAAAGTTAATCTATATGAATGTATTAACTGAAAGTTAACAGAAATCTGCCTTACTAGATTACAGCAGCTAGAAATAGAATTCTGAGTGACTTTTGTGTAATAACAATAGAACTAAAAAAAAAAAAAAAAAAGAAAAAAAAGAAAAATAAAAAAGAGATGAAAAAGGCAGATCTTCATCCAAAGTCAATTTCTGTCTAAGAAAATGACTTCCAACTCAGAGGAGGTGATGAGAACAGGACATATCAGAAGGCCATATTCTAAAATACCCAGGAAAGCATATAATTAAAATCAGTTCTAGTAAAGAGTTTGAACTGTTTCCCAGCCAAGGAGCCACAGTATTTTAAGATGGGGATAAAAGTGTTTGCAATTGGAAATGTTTGAATCTGAAATAGAGAGAATCTTCTTTGAGTATAGATAGAAGCACTTAATTTCATAGATCTTTTACACTTTGGTAAATAATGATAATTTACTGAAGACGTAAGATCATGGTTAGTCTTTCTAGTTCAGCTAGTCAGCTGTATTTTTTCTGGAAAGTCTTACCTTGTAAGACCCTTTAGAATCACTTCAGTGAATGGAGAAGTATCCATAGAAGGAAACAGCATTACTATTATTTCAGATGGTGCTAGTATTAATCTTAGGCAAACAGCAGATCAGGTAGCTCAGTGTGAAGGGCAAACTCCACTCTTGGAGGCATGCTGTCTTTGAGATAACATATAAATCCCACATTCTGGTGATTGTTAAATATATAAGACTCTTCATATGACATTAGAAATGGTAACTTAATTTTTTCTGACATTTACAACTCACCTTAAATTTCTCCTTGACCTTTCATAGTGTTTTCCAAGTAGCCATTTACTTACTGTTATACAATGCTACATAGTCATAAGTCACAAGCTATGATTGCTTTTAAGTCTGGTATGGTGTGTGCTGTTTCTGTTCTCATATGCAGATAATTAATTTTGTTCATGCAAGTACATTTCAGTCTGTTCTTGGTCCCTTGGAATTGAAAGATCAAGGTTTAAGTGTGTATTTACTGACTTGTGGTGATATTTTATAGACTATATAGTAATTTATAATGTGAATTAAAATATATTAATATGTAATTTCTACTGATTTTTTACTTTACTAGTTAACTGTCAGAATGAGCATACATTATCTTTTCAGAAATATTTTCACCATTTTGACAGAAGGATATTTTTCTTTGTAGCTCACAGCTGTAAACAACCAGAAACACCAAGTCATGCTAATGTTGCAGGCATGGATCTTCCATCACTTGGTTATACATTGATTTACACTTGTCAGCCAGGCTTCTTCTTGGCAGGAGGATCAGAGCACAGAGCCTGTAGGTCTGATGGCACATGGACTGGGAAGGTTCCAGTTTGTGAAGGTAAGCTCTTCAGTGCTTTTCTTTACTTGCAGTTGGCACATGCATGCCAGCAATTTGATTGGGCCCAGTCAGCATCTTTTTATGATAGGCAGGTCCTGCTGGATGAACCAGATCTTCTATAACAAACTGACCTGCTCAGTACCTGGCACTGGTGAGACCACACCTTGAATAGTGTGTGCAGTTTTGGACCCCTCACTATGAGAATGATATTGAGGTACTGGACTATTCCCAAAGAAGAGGAATGAAGCTGCTGAAAGGTTTGCAGCAGAAGGCTTATGAGGAGAGACTGGGGAAGCTGAGGGTCTTTATCCTGGAGAAAAGGATGCTGAGGGGAGACTTTATTGCTCTCTATAATTCCTGAAAACAGGTTGTAGCAAGGTGAATGTTGGTCTCTTCTTCAAATTAGCAAGTGATGAGAGGAAGTGGCCTAAAGCTGTGTCAGGCGAGGCTTAGGTTGGACATTATGAGAAATTTTTAGGAAAAATTGGGAAGAAATGTCAAGCACTGGAACAGGCTGCCCGGGAAAGTGGTGGAGGTAGATGTGTAGATGTGGCATTTAGAGGCATAGCGTAGTGGAGGACTTGGTAATGTTAGGTTAGCTATTGGACTCTAAGATCATAGAGGTCTTTTCCAACCTAAATGATTGAAGGATTTTTTAGTAATTTTTGAGAAAGATGCCTAGAGTCCAAGATGTGTGAAATTAATCCAAAGACGTACTTATTATTTTATATTTTCATGTAAGGAACTGTATACTACTAGAATATAAAATGTATCTACTTTGTCCTTGCTGTTCCCACCTTTGTTTCTAATTTTTACTACCCACTTTTTCATGGAAGGACATGGAAAACACCACAGCCAAGTCATGCTGAGCAAAGTGGTTTTCATGTGATTTAAGGAATATACTCAAGTGTAGGAACTGTTTGGAATTTTATTTCCTGAATAATTAAAGGCCTTTTCAGATTACTGTTGCCTAATGTTTCAGATGTGGTTATCCCCAGGGCTCTTGCAGAGGCATTCAAAGGCTTTGTAGCCAAACACTACTACTTGGAAGGGAAATAGGAAATTAATAGTTTGTATTACTAACAAACAGGTGTCCTGAAATTGCATGCCAGGCAAGTGCTGGGGGAAAATAAAGCAGAGCTTTGGGAAAGCACTAGAAAGCTAGCAGCCAGGAAGCTTATGACTTGTTCAGTAGCTGGAAAGTATCATGGCAGGCCAAATGTGATTCATAGATTGTATTTTGATTCAAGAATTTTCTGCTGCTGCTGCTGGAAGAAGTTGTTCACCTCTTACTGTGAACTTCACAAAAATAACTTGGAAATAGATTAAAAGGAATAAAATGTTTGGAGCTGAGTGCTCTGAAGGGATATGTAGAGGAATTAAACTAGAATTTGATATTGAAATCTTGAGATTGTAAGGATCTGGACTTAGAAACTTCAACTTCATAGTTAACTTGTTTTAGTTTTGAATTTGTATCTAACATTTGTGTTTAGGGTTTATTTTGTGTTTCAAATTTCAGTTGTGGACTTGACTAGAAAACTTTCAACTTGACAAGGCAAATTGACTTATCATCTTTTTATGTTAAAACCCAGCGGGAAAATATCTGTGATCCAGATATTTCTAATGTGAACTTAATGTAGTGAGAAAGCATAGGCTGTTGAACCATGCCCTCCAGGTCGACAATGTACAGTGAAGCTCAGTAAGTTTCTTTCAAAACAGTGAGGAAATAAAAGTTCATCAATCAGTAGTAACAGTCCATGAGAACCTTAGATTGCATTTCAACCCCACCCTTGCTTCTCCACAGTTTTAACATACATGACAAGAAAACACCTTTTAAAAAAAGCTAAAATTTATTCTCAATAAAAATATTCTCAGTCCTTCTTGCAAAAAATTCCTTTTTATGCGAAAAATACTCAGTTTAGGGACAAGGTAGTTTCTTTTTTTGTGTATTTTTTTAGAACATGGATTGGAGAGAAAAGGCCTGGGTTTAAGGCCAAGACCCAAAATGCCAAACATTGAAATCACAGTTGGAGCAAGGAATTGAGTCTACTGCTACATGAGAATATTTTACATTAGGAGACAGAATTCTTTGTCTTCTTTATCTTCTAATAAAACCAAATTATAGCTTAATCTCCAGGAAATTATAAAGTCCTAGTGCATTTAGTTCATCAGCTTCAGTGGTGGGAGAGTTTCTTTCTAAGCAGAGAAGAAATTATATTCTCCAATTTCCAGTTCTCATATCACCTGGGCAGTTGGAGATACTCTGGACAGCCTCTTTGGTTTCTTTCTTTCTGTTGTTTTTCTTTGAAGAATCAGGGACCTTCTCCTTCAATATTAAGAGATTAAAGCAGTACCTATGGGTTTTCAGTCTTGAACACAAGATGTCTCACTCAGTACTGTTGAAGATAGTTAAATTCTGGAGAGAAATGATTTCAAGCTCCCTTTGTTATGTGTGTCTTCCCTTTTTGGTCTTACATTGCAGTCAATGCCCTGTTCACTGTTCCTAATCCAAGTGACATAGCCAGGATTAGATGCTATATTAGAAGGCATCTCACATATTAGGTACATGATCCAAGACTGTAAATTCTGAAACATGGATTCTGAAGGGAAACCCTGCACTGTTTGAAAGCTGAAAATTACCTAATAGCATACAGGTGCCTGATTTAGGAGGATATGGGGGAACAGAAGAAACTTGTGTGCCAGTGCTCCTGTGATACTAAGGTTTGATACTAATTGAAATCTCACTCATATTTGAGTTTTAAACATCATCCTATATGCTTTTCAACAAATAAATTCCATGATGGATTATTTTTTAATGTTTCTGAGTAACATCTTACTACTGATCTCTCTTTGTATCTTTTATTCTTTCTAACAGCTGGTTCTAAAATACTAGTGAAGGATCCCAGACCAGCATTGGGAACACCAAGTCCCAAACTAAGTGGTAAGTACTCCAAGGTTTCTATAGTTATAAACCTTTTCTGTAGAAAAAACAATGAGGATGTTTTAGTGAGATTGCACTGAGTGGTTTAGAATGTGTAAAGGATATTAGATGAGGTACTGGAATAACAAGGCGGAAAAGATAATTTAATTATTTCCCAATATTGAAGTTCATCTATCATATGGTGTATTTTATATCTATATACAATTTCTGTTATGTAATAACAGAAGAGTTTTCTTGGTTTCACCGAAATCACTGTGTTCTGTGTAAGATTCTAAGCAATTTACCTATTTAGAAGCTGTATTACTCACCTTGAAATAATTTAAAGATGTTTTGCAGTTTTCTTTGGTCCTGCCCTTTTTTACATATCTGTAATTTAAATTCTTTACTTAAATACCTCGTATTAGCCTTGAATTTAGCCTTTAGAAAAAAAGCTAATTTTAGCTGAGACAAGGTAATCTCTCCAATTCTGGCTCAAGTCTCCAGTTTTAACAGATTTGTTGAGGACCATATTTGGATATCCTGACAAGAGAAGCTTTCTATCCACTGAAGAGATTTTTTGAAAAGAGCAGTCTTCTTAACTAAAATTAACCT